>NW_004567113.1:8386663-8394814 GCF_000260355.1 Condylura cristata
AATGCCCAAAAATGGATGACTGGATTAAAAAGATATACACAATGGAATATTACTCAGCAACCAAAAAAAGAAACACATGTCTTTTGCAGCAACATGGATGGAGCTGGAAAAGATCATGTTTAGTGAAATAAGCCAGAAAGAAAAGGAAAAAAGAAACCGGATGGTTTCTCTCATAGCAGGAATATAATGGAACAGGTGAGAAAATAAAGATAATGATGAACAGCTATATACCAGAGACATTTTGTGGGGGTGGAGTGGGGAATGGGATCAAAAACAGAAGGGAGAGGGAAATGCACAGGACTGTGGTGATGGCACATGGGTGATTTTGTGATGGGAAACCTAAAGGGATTGCAACTGAGATGGAAAAATGCACCAAAATATGTAAAAATAAACGATTACACACACACACACACATATATATAAAATACAGACACACATAAACCATAAATGAGGATTATGAAAAAAATTCCATGAAAAATGCTAATTAAAAGAAGAAACACATGCTGTATTTATATCAGAGAAAAAAACATAAAAAACAAGTCAAAAAACAGGCTAAGACAAAATTATAATGATAAAATGGTAAATAGGAAAGCTTAGCTATTATAAGTATATATGTACCCTGAATTTTACTAAATGTGTAAAGCAAACATCTATACATCTGAAGGGAGAAATTGACAGAAATACAGTAACACTTCAATCCTTCACTTTCAATAATGAATGGAATACTGAACTATCCAGAGTGGGGTGGGGTGGCGGGGCCAGAGTTGAATAATGCTGCAGAGCAAATAGAATAGACATATTCGGGACTGTCAACCCAACAACAAAAACATTCACTAATTCAAAAGGAAACTTGAACTCCCATCTCCCATGTTTATAGCATTAGTATTTACATGGCCAAGCTATGGAACAACCTAAAAACAGATGAGAGCATCAAGATTATATGGTCTATATACACAACAGAATATCACTCAGCAATCAGAAACAATAAAATCGTGTCATTTGTGGTGACATGGATAGAGGTAGAAGGCATAAGCTACATGAAATAAATATGTAGAACATAACTATATCAAGCAAAGGATCAGATAAAGACAAGCTTAAATACTACCCTTTGAAAAGCTGACGACAAAACTGAAGCATAGAGAGAAGGGGGAGGGGTGAATATAAAGTGGGGACAAAACACGATGAACTGTGTGGTAGACTTGGTGGCAGGAGTGATACAGTAAGTACACCTGAAGGGGGAGATCCTTCACTTCCCAAATACTTGCAAGGCAAGCCAAAATTAACCAAAAAGAAAAAATAAAAATAAGCGGAGGTAATATTAAGGAGACTGTTAACAGCTGTTCCAGGAAAGGATGATAGTAGTGTTAATGATAGGGGTGGCATAGGAAATGAAGCTAGTGTTGTTATCTTTGCCATCTCCAATATCGAGCAAATCTAGTGGCATTGTGGCATGCTTTCTATAGGTAAGAAGGCAGGAAATGAATCCATCTGTTCAGATGGGTAGAGTGTACTGCTTTTCTAATTTCATCCGGAAAAGTAGGTCATTTTTTTTTTCAATACACTTACAAAATGTCCACTTCTGAAAACAGTATTTTGTCAGTAATTGATGCATTTACTCATGTCCATGTGTGATTATGCAGGCATTTCCATTTCAAACCGTTGCCTTCGTTCTGCTTGCTATGCTGTGCAGTCTTCTTTCCTTTTCCTAATAAAGCTGTCCTTTTAACATGTACAAAAAAAAATTGAAAATAAGATTCATGTAGACACTTTTATAACAAAAAATAAGTAAAAAACTGTAAATTTCTCAAGCATCCCAACTGTGCAACACAAGTAACTAGAAAAAAAAAGCAACACTAAGCCCAAAGTAGGAGAATGAAATTCATAATAAAGATTGGATCAAAATAAATCAAGTATAGAATAAAAAATCAGCAAAACACGTGGTTTTTGAAAACAAACACTAATAAACCCTTTGCTAGACCTAATAACAAAAAAGAAGGTACTTAAATCAGAAGTAAACACCAGGTATTGCAATGGTACTCCACAATAGAAAGGGTCATAAGGAACTCTAATGGCCAACACATGCTAACAAATTAGAAAATTTAGAAGAGATGTATTATGTCCTTCCCAATCACTAAATATAACACCAGGTCACTAGTTATTGGTTGACCCCCAATATGCATCTCTTTGACAGTTCCCTATTTTCCACCTATCCCCATCCGTTATTATTTTAGCCAGATACACAAGGGTTATCTGTTATAAAGATTGCTGTTATCTCCCAATAACATGGAGACTTCACCACATATCTTTAACGGTTGCAATTTAGTACTAAAGGAAAAGGAAATGTAGGCGTCAATATTGTTTGGTTTACTCACTTAGCAAATGCTTATTAACTAAGTACTGCTGTTGCTCTCTTGAAACATGAAGTCCCATGGTGGTGATGATCAAAAACACAAATATTAAATACATAAAATTGTTAATTCCATATTAGAACAAGAGAAAAATAATTTGACTCAAATGAAGCATATGACTAAAATCATACTCAAGGCAGCCATATTAGTTGGGATATTAATAGTCTCCTTGAGGGGGTACAAAGAAGCTGAAGAATAAGAATACACCAACAGCCTTCTTGAAGACATGGCACAAATAAATTACAGAGAGGAATTTGGGGAAAAATATGAAGGGCAAATATTTGATGGTAAGAAGTGACTGGAGAATTTGAAGAATCCAAAGAATACAGGTGGCCAAGTGACTGAAGCATAGTAAGGCTGAAATGACTGGTATGATTTGAGGTGGAAAAATAGCCAAGAGCTGGAATATCATATCAGGCTTTGTAGGTTATGGTGTAGAATTTGGATTTTATCCCAGTAGTAATAAGACATTAGAAGCAAGTGACATTATCTGGTTTACAAATACAAAGCTCAGGCCCTTCCTGGTGGCACAATGGTTAAAGCGCAGCAGTGCCGGTGAGCCTCAGCCGCTTCAGTGCCAGTTGAATTCCCCTTCCTTGGAGCTGATCCACATGGCGCGACAGACCTCTCCTGACCCGCCCACTGCTCCCCTCAGCAGTGTAGTTTGTCATTCTTCCTGGTTTGCTCTACACTGTCTATGGTGAATCCTCTCACCTCGCCTGTACCCAGGTTCGGCATGCATAAAGTAAATAAATCTTTAAAAAAAAAAATACAAAGCCCATAGAAGGCATAATAATTGAAATAATTTATGTGAACAATGTACAAAAGTGGCTGTGTACAAAGGAGTGTATTCCATTTTTATTTTAGAGGTAATGCTTGCTGGAATTGAGTGAGAAATATGGGTAGGTAAAAATATAAGATAGACACTTCAGACATTGGCTGGAGCAGTTTGATGCCATCTGCTGATCTTAGGAAGAGATTCTGAATCAACCCTGTTTTTGCTAACAAGTCATAGGTTTGAGCATACTAGATTTGTATGCTCAAATTTGTATCATTTGAGAAAAGACTTCTCTGCTGCATCAATCCTTGAGTTATTCTAACTTCTTTCATTTTATGCAACACATTTATTAAGCTCCTATTATAGTGGACACTTTTCCGTGATATTGTAGTTATAGTATTGAAGAAAGAAGACTTAATTATTTGCCTTCATAGAATTTCTGTTTAGTGAGGAATACAGAAAATAAACCAATATTAGTAGGTAAGTAACTGTCATGTAGAAGAAAAGCAACAACCAAGAAGATTATGTGGTGCTGGCTTGTGAAGTGGGAATTTTTTTGTTGTGAAAGATGATAGAAGAAAGCAGTGGTTCAAGAGCAGGTAGTCACCTGGGTCAGATGTGAAGAGCCCATGTGAGATGAAGACCAACTTGTGACTGTTTCAGCACTTCTTGGAGAGCAGTGACAAAAATAAATAAGTAAGGCAATCTTCAATAAGATAAAGAAGTAGAAATAGTAAGAGAAAAAAGTTATTTTTGAAGTTTGTTCTAAAAGAAAGCATAGGCCCTCCCTGGTGGCGCAGTGGGTTAAAGCACTGCACTGGGAAGCTAAAGCATGAGTTCGATTCCCGCCTGCCCCGGAGGTGACCACATGGTGTGGCAGACCTCTCCTGACCCGCCCACTGCTCCCCTCAGCAGTGTACTTCGTCGATCTGCCTGTTCTGCTCCCCACTTTGTCTCTGGTGAGGCCTTTCACCACCCCTGAGCCTCTAGCCTGTACCCCAGTTCTGTATGTACAAATAAATCCTTAAAAAAATAAATAAAATAAATAAAAATAAATAAAAGAAAGCATAAATATGGTACTGTAGCAAGTGGAGAGCTGAGATTAAGGAATTGTGGTTTTATTTTTTAAACTGTATTTCTAATTGTAGTAGCATAGATTTGCAGCACTGTCTATTATTTAGAGGTATAAGTCCACACCTCTCAGGTGAGGCCCTCACATGTTACTCACCACAAAAGGAACTATTGTTAAATATATATATATATATTCCAGAGTATCGGAATAGGATTGAGCTAGTAGAGAGGAAATGAGAGGAGTGATTGAAGGCATGAAGTCTGTGAGAAGCTCGGAGGATCTCAGGTCCAGAGAGCCATGAGTGAATAGCTGCTTGATAACATCAGAGACTCAGAAGGCACAGAGAATGCAATGGTTGCAGCTAGGTTTGTGATGCTGATGATCAGACAGTAAGTACCTATTCCAGTGCTTCTATTTTTCAATGAAATATAAAGTAAGAATGGAAAGAAAGGGTTTGAGAAAAAAGGAAATTTGAAATATCATCTGGAGAGTGAAAAATCCAATTTCTCCAGAAGTACAGTAGGATTGCAGTGCATTATGGAGGGTTCATTCAAAATGTCTGGTAGTACATTCACTACAGGCAGTCAGCTGATTCTGTAACTTTGTTCCTAGTCATGTCATCACTCCACTACCAGCACAAAGAAGGCAGATAGCTGGGTTGGATCCTCCAGTGTTGCATAGGTACTAGCAGAGAAGTAAGAGATTGTGAATGAAAGCTGGTTAAGGAAAGAACTGGAAAGAGTAGGAATGTTCAGAAAATTGTCCAATTAGAAAAGTGGTGTTATTCCTGTGCTTCAACAGCTGACCTACCACGTGCCAAACATAGTTCAAGGCCCTGTGAGTTATCAGTGAGCAAGACTGATCACATCCTCATAGGGTAGGGAGCCCATAAAGAATTAAAGGTAGTAAATATTAAAGTCAGATACTGCTGAGAGCTATGCAGAATGTAATAAGGGTAGCATCAACTGGGAGAGGAGAGTGCTTGGTGATTTGGGTGGATTGTTCCACAAAGGGAAGCTTCTGTAGAAAAGCTAAGTAGTAACCCTGCATGAAAGTGAGGAAGCAAGCCTGCAAAAGAGAAGGAGCCATGGGCTAGGCTGAGGGAACAGGGAGTGCTTTTCTGGCTAAGATCATTAGTAGTTCAGTAACAGTGCAACAATGCCATGATAAACAAGGTGTTTTCCCCTTCTCTATTGTGTGTTAAAATGGTGTTTCCATGATACTGACCCACTACTTCAAGCAATTGGTTGTTGTTGCACTGAAGTCATTTAAGTAGACCAAATGTGTAAAATAAATATGCTCCCTATAGTATATTAATGTTAAATGTGTTATTTAATTCTTCACTGACCAGCATTGGAATTCCATAATAGTAGAGTTCAATTAATGTTTGTTGACTGAACACATATAATCTAATACTTACAAATACAAAATCTTCCCCCCTTAAACCTTTCCAAAGGACTTCGTTTAGGGGAAGCATTCAAACACAAACTTTTTCAAAAAATAGATCTAATTTATTTCATAACCTTTATCTGTTTAAAGCATGCAATGTATGGCTTTTTTGTATGTTCACAAGCACATGGAACTGCTACTGTCACCTAATTCCGGAACATTTTAACCACCTCAAAGGGAAATCCCATGTGCACCAGACCCACAGGACTCACTCTGCTGTTCCCTGCAACTCACTACTGTCACTGCCTGTTCTGACACGTTATATGAGTGGGAACACATGGTATAATTTTCAAGGTTAAACTGTCTTAAGCACGTATCAGTACTTCATTCCTTTTTATAGTGAATATATCCTCTTTCATTTACTCATTTACCAGTTGACAGGCGTTTCTGTTATGTCCATGTTTTGATTATGAATAATGCTGTTCTGAGCACCCATGTACAACTCTGGGGGTGATGTGGTTTTAAATCTCTTAGATATGTACTTAGGAATATAAATGACTTTTGAAAGATGCAACTTCAAAAAAATTTATCTTAGAAATACTCACTTAAATCTATGTGTTTTATAAAGATCTGGTAAGATGTGCTTGATTTTCAAGCATTGGCTCTTAATTATACATTTAACCTCGCAAGTCAAGTTTTACCTGAAAAGAATTTAAAGATATGCAACTTTTCATATATTTTAAAGTTCTGTAATTTTGGAGATGAATATTACTTCTTAGATCCATAGAAAATATACTTCAGGCCCTCAGTGGTGCCACAGCCTGTTAAAGCACAGGACTATGAAGCTGGCTGCAGCCACAGCAGCATGAGTTTAATCCCCAGCCAGGGAGCTGACCCACATGGCGCAGCAGACTCTCTGTCTCACCCACTGCTCCCCTCAACAGTGTATTTTACTCAGCTACCTGTTCTGCTCCCCAATCTGTCTCTGATGAGTCCTCTCACCCCCACCACTCATGTCTCTGGCCTGTACACCAGTTCTTGTATGCATAAATAAATAAAATCATTTTTTTAAAAAAGAATATACACTTCTGTGATGCACAGGTTTTGATTCCAGCTCTGAGTTTATTTGCTCACATATTTATTAAACTTATGTTACTACCGATTATTTATTTAAGGTATTAGTTGAACTATTTCATTTGACCACAGAAATTTGAGTAACATGGGCCTTTCAGGAAGATGGTCCCTGTGCCCTCTGGTGAGTTCCCTGGCTCACCCCCGTCCACTATAGGGGTAGTGTCAGGATTCCCAGCATTCTTATGGGACATTAGGAAGACAACGTGGTGTGTGTGATGGCTTGCCTTTTTGTCAATAAAGACTTTTTCCTGGTCTAATAAAATCACAAATTCTTAAAATTTGAAACTAGATGCAGTTCTTTTTGCACATCTGATCTAATTTCTTTGTTTCATGGAGCTTTGAACTGAACAAAGTCCAACAGGTTAAAATGCTTGTCTGACTGCGTACAGCTGGTGAGTTAGGATCAAGGTTGAAAAACCAGGTCTCTTGGCTCCTAGTTCAGTGCTCTCAGTGTTAAACTTTACTCTGTCTCTACCGTATGAATTTAAAATCATTTAAAAATAAATCGCCATTCATGTAGGTAGCATTTTCAAGTAGAGGTTTACAAAAAAAATGTTTTCTGAGCTTTATAGGGAAGAGTTGACCATCAGCCTTGTTTTTATTAATTCACAAGAGCAGGCAGGGAAAACAGCAATAAAGAAATATTGTCACTTTTAGTTTATGCATAAGGAAGAAAGAATTACAAACATTTGTAAACAGTCATAAGTAAAGGTCATCTATTCCTGTTAATTTGTCTAAGAGTCAGCCATTTCATGGTGATGCTCCTTGGGGAAAGATCCAAAAATTACAAAATACTACCAACAATGTTTCAATTAAAGTTTATTGGAAAGGGCTGTTTTCTTCTCACTACATTTAGCATTTACTTGTCAATAGTTATAAAGGGGTATAAGGATTAAGTGCCATTATCTTATCTAAGTGTAGTCAAATTACGCAAATGGTTTATGCATTTAATCATTTGGATCTTTTAAATGTCATGCTGGATATAGTTTATCCCTCTCACTGTGAGTCAGAAGCAGGAATGGGTTCATTCCAGTAAGCAACTTAACCACCAGCAGGTGTTATGACTGTTGGGAAGGGTAGGACTGGAATGCACACTTATTTGGGGATCGCAGAAATACAGCCTACGTGAGGCCACAGGCATGAACATGTTGGCAGCACCACAGCTATGCCACAAGTAAGAGGCCCTTGATCCCATGCAAGTCTGGAAATATTGGTTATTCCCAAGTACAAAGTTAAGAAAAGTGCCATGACTCTGGTCTAGTCAAGGGCCTCAGCTGTGCCTCTTTCTCTGTGATCATGGGCACAAAACCTCAGGATCCAAGTCTCTCTTCTGTATACTGCCCTCCTAGACCAAACGACCTTTGAAAACT
>NW_004567113.1:8397089-8398218 GCF_000260355.1 Condylura cristata
ATAATCAGATATTTTCCTTCATGAGGATATTTGTTTGAAAGTACTATTATTCAATAATGGTTTGCTAAGCTACTGAAGGAATTTAAGAGAAATTATTTGTAGAATCAGAACCCTTTGTAAAATAGTGTGAGTAAAGTTAGTAAATCTGGCTGGTCATTATTAATATTTTAGAGAGTTAAAGACTCAGTTTTCCCACAGGGGAAAACTGTCTGTGGATGTGTTCATGACACAATGTAAGTAAGATTTTTTTAAAAAATTATTTATGCATACAGAACGAGGGTACAGGCCAGAGGTACAGGGGCAGTGAGAGGATTCACTGGAGACAGAGTGGGCTACAGAATAGGCAGATCTTCTGAAGTGCATTGCTGAGGGGAGCAGCAGCAGGTCAGGATAGGTCTGCTGTGCCATGTGGGTCACCTGTGGGGGGGGGGGATCGAACTCATGCTGAAGTGATTTTAGCTCCTTAGTGCTGTGCATTAACCCGTTGCGCCACCAGGGAGAGCCCGAAAATAAGATTTTTTTTTTTAATTTTATAATAGTTTATTTTTACATATTTTTGTGCATTTTTCCATCTCAGGTGCAGTCCCCCTGGGTTTCCCATCACCAAATCACCCACGTGCCATCACCATAGTCCAGTGCATTTCCCTCTCTTCCCCCCTCCCCGTTTTGAACCCATTCCCTACTTCACCCTCACAAAATGTCTCTGGTATATAGCTGTTCATCATTATCATTATCCAAAAAGAAGACTTTTAATGGTCATCTTTGACTGTCCATGTTCTATATACCTTATACCCACTCCATCACCATCTTCTTTTACTTCATTGTTGCTTGTGACTAATAAAAAAGAACCATGTCCACTCCTCACTACAGGCTCACAAACTTCTAATGTGAACAACTCAATTCAGAAATACCCCTTTCCCTTAAAAATTGCTTTTTGGTACATTGTGATTTCTGATCACGATGATATTCTTTTGTTTTTACTGATTCTTTTGTACTTCTTTTATAGGAGGCCAGTCGTATAAACTCCATGCCTATTGTCCTAACAAAAGAGTCAGAAAAAAACACACAAAAACCATCTCCTAAAACCAAGGTAAGTCAGGTGTGCTCTTTGGGCCACCGCATGAATATT
>NW_004567113.1:8398703-8401100 GCF_000260355.1 Condylura cristata
GTTTAGAACCCTGAGCTTCCTGGATCTGGGGTTTCTGTTTCCTTCCCAAGTCAGGGAAGTTATGGACTATTGTGTTGCCCCTTGTTTTCTTCCCTTTTTGCAACCCCTGTGATGTGAATGTTATTCCTTTTGCTGTTTTCATGTGTTTTATGTTATCTTCTTATTTATAAATTCTGTCTGCTTTTTTTGGTCCTTTAGCTGCCTTCTACTACTCTGTTTTTCAACTCACCGATTCTGTCCTTTCCTTCATTTAGTTTATTTAATCCCTCTATTGTATTTTTAGTTCAACTGTTGTGCCCTTTTACTCTATAATTTGTACTTGAAAAAATTTCCCATATTTTCAGTCTTTGTTGTAGTTCCCATTTTGTTCATCCTGTGTTCTCCTTATTTCAGCAGGCATCATTAACACTGTTTCTTTTACTTAGTTTTGCTAAGTAAAAGTTTCTTTTACTTAGTTTTGTATTAGGAATTCTTCCCAGGGACTGTTTAGTTCCATCAGTTGAAGTCAATTGCTGTGTCCTTATTTTGTATGGTGCACTTTATTCTATGGGTTACTATAAACAACTTTCCTTGCAGCCCTGTTGTAATGATTTTGGTCTAGAATAGGAAGTTGCAGGGTATAGGCTAGAGTGTTGGGCTTTCTCTTGTTGTATAGGCTGAGGCCTTGTCACCTGTCAAGATGACAAGCCTTGAGAGCCAGCACAGCATAGTGACCTGGGAAACCAGCCAACAGTTGAAGACTATAACAGTAGAAAGCTCAGAAATTACTGCGGTAGATTGCAAGGGCATGAACCTCTCTGGGGTGTAGCTGCTGGACTTAAGGAGGGCTCTGACACCACCATAAGCTGAAGGCAGAACTTTTCCAGTGGCATTAGGCTGCAACTGACCCCTCAACTACAGCCTACCTCTCATGTGAGGAGCTCTTCCAGTAGACTTCTCCTACAGAGGCTAGGCAAGACAAAAGCAGCCTAAGTGTGAGTGTCAGGCTGCCAACATAGATGCAGACTTATTGTGCCTATGGGAAGGAGGTGAGTCCAGTATCCATGACTGGTCCATCTTGACTTTCTCCCCAGTGAAGATGATGAAATACTTTTTATGTCTTCAAACTTGTTGCTGATAAGTAGTGCTGAAAATTATTTTTATTGTTATATTTCTGTCTAGAAACCTTTCCATATTCTCATTAGTTATGTTAGTAATAAGTTTTCTCTAATTTCCTTTGTAGACAGGTCATAGCATTTGGGAATAATGAGACTTGTTAGAAAATAAATGAAAATCATTAAATTTATTGATATATAGATTTTCATACTAGTCCCTTATGATCCTCTGTGTTTCTTTTAAGTTAAGGGAACTCTGGGGAGAAAGGAGTCCATCTCTTACCTTTGCTAGAATAAAGGGATTTGTTTTTTTAATTTTTTTTTTGTCCCTTTACCAAACCACCCATACCAATAACCTAACTGCCTCCCCCTTCTATCCCTTCCACCCTTTTCCCCAAGTCCTTCCAATAATCATTATCTTCTTATTGTTGAGTTCAGGTTTTATTCTTTCTCTTCTTTGTGTATAAATTTTTTTTGGGGGGGGGTAAGTATTTCCTCTGTATTTCTGAAATGCGTTTTCTCTCATTTTTTTCTTGGTGAGACTATCTAGAGTTTTGTCTCTTTTGTTTATTTTTTCAGAGATCCAGCTTCTAGATTCATTGAGCATTTGGATGTTTTTACTTCTATTTATTTCTGCTCTAATTTTTATTATTTCATTTCTTCTACTGACTTCATTTTGTTCCTCTTTTTCTAGATGTTTAAGATATTAGGGTAGATAATTAATTGTACTCTTTCTTGTTTCTGGATGTGGCTCTGCATTGCTGTTTTGGTACTGCTTTTACTTTGTCCCATAAGTTCTTATAGTTTGTGTCTTCATTTTTGTTTTTCCCCAAGTATTTCTAATTTTCTTATTTTATTTGTTGATTAATCCAATAGTCATTCAGTAGTATATTTTCTTCTCTACATTTTAAAGATTCACCTGCCTTCTTTTTTGTGGTTGATTTCTAGTTTGACGCCACTATGATCAGAGAATATTCTTGATAGGAATTCAATCTTCATTAATTTATTAACACCTTTTTTTTATAACCTAACGTGGTCTATCCCAGAAAATGGCCATAAGGGAGCTTCTGAAAAATGTATATTTGGCTTTGGGGGAAGTACAGTGCCATATAAATATGCAGTTAGCCCATGTAGTCTAATTCCTTATTTAAGGCTGTTTCCTTATTTATTTTCCATCTTGTTGATCTTCCCATTGATGAAAGTAGGATGTTCAAGTCCTCTACAGCAGCAGTTACCCTACCCAACCACAATGTCTGGAAGAAAAGCACCATGCACCAATATTTCTTAAAAAGTGACATCCTAT
>NW_004567113.1:8402656-8471361 GCF_000260355.1 Condylura cristata
TATTCCACTTGTGATTAGTTTTGAATTGTCATTGAAAACTGAGCCAATCTTGCTAACTATCACATCTAAAATACAACTCTATTTGATTACCTCTTAGATTTATATTTTGAAATTAAAACATCATGAAAATATGTTCTCTGCTTCTTATTGAAACTTTAATAGGATACTTATCCTGCTAACTCTAACCAGGCTTTTACTCATCTTGTTACTAGGAGCCTCATCTGTTTATATGTATATTTATATTCTATCTCCCCAGCCCCCTTTTCCTCTCTCCATGCACACACATGAAAAATGAAGGAATGAAAAGGGAAAGAAAAACAGTGATTTATACCCATCGTATCTCATTTCTATGTGACTATTTTACATTGCATGCAATGATTGACTGCTAACTAGCAGAGCAATTCTTGTACCTATGAAATCCTCTTAAATGGAATTCATATACTGCTAGACTGCTGAATAAATAAAACAGAATTTCATGATTCAGTTTTAAAGCAAAATTTAGTTAGTAGTGTTTGCACATCACAAAAAACTTTAGTGAATCTTTCTCACCAAGAGCTCTTAGAGAAACTAATCTCGTCTGTGCCAGTTCTGCCAAACAGATTAATCAAATGACATATACTAAAAATTCATGTACTAAAATCTTATTCATATAATAAAAATCTTAGGGATTGTGTAGGCTGGCAAAACTTCATCATGTAACTCAACAATGTCTAATTAGGGCCTAATGTCTTTCTATCCATTTGAATTGCATGATGTGAACTTTGTGTTATGGCCAGCGCCTCTTTATCCCAAGATGCCTGACAGTTTCTTCCAGGGCTATACGCTACTGATTGGAAACTGGGAAGGCGCTGAGATTTTGCACTGCTTGCAGGCTCATGAATTAATCCAGTTTCATGATATTAGCAGACACAAGATTCCTGGGTCTGAAGTGAAGGACACTTTATCACCCTCAGCAATAGCGATGGCCTGCATTTGCTTGTGATAGTTCTCTAAACCTGATTCACCACAGAGTTGTGCAAAGAGGTTCTGATGACACCTGTAGCAGTTAGTTGTACAGGAGAACTCCTACACTAGGGAACCTAAATGTTTTCTAAAAGACAGTAAATACAATTGCCCTTTGCTCCAGAGGGAGATATTATTTAGGTCTTTCAAGACAATAAGGAAACCAGCCTTTGCTACAGATTTAAAAAAAAAAAAAACAAAACTGTCTTATTATCCAAGGTTGATTAGTAAACCAGCACTCTTGAAAAGATAAAGAGGAACAAAGGAAGTCCTGCCTCTGCCTATGCAGAAACCTAAGCAACCTAAAGAGAATTCTCTTCTAGCACTCTTATGCTTGCTGGGACCAGAGAGTCTTTTGTTTTAGCATTTCCAGGAGAATTCTTAAGATTCACTTCCTTTAACTAATTACTGGACCTGGAGTTTGAAATACACTAGCTTATTTGGTCTGGGAAACATGTTTCACCCATAGAACCGTAATAGGCGTTACTTTCTTGGAAACTCCATGGAACACTAGTGGAATCTGAGGACATTTGCACCCAATACTCTCCCCCTGAGCTATACCTTCCAGGGATATTTGCAAAGGAGGGAAAGGCAACTAATTAATGAGTGCTAGAAAAGGAACTAATTAATAATTGTTCATTACCCAAGCTCTGTTTAATGAAATCAAAGTTAGAAGATAAAAAAAAGTATGAATGTAATCTGAGGCTTATATTTTATTAGTAAAGTTTAGTGTCTTGACAAGTTTCCTTTTTAAAAATGTGTTAAAATCATGCTAGGCTCTCTTTCACACCAAAACCAGAACAATACTTATATAATGCTTTTGTTCCCCAGCAAAGATTGAATAAAGGTCAAATCCTATATAGCAAAGTACTACACTTTGCCTTTAACATCTGAGTTCATCCTCCACATTAGCCTCCAGACCCTGCTCTCCTCCATGCCCAGTCATCTGAGCGTTCATATTTTATATCTTTGTTCTTACCCTCATCACGATTTGCTCCAGGCTGAATTGTGTGCCTTATCTGTATTCTCAAGTAACATTCTTCTACCGCTCCTCTGTGTATATTCATGCAGTTATGTAGTTCATATGTATGTTTCTACTAAATTGCAAAGATGATCTTTTTTAAGTCATGAAATTTCTTTTCATATGTTTTTTAACTGATTTTATGCTAAAATATGGGTTTACTCTAAAACTTAAATTGAGATTTGAGTTAATTGTAACTTTGCTTAACATTGACTCATTTAAAAAAAAAAGAGTATTTGTAAGAAACTAATCCCTAAAACTTCCTAAAGCATGTTAATAACTTCTTAGAAGAAGCATCAATTAGCCAGTATTGTAGCCAGAATTAATTAGCCAGAACTGTAGCCAGACATAATAGATTAAGCAAAGTATTTACCAGAAGAATGTAGCCATTTAATAAACAAGCCTCATGTTTGAAAACAGTATCAAAAACTTTTGAGCAAAAACAGAAATCATTATTCTCATTTAGAAAACTTTTTTAAAGGTTCTTAAGCTGTAAGTGCCTATCTCCTTTTTCAGAAAATGAACTAAACATCTCTTTTCTGGTACCATTTTGTCTCACGGTTTCTTCTTATGAAGCTTTAATGAGCATGAAGAAAAGGTCCTCTTCCATAGAAGTGACAGGAGGAGTGGAAAGAGAAAAGGTCAAGGGTATGAAGAGGCCTGATGACCTTTATTTAGTAACTCTAATGTTAAAAATAAATTGCCCTGCTTCCACCCTTCTATCATAGTCTCCCTTAATATTTGAGCTTGAAAATAGATTTCTGCTCTGTTTAATTTCTCTCTCAAAATATGTGATGATGAAAAGAACAGCCCTAAAGATGTTCTAATTTCAAAATCTAAGCATAGCAACTGACCAGTGCTTAGAGTGACTTCTAAAACCAAAACATCAGTTTATGCTTAAATTTTAAAAAAAATTCATATTGCCTGATTATAATACCTTATATACTTTACCTTATATGCTAAATTATTAGAAGTTTTTCTGCCATTGATTCACTTGTATATTACTTTTTGGGGAAGAAACCCATTTCACCAACACCAAGGAATTTCAGTAACACTGGCTTCCCTTTCAGCCAACTGAGTCCCTCCTCATTCACCTGCCACTCACTTGTTTCAGAACTGCAGGCTGGTAGTTCCTGCCCTACACTTGCGTTTGGGACAGAGGCTGTACCTGGACTACTGTCAGCCCTCACAGTGATAGAAATATTGACAAATATTAAGGTGAAGAGCTTTATTTTTTAAATGCCTCTTATTTTTAGTCATATCAGAGTATTAGGATAAATCATAACTTCACAGCACAGACATGTTTTTCTGGTGCTGTATTTTGTGTTCAGTTTTTAAAGATGAAACCATCTCAGGCATTTGTACTATTGGCTGTGACAGAATTTGTTTCTTGACTTGAAGTTTATTCATGTTTTAAGTGTGGTGACTGTACAAGTTTTATTGTTGATAAATGACTATATGTATTTTTATTTGCTAACTGAGGTCATGTGTATAACAAAGGAACTCCGCAGTCTCACTAAAATCTTTGTAGATATTTTAATGACTAAATAACCCATCATTTGACTATGGTGTGATTTCCAGTTATAGTAATTTGACTGTTTAGAATGCTTATACTTTGGGTTTATGGACATGATGATGAACATGTTTTCCACATAAATTAGTCACCTCATGCTGATTTTTCCCTCTACCATTGTATTGGTAGATTGCCTCTGTAGATGGGTAGGTAAATTTAATTACTAATGTTAAAAACAAGTAAGAAAATGAGTTCCACTATGGGGTATAATCTGATTTTCATCCAAAAATATCTTTATCTTTTCTTCTTAAAATGCTAATGTTTAACATTTAACCAAATACAGAGCGTAGTGGCAAGCACAGTCACTGTGGCTTAAGCCTCTGGGCTCTTAACCGTAACTTTGCCATTTACTCACTGGGACAAATAGTCATACTATTCATTTCCTCAGTTCCCTTCTCTGTGAAATGGTAATAATAATAATTCTGCCTCTTTGGTTGTTGCAAGAATTAAATAGGTGGTCCTTCTGGGTGGTGCAGCCGGCTAAAGCTTAGCACTGCAAGCAAGCCACAGCTGCTTCAGTGCAAGTTCGATCCCTGCCCCCAGAGGTGATCCACATGGTGCCGCAGACCTCTCCTGACTGCCCTCCTCTCCCCTCAGCAGTTTACTTTGTCATCGGCCTGTTCTGCTCCCCACTCTGTCTCTGGTGAATCCTCTCACTGCCCCTGTGCCTCTGGCCTGTACCCCAGTTCTGTATGCATAAATATATAAATCTTTTTTAAAAAAGAAATTATTTAAAAAAGAATTAAATAGGTTATTTTATATAAATCCCCTAGAACTGAGACTGTCACAAAGTAAATGCTCAGTAAACACTCAATAACTACAATAGCAACAGCGTTTATGAGAATATTTCCTAAGTTTACAGCTTCTGTTTCTATCCCCATGGCATCACAAATACTAAAGTAGCTAAAATTACTGCTCAAGTGGGCTATTCCTTACCTGCAAATACATGCCGGGAATGTGCTCTTCTACCATTCCTGGGATTGTTTGTATTTCAGTTGTTCACACACATGACACAGCATATGCCTGGATTCTTATCTCAAGTGGCCAGTAGCAGAGCTCTGTGCAAAATACTGCTCATAAATGCTTTGGGGGCATTTACAGTTTATACCTTCCACTACAGAAGTTATCATGAAGAAATAACTAAAATCAAGCAGCATCTGTGATATGAACTAGTGGATAATTCTAGTGGACAGATAAACTTACCACTCCAAATCCTTGGCAAATTGCTTCCTGCAGCCACAGGTTATGAAGGGGATGGAGCAGGTCTATACAAGCACACTTATTCTACCTGCTACATTCCAGCTTTTCACTTTATTTGGTGCCCCTCCCTACAGCGGTTACCTGAACTTCATGGAGTCACGAGTCACCCTAGCCTACATCAGGCAGCCTCTAGGCCTCCCTGGCCCATTTCTGCTAAACTCAAAGCTTATCTTGACCTATTTCCTTTTAACAAACCAATAGTAAACAGGGAAACTAAAACAGAACAGCAGTATATAAAGAAAAGAGTTGTCTCCCTATGGATCTATTCTTACCTCCAAAGCAAGGTTTCTCGACTTGAGCTCTCCTGACATTTTGGACCAGATCACTTCACGGCAGGCAGTCCTGCGCATTGGGTGTGCACTGCCCCGTGGCTTCCATGACATGCAGCTCCGTTCCCATCACAGCTACCAGAAGTGTCTCCAGATAAAGTTGACTCTGTATGAGAGCCGCTGCTCTCAGGGAGCACTGCAAAAACATGCCCCTTTGTACCCTTGTCTTCGTAGGATTATATCAGTTTGCTTCTCAGAAGTTCTATGGTGAAAGAGGCCTTGAGCACCACCTGAAAGTCACCACTAAGCAATATGAAGGCTGAAATGAACACCCAGAGGAATAAAAATCAAACCGTCCCTTCTACCTATAAGATCAAGTCTCAAACCATGTGTTCCTAAAAAGCTTAACTTCTGCAAAAGTAAAAAAATCTCTTTTCCTCAAAGTTCATACATTTTATGAAAATAAATTCTGCTATATGTTATATAATATAAACAGCAGGTTTTAAAATTTCCTCATGCTTCTTTTTCCCGTAGTCGTCATTTCTATATTGAAAATGTATAGTCTTCAAAGAATATCTTGAAGGAGATATCACTAGTCACTTTTAAAAATGAACAGCCCTTTTGCAATGTGTGTATGTTCTCTACATTCTAGTAGTTTGTGTTAGAGCACTTTTTCCTAACAATTTTGTTCTCATAAACATCACATGGTATTTTCTTGTTCTATGTAAAAGCTTTGTATTTATTGGGTGTATATAAAAGCTCATGGTTAATGACAGTCATTTCTGTGTTATTTCCATGGAAATTAACTCATTACACAGAGACACTTAGATAAGTGTATGGATATAGTTCAGCAACTATATCCTGAGTTCAAAGTGATTTGTACTATGTACTTTATTCTAATGAAATGTGATAGAATAAAATAAACTACATAGTGCTGCTTTCTATAAATTACTAAACCAAATGGAAAATCCCAAAGTTATCATTGAACCTCAAATAATTTATCTTTATTTAGTAAATAAGTTTTTTTGCTAAACGTTACTTTTCATTTTAATGTTGTGAAATTAAGTCTACATATGAGATTATTAGCTGACTAGATTAAAATCTGTTGCTTTTTCATTTTTTAAATTTACTTTTATACCCACTTTTATTAAAAGTAATAAAAAGGACTTGCTTATGAAATATGTAATAGCATGTATTTGTAGTTTTTGTGTTCTTTTGCTATTTATCTGAACATTTTTTTCAGATAATCTTGGCAAATTTCTCTGTTCATTATAAAAATGTTTTTGTTCATAATTAAAATTGCCTTCCTTGATTTTCATGAGCTTATGAATATAAAGAAATGTAGTGAATATTTTATTGGTTATCACCAGCTTTGACCTGATTTTACATAACATTAATAAAAGCTAGCTTTTATTGTTTTCTTTGCTCAGTGTTAAGTGTAACTTTTTGCTAAATTATTTCTATGTTAATATGTATAATCATAACATGTGAATATTATGATTTATTAAATATTCATGTTTATACTGTCCTCATAATACTTTTCAAACTGTCTGGTGTCCTAACCCCTGGCTAGTCAGTGTCTTAGGGATATCTGTAGTTGATAAGTGTGTTTTACAGTAAGTATTATCAGTGGGTTAATAAAGCTTTGCTAAACATGTTAACGGTGATAAAAAGGGGAAGAAGGGAGGGATATAAAAAAAAGAACTGGGAAGACGCCTAACCTGTCTCCAGAGATCTGGTTGAGGCCATCTAATTTACAAATACGAGACAACTAATAGTCAGGCTTCAGAAACAGGTGATCAAGTATAGATTGAGCAGGGGGGTATTCATTAATACTTGAGGCAAATTAGAGCAGCTTTGTGGGCAGTGGATTATTAGATCAGTCTTAGAGAAAGTTATGATTTGTTTTGGCCTTAGAATTGGTCAGTGGCCAGTGACGAACAGCTGGCATACCGGGTAAAAGGAAAGCATGAGAAATGTCCCCAAGATGATAAAAAACTTCCAGTGTAACATAAATAATTGATCAGGATTTGGAATATTTCCTGCAATTCAGAATTTTTTTTTACGCATTTCCAGGACAGAATGCTGGTTTCTGCTCTTCTTTCTTTCTGATCAGAGGACATGGAGTATTTCTGGGTTTGGAGGTCATGTGTAACCTCAGATAGGAGAAGTTAGTACACCTGGGGTTTATCTGGCATGTGCATTGCCTCTGCTTCTAGAGATTAAGAGCACTGAAAATAGTTGTATTTTTCCTATTTATTACCTTATCAAAAATTAATTGAACCAAATTATTTCCTGCAAAAGCGAATTATAGTAGAAATACCGTTAGCAAACTGCTGTTATTTTGTTGGTTGGTAGTAAATGTTTCCAGATATCTTTATGACATTAAAATAATCTTTATTTTTGCGATTCTCAACCTTTGTTTGTTTGTTTTCTGGTTTTTTCCAACTATTTCTTCTTTTTACTCCATATTGTCAGTCTGATATACTTCCATAAACCCTCATTACACAGCATGATTGTTCTAAAGTGGGGTAGGATTGGAGGAGAGTTCATCAGAATCCAGGAAAAGAATGTGGACCAAATATGAATATGATTTGAAAGTTCCCCTTGGAAATACTGGTATCTCCCCTTCCCTGTACCTTTTGCTATATGAGAATTTTTATGTATATTTTAAATGTAATATTTAGTTTGATTTTTTTTGTCAATAATAGGTTGGATTATTAATAAATGGCCTTCAGCAACCTAGTTTGAAATATTTTGAATTTACCTCTCTTTTTTCTTAAATTTTATTCTCCAGATCCCAAAGTCCAGGAGTGAGGGATCTCTTCAGGCCCTCAGAGTACCACACCCAGAGCTATCCGATGGTATTCCTTGTGTCAGTCTGTGGCTAAACCGCAGAAAATCCCGCTGGGATGACATGGATTCTGCAGAAGACCCTCCTGGTGCCAAGTTGACATTCAGGTGCGTTTGTTTTGTTTGCTGACATGTTACATTCTGCTTCCATGATACACAGACCTGTATCTATATGTGTGTTCACAGATCTATCTTGGCGGCCCACAGAACACAGATCAGTAAAATTGAAGTTCAAGCCATTTTCTAATAGTTCTTATCACAGACACTTTCCTGGGTATCTTATGTCCTGTTTAAAATAAATTATTTAATCAATGAGGCTACACTAAACTCCTAATTTGATGATGAAAGAGTTACTTTTTGGATGCCTTTTCAGAAGATGTTCAGTGGCCAAAACAATCTGCAATTAAAGGGAACATCTTTCTATGACCAAAGTTTGAATGTTATCTGTTAACTGTTCATGTTGTGCTTTATCCTTAAAAGCAGACTTCCTTGGTATACTTGAAGAGAGTCATGCCATTATAAAATTTTCTTAAAATAGGTTAAATATGGTCTAAATCCTGTCTACTCCTAGCCTATAGAATTTTCCTTGTAAGAATTTTTTCTTTTACTGTGGCTTAAACCTCTTTCTAAAATTTAAAAATTCCATTACAAGATAGAGAGTTCTAGAGAATTGAAAGACATATGAGATATTAAATAGATAAATAATATTTTTAAGGTACTCACCATTTTTAGACTGCCTGATAGAAAAGAAGGAATTTGAACTGGATTTAAAAGATAATATCTATATATGGAGAGAAAGAAGACAAGGTTTTTATAGAAATCCTATTAGGAAACATCCTGGTTATTTCAGAATTGGCAACAGTTGCAATGTAAGAAATTGGAGATGAGACTGGGAAAGTCGCATGAGGTCAGGTCATCAAGGACCTTGAATGGCAACCTGAAATATTTTTACATTCAGTCTTCCCTTCATTGAACAAGTGTCTGGCACTTAACCTTCAGTTCCAGAAAGTAGGCAGGCAATGCAGCAATGACCAGAGCTCTCCAGGCCCATGTGTTTATGAACTTTACATTCTAATGAGGAGAGGCAGTGTCAAGACACTTAGAATAAACAGAATAAAAACCTGTGGGGAAAGTTATGTCAGTTCCAATAAATGGTAGTATTTAGAACCTAAAACAGTTTAATTACAAAAAAAAGAGTTTTAACTTACGTAGGCAAAAAGGACTGAGTGAGATATGAAGGTGGAGAGAATCCATGAAGATCTAGGAAAAAGCATTTCTATGCTGAGGAACTGAAATAGGGAAGCTGGTGGTCATCCTTGAAATAACATGAAGCCAGTGAAGTTTCAGTAGAGCAGGGGGTAGTCACCATGCTAACTTGATATAATAGGAAAAGCAGCCTTTTATCAGCCTGCAAGAGGGGCTGGAGGAAGGCTTGGAGGCAGTTACATACAGTGTTTCCTTCCACAGTTATTAATTCCTTATCAAGGTCTTTCTCTGTGGTACTTGCTGGGTGCTGGAATATGCAGAGGATCAGAGGTATAAGTCCTGCCCTTGGGGAGAAAAAGATGTGAATAAATATAGAATATTACCATAAAACACACATTCACTAAGTGCCACTACACCAGGAGCTGGGAAATGGAGCGATGAGAAGGTCATAGAATGAGGCGCGCCTCCTAAGAAATTTGAGGTACGGTCCACAAAGTCCATGCAGATGGAGGATGGGCTCAGAGAAGTGGATCAGCGAATACTTCAGGAAGAAGGCAACTTTCGAACTAAGGCTGATGGAGGAAGTAGAAGTTTACCAAACAGGGAAATCAAAGTAAGGTGTCTCTAGGACAACAAAAATAAATTAAATAAAACATGAGCAAGACATTCAGGGTGGCAGAATATCTTGGAGGAGAATTTCACATGCATTGATGGACTCAGTGCCTGGAACCACAGCAGAAAGTGGGGGAGGGTGAAGAGGCTAAGCTAGATAGTTCCAGTGTTGAAAAACATCATATAGAGTATTTTCCTTTAAAATGATGGTAGTTCTTGCAGGATTTTAAGCAGTATATAAAATGATATAAAAAGATTTGTATTTTATAGAATTTCCTGTGACAGATAGGCAGAAGTAAAGTCTAAAGACATATTAAGTGGTACTGGGAGGCCACCAGAGAGGCTCTGGGGTTACCCCTTGCAGTCCGAGTACCTGTGAGGTTGCTGGTTACTCAAGATGAAGAGGCATAGAGAATCCTCCCACCTTCAAGGGAAGGCAAGAACCAGCCATTGTCTACAGGGGGACTCAGTCCAGAAAGCATTGATTGGTTGTTTTGTATTCATATTTTTTTGCTTCATTTGGGGTATTTTAATCTTTTCACGAATATTTGGCAAGTCTATATGCTTAATAGTGAGTCTGTGAAGAGAAAGAAACTGGTGTTGTAAGCCAGGAGATATGAGGACCTCTGAAAGGCCCTGGCAGAGACTGGGCAGCACCACCCTAGTGAGGGTGGCTCACCCACTGCTCTGGGTTAGGCCATAAATTTAAATAGATCACTAAATTTTTTTCTTTATGGAAGTTTCCTATTTTCTCCTTAAATATTTTATGATTGCCCCTGTCTTAAACACAAAGGTTGGGGATTTTATTTAATAGATTGTTATGCTTCCTTAGTATTTATCTTGGCTTACCAACATTTATTCAAAGAATTGTTAAGAAGCATTTAGCAGGGCTTTTCCTAGTGTTGATTTTTTTTTTCTTTAGTCAGTCTTTGACAAGAAAAAAACAAGTAAAATCTACTCTTATTTGAATTATGGTATGGTAAGTTTATTTTAAAAAGAAAATAAAATTTTTTGTGCACTTATTAAAATCACATTTATACATGGTGGGGGAGTGCACACAGGTGATTTGGTGGTGGGAAGCCCACAGGGATTACAACTGAGATGGGAAAAGGCTCAAAATGATGTAAAAATAAGTTATTAGGTTATTTTTTTTAAAGATTTATTTATTTGTGCATACAGAACTGGGGTACAGGCCAGAGGCTCAGGGGCGGTAAGAGGCTTCACCAGAGACAGAGTGGGGAGCAGAACAGGCAGATCGAAGAAGTACACTACTGAGGGGAGCAGCGAGCGGGCCGGTAAGGAGAGGTCTGCCACACCATGTGGTCACCTCCAGGGCAGGTGGGAATCAAACTCATGCGGAAGTAGCTTTAGATTCTCAGTGCTGTGCTTTAACCCGCTGAGCCACCAGGGAGGGCCTATTATGTTATTTTTGAAATCACATTTATATATAACAGTTTAAACAGAATTACTGTATCTGTTATCAACAAAGATGAAACCTAGAAAGATCCTTTGCTACTGAGATTTCCAGAATAGGGAAATGTCCTGTGATTTTTCAACAACAGGTGAAAGGATAATTCCTGGGGCTTTTGGGACATGATTTTTGGCTGTTTTTGATACCTCTGTATTTTAGAATTTAGACCTTGTTCTTAACTTTTTTCCCAAGTTGACTCACTTTGATATTTTTTCTTAGTTTGAAATTATATATATTATATTTATTAAGATGTTATGGAAATGTAATTGTTATCAGTTAGTATTTATTATTTTTCTCTATCTTGCATAGTGATTGTATAAATAAAAGTATAGAGAACTGCACATTTTAAATGTGATGTTTTGCAATACTAAAGAGGAGCAGGGTATCTATTGCTTATTGGAACATTATAACTTATAAAAATAACTTATTTTTTATGTCTGTAATTGTCTAAAAATGGCACTGAGCTGTAATCACATAAATTTTTTTGTCATCTTCATAAAATCTCACAACTAGCAGTCATTTATCCCTTAATTTTAATAGACTTCAGGAAAATAATCTAATTCATATTACATTCCCAGCCAAAGACAGAAGTGTTCTGTGGCCAGTTACTTCATTCAATCAAAGCATTAACTAATCCCTCTATATCTCATAACAGACTGAAAACTATAGCCTAATGTGACCTGCAATAGTCTAAAGGACTAAATGCTTGTTGCTTTCCACTATATACAAACCCAGTAGACAAGATTAGTCCATGAAAGGCACTTGCAGAAGTGAGGTTTTCAGACAGGTCCATTCCTGGCAAAGCAGGATTCCATCCTCTTACTACATGTGATAGTCTTCTCTGATTCCTTTTTTTTTTTTAAAGATTTAGTTACTTATTCATACAGAACTGGCGTACAAGCCAGAGGTGGAGGGGCAGTGAGAGTCTTCACCAGAGACGGAATGGGGAGTAGAAAGGCAGATTGATGAAGTACACTGTGGGTGGGTCAGGAGAGGTCTGCCATGACATGTGGATCACCTCCGAGGCCAGGATGGAGCTCACACTGAAGTGACTGTGGCCAGCTTGCAGTGCTGTGTCCTGACCCATTGCACCACCAGGGAGGGCCCAACTTCTCTGACTCCTTTTAAGGATACCAATGAAGAAAATAACAAAAACTGAAATGCAATATTCGCTAACATGTTAAGAAACTGGCCATTTATATGGATTCTAGTAAGGGAAACATTATATTCATTCTTAAAAAGTAAGAGGTGAATGTCTGTGTTATATTGAAATTTGAGATGTTAAAATGATTTGAAACTTTAGGCACAACTGTCTTACTATCTTTTCAACATGTGAAATAAACAAATGATAATTTTGTATATGTTTCTAATGCTATTATATTATTTTCAGGAATTTTTTAAACGTTAAAACTTAGAGAACAGAGTTAATAGTTTTAAGTTTTTGATGATGAATGCTATTTGATATTGAGAGGGTGATGGATTTCCTTAAATATGTGATTCTCTCTTAAAGGTTAAAGGAAATTTTCTATTTTTATTCAATAAAGTTAGAGTCGAGATGTAAAATGCCTCATTTGTGTGGTTCCATTTAAATGTCCAGAAAAAGGCAAATTTGTAGAAACAGGTTTGTATTGTCTAGGGCTAAAAGTAGAAGAGAGGCATGGGTGGAAATTAACTTAAAGACCTAAGGGACCTAATTTGGGGAAATGAAAATATTCAGAAACTGATTATAGTGTTAGTTAATTTATTTGATGATGTTACTAAAAGCCATTCAATTATATACTTGAAGATGAAGTTTATGAAATGTAACATATACTTCAATAATGTTGTTTAAAATTACATAGAGTGAGTGGACCTCCCTGATGGTGCAACGGATTAAGTCTCAATACTGTGAAGCTGTGGGCAGCTGCTACAGCATGAGTTTGATCCCTGATCAGGGAGATGACCCACATGGCGCAACAGCCCTCTCCTGTCTCACCCACTGCTCCCCTTAGCAGTGTATTTCAGTCAGTCCTCCTGATCTGTACCCCACTCTGTGAATCCTTTCATGCTCTCATTCCCACCACCCTGCACGTCTGACCTGTACCCCAGTTCTTGTATGCATAAGTAAATAAATCTTAAAAAAATAGTACACATAGCAAAAATTTTTGTGGTAAAAAGATAGATGAAAGTCACTTGATTGCACATTGCTCAAATACTACTATTAAGTAAATGCTATCTACAGAGAGAGTTGTATCTGTTACATTTAAAAAGAATTTGTTCTTTTCATTCAATATAATAGAACAAGAGTAAAGTCAGATTCTTCTGGAAAGGTTTTTCATAAGGAGGGAGAAGAAAAGAACAAAACTCTTTGATTTTTTTCATCCCTGGAAAAGTCCCAGGTTTTGGTTTGCTGTGCTATAATCAAGTTTTTGAAGTGATCAGTATTTCAGGGAGATAGGAAAACAGGAAAAAAAAAAAGAAGAAGAAGCTCCATCTTAGGATTTTCACAAAAGCAATCATAGGTCATTGTTCATAAGCAAAATAAACCTCTGTGCTATTATGAGTTGAACTTTGTGGCTCTCAAAAAAATGTCAGTAAATCTGAGTATCAAGAGAAGTTCACGGTCTCCTTTCAAGTTGAGTATCTTATAGGCAACATTGACAACTAGAACTAGAAGTTCTGCACTGGACTGTTCATAAAGAGATAAAGCAATTAAGAATGACTAATCCTTCTACTGTTGCGCATGCAAACACGTTATGTAAATTATTATTGTGTTATTTTATGTAAAATTCATCCTTTGATTAGTCAGAAGACCCTTCTCTATCTAGTCCTATTTATCTTTTTTCAGGTTACAAGTAAATATGTGCTTAGGAAAGGAAAAAAACCTGACTGAAATGCTTTCACTTTCTTCAATGGCAATAAATAAGTAATTATAACTTTGCCCATTAATTATCTAAAACAATATGATAAAGAATATACAGTTAAAGGAAATATCTTTGCTTATGTTGCAGAAATATTCTTTATATGATAGATAAATGAGAGAAACCACAATAAATCACTTTCCAGTTTATATTAAACATGAATTTTTCCCTGGAAGAGCGAGTTTGCCTGAAGGAGTGATTGCATTCTAAAGGTGTTTTCTTACCTACTTACCTCATTTTTCAGCATTTTGAATCACATAGAGGATACCTTCTTAGTAGAAATTAAACTCCACCGCTAAGATCAAAGTTCCCAGGGAACTTCTTGCTTCCTCATCTTTTCTTTGGGAGCAACTACTATTATAGGCTTGGTTATATATTTGTTCAATATATCCTTGCTGGACTATATCTCACATACTTTAACTTTTACAAAAGCTATTTTCATCATACTACATGAATTTCAGTGATTCACTTATTCTTGAAAATTTCCAATTTCCTCTATGGTTTCCTCTTGCTGTGATATTCTTTCCTTCCCTTTCATCTCAAAATTTCCCTCCTTCCATAGTTACCCATTCCACTCTCTCTGCTATCTCTTCCACAACTAATCTAATGACAGAGTGATGATTTTTCAAGTCATATGTTCAGAACTGAACTCAGCTCTAGGTGTCCAGCACCTGTGAGACATTCCCTGTCAGCATTTGCCATAAACCCACTGGGCCCAAACAGAGCTCATTTTCCCACCTTTCCTTTTCCCTAAAAGGAAAAGTTCTGGACCAGCCAATATCATGGCAGAATTCTACCAAACACTTGAAGAAGAATTAACACTAATTCTTCTCAAGCTCTTCCAAAAAAACTGAAGAGCAGGGAACTTCTTCACATGAGGAAATGAGGCCCAGATCACCCTGATGCCAAAATTCGATAAGGACACTGGGAGAAAAGCAAATTACAGATCATTACCACTGATGAACATTGTGCAAAATCCTCAGCCAATTTGGCAATCCAAATTCAATAAGATAGTAAACATACTCCATCATCAAGTGGGATTTATCTCTGTTAGGCAGTTCCATAAATGCAAATGATATGCCACATTAACAGAGTGAAGGATAAAAATCATACTGTCTTGGCCCTCCCTTGTGGCGCAGCGGGTTAAAGCACAGCACTAAGAAGCTTAAGCCACCTCCGCATGAGTTCGATTCCCTCCTGCCCTGGAGGTGACCACATGCGCGGCAGACCCCTCCTGACCCGCCCGCTGCTCCCCTCAGCAGTGTACTTCATCGATCTCCCTGTTCTGCTCCCTACTCTGTTCCTGGTGAATCCTGTCACCCTCCGCATCTCTGGCCTGTACCCCCGTTCTGTATGAATAAATAAATCTTTAAAAAATCATACTGTCTTTGCAATAGATACAGAAAAATCATTTGACAAGGCTCAACATCCATTGACTTTAAAATCTAACCAAATTGATCTAGAAGGAATATACTCAAGGTAACAAAGATCCTGTGTAACAAGTTCACAGCTAACATGAAATACAATGATAAAAAGTTAAAAGTTTTTTCCTCTAAGAGCAGGAGCAAGATGAGGGTTTCCATTCTACCACTTCTAATCATCAGAGTGCTAGAGGTCCTATTCACAGCAATAAGGCAGCATAGAAAATTAGTCATCCAAATTAGAAAGGATAAAAGTGGCCTCTGTGTGCATATGACATGATTTTAAAAATTAAAAACACTGTTGACTACACCCATAAGCTATTTGAGTAAATGAATTATTCAAGAAAGTTGGAGGATACAAATTCACTATGCAAAAATAAGTTGTATTTATAAATACTGACAATTAACTAAAAAAAAAAGAAATCAAGAAAACAATTCTAAGGAAGCCTTTGAAATGCCTACAGAGTAAAAAAGCCAGGTTCATAGCCACATATTCACAAAATAAAATTGCAATAGAAGTGCTCAGCAATAGAAAAATACAAGTAGTGGGGTGAATTGGTGAGTTTGAACAGCAAAACAAAGTTGACAGTCCTTGAAAGAAAAATGGACCACCATGGCATGCATGGAGGACAACAGCTTGGCCAAAGAGGGTAGGAAAACTAATTCAACTGTGAGTATAGCCCTTCAGAGAAAAGGGCTTCTATTGTATGGACCCTCCCCTGCTCTGTGACTCATGGACCCATGCCCATAGGAGGGACATCTAAAATTAGGTTCTCTACTAAAGAAAGGGGTACACAGATTTGGAATGTAGGGAAAAGGGTGCCCCAGTGAAGAACTATCAAGGATGCAAAGTAGTGATTACTAGCTTGGACCTGAGGCTGCTAAACTAGAACAGTCAGTCCGGACCTGAGGTCCAACAGGTGGAACCAGGTTGGATCATTTTCTCATAGAAGAGGCTGTTACATGCAACCTGTGATTGGTATATGCAAAATACAGGCTGTCCTTCCACTCAAAGCCATAACTGAGATGACTGAATGTTCTCACTAACCAGAATTTAAACACCTGGACCATAATAATAGGTGCAAGTATCCCAGAACTAGGCTTCATAATTGGAAAGAAAAAAAAAATCCCATTTGTGACCCAATCTCCGATACAGTCCTCAACAATCTACATGCATTTCTTATTCACTGCCTAGAAGTGGAAGCCAACACAACTTTGAGTCATTTAGGCTAAGAAGCTGGCTTAAGAGAAAAATCATGGTAGATTTCCAACATCCAACTTGCTTACCTGCAGCACTATAGGAAGCTTAAACTCTTAACGCTCACTGACAGTACTGCCAGTCTCATCTTGCTGTTGGCCTTTACCAGTACCAGTACCCTCACCATTTCAGCAGGTGCCGAGGCTATGGTCTGTAAAATGACAAACTCCTGAATAACCTGGGTTAAAAATATAGGATTATACCCACCTTCTTGTAGTAGGGGTAGAAAGTTAATTTACTATGATAAGAAAAGGAAACTCCCTATTGCAATCCATTAAAACTAAATTTGAAGAGACAGAAGAACATATTACTAATGCTGGAGCAAAAATACACCTGAGAGAAATCTCAGTCCACTAGAACTGCATGATATGCATGAGGAGAAGTTTAAGAGAACAATTTTAACAACGTTTAATGAAGTAAGAAAAATAATGGATGCTGTAAAATGGGAAAGAATAAATAGCAAGGTAGTATGAGACTGTTACATCTAGAACTAATGAATTTGAGAAATACTTTAATTGATTTAAAAATACAATGGATGATCCAGGTGTCCTAGGAATAGTAAAAAATCTGTTTCTACTGAAGTACATTAAAAACATTGACAAATATGAGACAAATCAGAAATGAAGAATGAGGGAGTAAGCGGTAAACTAGTAGATTACATTAAAGATTAGAAATAAAAATTATTTCATCATGGGGAAGTTATATAGCTTTTCTCTAAGCTATTCCATATTTATAAAATAAGCGGGTTCACATTATAAAATCTCTTAGTTCATGAAAGTCATTTAGTAAAAAAAAAATTGCAATAGAAGGCCTCAGCAATAGAAAAATGCAAGTAATAGAGTAAATTGGTGAGCTTGAGAGCCCAGTGACAGAGAACATATAAATAGAACAATGATAAAAAAAAAGAATCAAAGAGATAAAACACTCTGTAATCTTTTGGGGGTAATGTAAAGGGAGATAACATCCATTTTAGGGGTTCGCATAAGAAGTAGAGAAAAAAAACAGCTTTAGCAACACAATATTTGCTGAGAACCATCACCATCTAAGAAATGAAACAGATGTATGGATCCAAGATGACCAAACATTTCCAGACAAATAATACCAGACCAACATACTCCAAGGACATCATAATAAAATTTTGAAAGCCATTGACAAGAACAGACTACTGAAAGCATTAAGAGAAAGAACAATCTATAAAGGAATACCTATGAAACTATCCTTGGATTTTCAGTGGAAATCTTACAATGATGGGATTAGAACGATGTAAAGTACTCCAGGAAAAACACTTCCAGCCTAGATTATTTTCATTCAAGATTGTCATTCAAAACAAAAAGAGTTTACGTGTCTTTCCTGAAGAGCAAAAATTAAAAAATGTCTCAATACCAACCCATGTATGAAAGAAGTATTAAAGAGTCTATGATAAAGAAACACCATCACCACAAAAAAAAAAAAAAAAAAAAACAACCAGAATAATGATACCTACATAATACAATGTGGAGAAGGAGCAGAATAAGTTTGAGACCAGACCAAACAACAAGGCAGAAAAACAGTCCACCGTGTACAAACTTGAGTAGAAACTTCAAACAAAATCAATAGAAGTAACATATAATGGAACTTATACAAATATAGATCACTGAAGTTCATATGGAATCACAAAAAAAGAAAAACTAAGATAGCCAAAGCTCTCCTGACTGAAAAGTGGAAAAGGGAGGTACCATAATTGTGAATTTCAGACTATACTGTAAATTTCAAAACACTTAAAACAGCATGGTACTGAAACAAAAATAAATGTAGACCAATGGCATAGAGTTGAGGCCCAGAAATAAAACCATACTTTTATAGACAAGTAATCTATGTTACTGGAACAAGGAAAAAGTCTCTTCAACAAATGGTGCAGGGAAAATTGAGCTGACACGTGTAAAAGAATGAAACCTGACTGTCATCTCACACCATACACAAAAACCAATCAAATTGGATGTAAAACCTAAAACCATAAAGTACACAGAAGAAAACATACGCAAAACATTCCATGACATAGTTCAAAAACATCTTTGCAGACTCATCTTCAGCAGCAAGGGAAACAAAGGGGAAAAACAACTGAAACTATATTAAACTAAAAAGCTTCTATGCAGTGAAGGAAACAATGACCAAAACAAAGAGACACCCTACTCAATGGGCGAAAATATTTGCACACCGTACATCTGATATGAAATTGGTAACAAAGATCTACAGAGAGTTTATACTTTTCAAGTAAAAGAAAACAACCCAAGCAAAAAACAGAGGAGCTAAATAGGCATATCTCCAAAAAAGATATGCAAATGGTCAACAGACATATAAAAAGCTGTTCATCACCACCTATAATCATGGAAATGCCCATCAAAACCACAGTGATAAACCACCTCGCATTTATGAGAAATGGCTCAGATAGGCAGATAGATAGTAGATAGACAGACACACACACACATATAAACCAGGAATAAGTACATGAGGATGTGGAGAAAAAAAGGACTCTATTACACTATTGGTGGGAATGTAGATGGTTCAGCTTCTATGGAAAAAAAGTGTGGACATTCCTCAAAAGACTGAAAATTATCTACCTATGACTCCGCAATTCCACTCCTATATATCTATCCACAGAGTACAAAACCACTAATTCAAAAGGAAACCTGCACACCTCTGGTGATAGCAGCACTTCTTACAATAGCCAAGATAATGAAAACACCTTAAATGCCCCAGAATAGATGAGTGAATCAAGAAATTGGGGTGTATTTATACACAGTGGAATACTATTCAGTGTCAAAAAGGATAAACTCATGTCATTTGCAGCAACATGGGTGGAACTGGAAGGAATTGATCTAAGTAAGCCAAAAAAGAAAAAGAAAAATATCAGATGGTTTCACTTACATGTGGAATCTAGAGAAGCCAAACAAAGGGTCAAATTGTAAGCCCAACTCTTGAAAGTAGTCAGTAGATGTGATAAAGTCAAGAGTAGATGGGAAGGAAGAAGCGGAGAGGAGAAAATGGAGGTGGGGAGAACACAGTGGACTATGGTTGAGTACTGAGGGAACTTTGGTTCTAGGAAGACAATGGTGACTACACCTGTGGGGAGAAATCCAATACTGTGGAAAAAATAAGGGTGTTTAAAAAAGAAATAGAAGATTCAGCACCTATTTGTGATAAAAACACTAAACAGAAGGTACAGAAGAAACTTAACAACAACAAAAAAATGTCACAGACTATGTGACATATGTCTCAGACTTACTGCAGACACAATACTTAATGGTGAAAACCTTAAAACTTTCCCTTTTAGATTGGGGAAAAGGATGCCCACTATCACCACTTTTGTTTAACTTAGTATAGGAGGTTTTAGCTAACCAGGTAGCAACAGGAAATAAATGGAATCCATAGTATAAAAGAAGTGAAATTATGATTATTCTCAGATGACATAATACTACATATGAAAATTCCTTATGTGAATAAGTTCTGGGGGTATAATATGCAGCATAGTACTGTAGTTAACTAACATGTTATATACTAGAAATTTGCTAGAGTCAATCTTAATAGCTGTTACCATAAAAATAAAATAATGGGGGAAGATCTTAGATGCATTAATACGACTGAAAATGGTGATTATTTCACTGTGTGTGTGTGTGTGTCAAGGAACATTTTACATCTTAAAAATGTACAATTTATTCTTACAGGAAAAATTTTAATTACCCTCCATGTAGCATGTTTTGAACTATATCACAGTTTTGTTGAGTAGCCCTGTGGAAAGAATTTCTGATCTGAAAAGTAATTTTGTATGAAGAATGCATAATTTGGAAGATTTATTCCTTCATTTCACAAGTGCTTACTGAGTTCAGTGATCATCTGAGGTCACAAATCCAATATTTAATTGATGTATCTTTGGTTCTTCTATAAAAATTGTCACCATCTGTCTTCTAATATGAGTTACTTCATCAGCTGTTTGTTTCAAACAACTTTGCACCCACGGGAGTATCCGACAGACATATATTTACTACATACTTCACTGTGCTGCCGTCATCATTGTTATTGTTGTGATTTACATGCCTTCTGTTGGATTTCAATTCCACTCGCTTAATCTATCTGACCTAGACTCGCAGAATTTCAGATCTGATTCTAAAATGGAATTTTGTGTGTTAGGCTTCTCTCTGTGTTCCTTAGACAGTACTCACCCAAGGGAACTCTGTACTATTCACCCTGAGAGTTACCACAGAAGTCAGGACACCCACATTTTCTCTTATGATCCCCAATAACTTTGCCATATTCTGACAAGGATTATGGTCCTGCTGTTGCATTTCTCTCAGTAGCATGCTGCTTATTGAAACAGGAGCAATCCAGTGTTTTATGAGATTCACAACTTCCCTGTGCAGCTCTGCCCTAACAGATATGTGTGCCTTGTGATGTTTGCCAAACAACCCTTTGTGTTAGAGCCACATATTACAGTGGTGCATTTCATAAGACTCAGACTTCCAATGATATTAATAATGAAACAATTTCAAAATGTTAAATGTACCCATTGTCCTTCAAGCCACTTAATCTGTTAACTCCTTCAATTAAATGTGACTTTATTTGTGAAGCCCAGTCTGCAACAGAAAGTAGTCATTTCCATCCTGTGTTTGCACTTCATAAAGGGCACTCCACTTACTTCCTGAACATGTGTTTGTTCCCTATACTGTTTCATTCTGCTACTTGGAGCCAAGTTTCAGAATTTTTAACTGACTAGTGAAGCAGAAATGAAATTAGGATTGTTAACTACAAGAGTTATAACCATATCATGTACAATATAATTTGGAAATCACTAATTACCACAGGTGTCCTGCTGACTCTGTAAGATTTGCTGCAATAGCTCCCATGAGTGGAGGAATGTTTGAAAAGCACCTTATGAAAGCAAAGTTGTCAGCCTTACTTCACAGTTCTAACATTTTCTGAAATGTTCCCACTCTCTGCCCTTTGGAACAGATTTGTAGAAAAATAGATTTGAAGAAGTCCCCAAGGTCTCAGACTGGCATAGAGAAAAACATCTAATTCTGTCTTGCGCATAGTTTTCTAATCTGTTCTTAATGCCAGTAGCCCCCGTGATAAATATTCCAAGGTTTTCTTTGATAAAGTATTTTATATAAGCTGAATTCCTATCAAAAATATTTTCCTGTGTTTTCACTTGAATATCCTTTCATTCTTATTGTTCATTTTCTAAATCTCTGATTTTTATCTAAGTATTTGGGTTATTAAAGAATAGCTCTCTACCTGTTCGCCAAAATATGTTGCTTAATACAATTGCTTCATACAAATGTTGACATTTTACTGGAATCCAAATTTCAAGGTTAAAAAAATGTATTTTTATGTTACAACTCTGTGGAGAAAATAGGTAATAGTAAGGAAATATAATTCCAGATGTCTTCTAGTAGCATACAGCAAAGTATATCTGGACTGCTACAGTGTTAACTGAACTTATTTCAGTAACTTAAAGTCAACCAAGTCTTACTGAACACAGTCTATACACTGCACACTTTTCACTGGATTTGAGAAGCCAGAGAGGACTAAGCCATCACCTTTAACCTTTGGGCGTCTACCACTTCATCAAATAAGACAAACTTAAATATGGCTAAGAGTGATACATAATGCAGAGATTTAAAAGTGGCACAGCAGAGGTACTGTACCAACAGAAGATTTCTCTTGATAAAGTTCAAGTCATTGAAGACCTTTAAAAAACTGTCTTAATCTATCTTCTTGATTTTTTCTACTATAATCTTATCTTGAATCCAATAATAAACACATTTTAGCAATATATAGTTCAGTGATTTTACACATCTGTATCTTTGCTTCTCTTTATCAGGACTGCCCATGTCCCTCTTTATCAATAGTCATTTAAAGTTCATCTTCTCTATGAAGCTCCCTCTAACTCCTGCCATTAGAATCATGCAATATATGTCTTGTAGAGAGTTCTCTTTCCTTAACAGATGTTCTGAATGCTCACATGGTAACTTGCATCAGTATTTCATTCCTTTGTATGGAATATCCCATTGAGTGTATGCACCTTATTTTGTTTATTCATCAGAAGCTGGACATGGAGGTTGCTTCAACTTTGCCTATTGTGAATAATGCTTTCATGGATATTTGTGAACAAGTCTTTCTATGGACATCTTGGGTACCTGTCCAGAAATGAAATTGCTGAGTCATAGGATAGCTTTCTGTTTAACTTTTCTGACTCAATATATTTTTTCACAGCAGCTGAACCATTTTTCATTCCATTTCAACAATCTGTGATCCTTTCGGATTCTCTACATTCTCACCAATACTTGCTATTATCTGACTATTATAACAGCTTGCCAAATGTAGAATGGTATATTATTGTAGTTTTTATTTATATTTCTGTAATGATTAATAATATTGAACATATTTTCATGTGTTTATTAGCCTTTTTTATGTCTTTTTTGAAGAAATTTCAATTCAAGTCATTTACCCATTTTCATATTGGGTTATTTATCCTTTTATTGTTTAGAGCCTTGTCCCTTCAGGGGCAGGCTGCACACTGCATCAAGTGATCTTGCTCTATATCTCCCTGAGAGGTCCTCAGCCTCCACAAGCCTGATTGGACTGTTTTCAATCCTAACCTTCTGATGGGACCATTTAGCACCAGTCAGCTCATTTTCCATTTTGCAGTCTAGTGCAGTAAATAATAAATAATGAATGAATAAACTAACAAAGTAAACTTGAAGCTGATTGGTCCATTTTATAATCCTAGAGTCAGATTTAAAAGCGGAAAAAACCCAGTCCAAGATGCACTCAGATCAGTGCAGGCTCTTGGGCTATGGTAAGCCTCACTGGAGCTTCAGGCATAATTCTCTGCGATATTGATTTAAAGGAATTTTTTATCATTCTTAAAATCTTGCTATTTGCAACAACATGGATCAACCTTGAAGGTATAATGCTAAGTAGAATGAGCCAAAGAAAGAAAGACACCAGCATACGACTTTATTAGTATGTGGAAAACAAATAAATTAAACAAAGATAAGTTCTCAGACTATGAGAACAAAATAGTGTTGCTAGAAGGGAAGGGGAAAAGGAGGTACATAAATCAGATAAAATTGGTCAGTTATATTGTGGTAAATGGGAAGTAGGCTTTAGTTTTGAATTTAATATATATATATACCTACCCAGATTTTGATTTATCATTCTGTGCACTCAAAACACAATGTTACAATCAATGTTAATTCAATTTAAAAAAACATACTCAGGTCATTTAAAATGTACTTTGAATGTTGGCACCAGTAATATGGCTTGTTTTTAAATGTGTCCTACTTCTGGAAACCCAACTAATATCTACTTCCTCTTATTTTCTTTTAAAATACATTTATTGGGTTAATTCAAGGTACTTTGTGTTATGCATTAAAGTAAGTAAATTTTTCCTGCCAGTGTGTTGACATTGAGAGACTGTGTTTCTGCTCAGTATATCATCTCTCAGAAATATAAAGAGTTTATTTTATGGCCCATGTATACAGAATCAGCCAATTGGGTATTACTTTATGCTAAACAATTCTGTATTTCTCTTAAAAAAAAAAACACTAATGCCTACTTGTCTCCACTAGGAATATCACTTAACAGGTAAAAAGGTTATTGGGAGAATCAAAGGCAATAGATCTCAGGTGTGGTAGCAGCAGTTGTGTAGGCTTGGGCTTACTTTATGAGGACAGAAACACAATTATGTGGATTCCCAGGGGAGGTTTGGAGAAAGTCATGCCCAGGGAGTCCCCTTCCAGGAAAATGTACTGAAGCACTTATTTATTGGCAGTCATCTCTAACCTAGATTCCATCTGGCAAAAAAATGTGCATTTTTCCCTATCCCAGAAAGTTGGAGAACAATTATGTAAGTGGTCACAAAGAATTTATTTTTAACCACTTTTTAGGGGGGAATAGCAGTCTCTCAGTTTTTGGAAGAAATTCATGTTTTTAAGGAAAAATAGAGGAAGTTCCTGAATGTTTCTATGTAATTGTATGTTTGTGTGCCATAATTATAATTGTTTGTGTGTTGGTTTTAAATCATTATTCAGTCTTTGTGCTGAATATTTTGAATCTTACTTTCTGTGTTGGAGGTGTTGGAACCAGTTGTTAAAAACAGTATTTAACAAGATAAAGGAAATCCTCACAGCACAGCTCTAACCGCTGAGATTTTTTAATCTTGCTGATTGCAATCCCAATCTTCTATCTCTGCTAAGGACAGTGCTCTGCAGGATCTTTGAATCCAAAAATTAAGCCTTCTGAGCCTTTTGAGAGAATCCAGTGAGGTTAGTAGATGTAGTTTAATGAAATAAGCCCATACACAGTTTTGAAAGTAAGATTCATCATTAGCATTAAAGAGGTATGTCTTTGGAAAGATGATTGTATAAATCTATCCCTATGAAATTTTTTTTCAGTAATCTTCTAATAAAGACTACATCCGTCTAATAAATAAGTGAGAAAACATTTTAATTTTGTTGATTTTACTAGTTTTCTTTATATATATATATATATATATATATATATATATATATATATAGTTACTGGAGAAAACGCTGGTGATGCATATTGTATGATAATATACATCTGAAAATGTTTTTAAAAATAATTTTTTTGAAATAGAAATTTCTTATTCCTATTAGTACAAGCCTGTTCTGTCATTATTTTTTTTTTAAAGATTTATTTACTTATGCATACAGAACTGGGGTACAGGCCAGAGGCACAGGGGCAGTGAGAGGATTCACCAGAGACAGAGTGAGGAGCAGAACAGGCAGATCATCTAAGTACACTGCTGAGGGGAGCAGCGGGCAGGTCAGGAGAGGTCTGCCTGCTCCATGTGGGTGACCTCCAGGGCAGGCAGGGATTGAACTCATGCCTAAGTGGCTTTAGCGTCTAAGTGCTGTGCTTTAACCTGCTGTGCCACCAGGGAAGATCCTGTTCTGTCACTATTTTCTAAATCTTATATGTAAGGTTTTATAATTCTGTTTTGGTTTGGTTTGATTTGATTTACATAAAACAACTGATAACCCACCTATCATTTCCATATATTAATTCATAATAAGAGAAATAAAATTAAGAACACAATTTAAAACTTGATTTTTTAACTTTTTTCTTATATTCCTCTTTTCCTCCACACCTCACCACATTCATGTCATTTCCCCTTTGAAACTACACATATCTCTCTCTCTCTCTCTCTCTCTCACATACACACACACACACTCACACACACAGAGTGTGGACTTGGGGTAGCAGAAGAGGTTTGTTCTGATTTACTATATATTTTTTTTATTTCAACAATCGTTATAAAACCATGTAGACTTTATTAAATATACATACTCATTTAATATAAACCATAGACCAAAAGAAATGATTGTTTAGTGTTTATAACCTATAACCAATTGATGGTAGTTATTATCCATGGGAAAGTATAATATTTTATCACTTTATGAGTTATTGTATGTGGAAAGACTGTGTCATTCAGGTACTAGCTTCAGTTCAGTAACTTTCTGAGTGTTCAAATTAACCAGCTTCTTCATTCCACACCTATTAAAATGAGGCCAGCACAGATAATAATGTTGTTTTTCATATACATATACCACCCCTCTGGTTCCTTCTGTTTTTCGGGGGAAATGCATTTATTGTTATTGCTATGACAGTCATACCCTTTGATGAACCATGGAGTTCATTAATGTTCTAGCACAAATTACTAGAAAACAAGTTTAATTATAATCCTATGCAGTGATTCCAGAATATCTAAATTATAGTACTCCAAAAAACATGGCTTCCTATCTTCTTATCAAACTTTTAAGAAAGAAATTATTTTAATAGTCCATTTAGTCTTTGGAAAAATCAACCTGATTTTTTAAAACCAACATATGAAAACAAATTTATGTCGCCAAGAAATGTTCTTGGTTCTTTGGTTGTTAACAAACTGATGTTGCAATTAAACCAAATGGCACCATGTAATTTTTTAAGCAATTGTTGCTCTTGATAGCACAAGGGCAAACACACATATTACCAAACTCTTGGAAAATACTGAAGAAGTTATGTAAGAAAAGTAAAAGTCTGCAACCCAGCTGAAGTGTGGAAAAGAAAATAGACAAGCTAGGATACTTACTAGCTGTTTTTAAATGCTTAAGAGACTTGCATAGAATGTTACTTTTTTATATCTCTGCCATTCATCGCACTTTATTGGATAACCCTAAGAGTTAATTTCTTTAGCCAGTTGTTGGTTGTCATTATTCTCTGAGCCTACATGAGGTCTCTGCTCTGAGTGGAAGTCTGCAATGATATCTGTTAAAAAAAATAAATAAATAGTGGATAGAAAAATTATTGATATATTCAAATCTAATCAAAATCCTATACTTCAGTCTCTGGAAATATGATTTATCAACTTATTCAACACTTACTGAGTCTGCTCAGTATAGTGAATGCAGAAAAGATAAATAAACCTCCTCCCAATAGGGAAAAAACATATAATTTAGATAATACTAAAATTATATGGAAAAAATAAATAGCATAAGGTATATAAAGGGTTACGTGAATTAAAAGAAGCAAGAGATTTCTTCCAACTGCCTTTGCTGAAGTTTGGGTAGAATTTTCCAGGAGATAAATGGAATGGCAAAAATAATCCAGGCAGAGGATTAGTTCAAAATAGATTGTAATATAATACCCACGTATGTCTGGATTGGTTTCCTTACGCGGCAGATCAGATCAGCTGAATTGGAGAGTGGTATATATTAGGTGAATCAGTAAAAGTCTTAGCATCTCTATTAAAAGAATTAGGATTCCTTTAAGAGGTAGTTGAAGGCCCTCCTTGGTGGCTGAATGGGTTGGAGCACAGGACTGCAAGCTGACCGCAGCCTCCTCATTGAGCGTTCAGTCCCCGCCCCAAAGGTGATCCACATGGAGAGGCAGACCTCTCCTGTTTAGCCCCCTGCTCCCCTCAGCAGTGTACTTCATCTCTGTCTATTCTGCTCCCCACTCTGCCTCTAGTAATCCTCTCACCACCCCTACACCTCTTAAAAAAAAAAAAAGTCATTGGAAGCTTTTTGAAATTTCTGAGCAGAATAAGTATTCAGATCCTAACCATAGTAAGAAATTCAATTCACTCTCCTAGTGAAATGTATATACTGTAGAAAGGGTGGAGACAGAAGAGTCATTTTGAAGATTATCATAAGAGTGCAGATGACTAAAGCTAACTGATGAAAGAGACATGGCAATCAGCAGATTTGATTAGCAAAAGGAGAGAGCAGTAAAGCTGACTCATACGTTTGATAAAATTCACAAAGAGAATAATAGCATCATTAATAAGAACAGGCAGGAGGAGAAATTTGGGAATCAGATACTATGAGTGTATATTAATTAAGCTGATAATAATTATTAAGGAGTTCTTACTTTCCAGGCATGACCTCACTTACCCCTTAGAACAACTGCACAACTTTTAAACAGCTTACCCAAAGTTTAAATTGCTGGTCTGTGGTAGAGTGAGAATTTTAGTTACCAGGATTATAACTCCAGCAGTTTATTAGCCCTGATGAAATGTCTGTATTGAATAGTATTTGATAGGAAGGTAAAAAGGGAGGAAAGAGAAGTAAAATAAAAAAAGGATGGTATGAGCATGGATAATGGAGAATTCCCAGGAAAGATCACAGAGAGCTAAAGACTTTCAGAAAACAGAGCTTGTACATTTCTAAAGAGAGTGGGAAAAAATCAAAGGCATTTAAATGCAATGAACAGAAGTGCATTGGTGACCTTAATAGCAGTTTCAGAAAAGTGATGAAGTCTATAAAGCCTGGTGGCATATGGTAGCAAAGTAACTTTCTCATGTGTGTATCAGGAAGGGTTTCAATTGAAGTTATAGGAAAGTTCAGGCTTCTTCCAGTTGAAGGAGATAATAACGAGTTGCAATAAGAGGTTTGAGTCAACTCAGAACACCTTCTCCTAGACTAGGAAGAGGTCCAAAAGAATGAGGCAAGGGGTTTGTGTGTGTGTGTGTGTGTGTGTGTGTGTGTGTGTGTGTGTGTGTGTGTGTCAGTGCAACAAACTCATAAATGCAGCAAAATAGATCAAGGAAACTCACTCATAGTTGATCTTGACTTTCTAAATTTAAGGGATGAGTTAATTAGTGACTGTGTTCGTATTTGTAGCACTGTAAGAGGCTTGTAACAGTTTCTGCAGCAGTGAAGTGAAAAATCATTTACAAATAACTGAAAAGGTTGCCACACAGTATTGGCAGTTCATGCTGAGGTTAAATAGCATGATTTTTTAGTATAACTAGTTGCCAGTTATATGACTTTCTTTTGCAATGTTTTGCAGTCTGGTAGTGGAGAAACTCAGCTGACAGAATTTAGAGAGGGTGAAGGAGCAGAGCGAGCTTGAGAACCTGTTTCTGAAAGAACTTAATAGCAAGGAGAGCTAGAAATATGCCTGTTCTAAGCTGTCTGATGATTTGTTTGGGTGCAGGTTGTCAGCTGCAGACAGAAAGACAGCTGAAGAGTGCTAAGGAAATGAAGCACAGTGAGTGTATGCTCTATAACAATGCACATTCAGGGGCTCTGTAAGGAGGAAATCGTGGTCAGGCAGAACTGACAAGAGTTCAGGGAACAGTGCTCCTGCCACTTGACTATAAGATACTGGTGTGAGGATGTAAAATCAAACTTGCTGGTGCCCTCCCTGGTGGCACAGCAGGTTAAAGCAGAGCACTAAGATGCTAAAGCCACTTCAGCATTGAGTTCAGTCCCTGCCTAGGAAGTGATCACATGGCATAGCAGACCTCCCTGACCAGCCTGCTGCTCCCCTCAGCAGTGTACTTCATCAGGCAGCCTATTCTGCTCCCCACTCTATCTCTGGTGAAGCCTTTCACTGCCCCTGCACCTCTGACCTGTACCCCAGTTCTGTGTACATAAAAAAATAAATCTTAAATAAATTAAAAAAAAAAAACCAGAAATAATCAAGGAAGGTAAGTGATGGAGGACTCAGACAGTGGGCATGGTAGAGATAAGGAGTATAGTCCAGGTACAAATTCACAAGTGACCATCAAGTTATACCCAGAAAATAGACCAAGAGCATCAAAAGAAAGAGATTGTCATAAAGACTTGGAAGGGCAACTAATTACTGGATTATAGTGCTAGATGGCTTTCGAAAAATGACCTATGACATTTTCACTGTGTGATACATCACAGCACGGAATGTTGATAGAAAGGCCTAATTTATCAGGAAATACATGTGAAATCAGGTGTGATATTTAAGTGTTCCTGTTCATCAGTATTTTACCTCTAATAATCACTGAATGTAAGTTGTAGTTCAATTTAGCATCTTTTGTAGTTCTGGGTCATCATTTCAATTTTAACTATTTCTAAAAAATTTATTTGTGTTGTATAAAATCCTCTAAAATCTCATGTAGAGTAAAGGAAGCAATGTGGTATTGCTGTGTTCTGGAGCAAATCTGAGTAGTTCTGAGTCAAAATTCTCCTCTGCCACTAATTTTTCATGGGACATTGAACTCATACGAAATACAGTTTTCTAGTACCACATTTACTAAGCACTAAAGTAGATGTCATGATATATAACAGTTATCATCTTACTGAAGCAGTTCATTGACATGTTAAGAGATTTTATTTGAAAAATGAATAATCACACATATATCATTACTGGAAATCAGAATTTCTGAATCTAGAATATAAAAGGAATATATTAACAATTTCTACTCAAGTAAATGTAGGTCTTCAATCAGCTTCCATCATTTTAAAAGGCTGATTTAATTATGGTATTTGATCATAATATCTAAACATAAATTTCAGCATGACCAATACATAATGTAAGGATTTAGTCAAATAAAAATGTTCTTATTAGAAGACATAGGGAAGGAAAGTAGATACCTATCATTGAAAGTTTGTATTTTAAAAGCAGAATTATGAGTAGTCTTTAAAAAATCTTAGAAAAATTATAGAGGAGAAGGGTACTTACAAGGCCCCACTTTTTCAGAGGACTCTGGCTGTCTGCCCTCCACAGAAATAATGCTCTGGGTTTTATGGTAACGCTTTGCTACTCTCTGATGTGAAAAATCAATGTATATGTACTATTGTCCTTGAGATGTATGAAATCTATGTATGACTTAGCAATTACTTTCATTAAAATAACACATACATATTCCATACTGAAGAAGAAGATATAAGGGAAAGCTGGATAATTTACAGCTAAATAGCAGACCTTATATAAAATATAATCTGGTGTTCAGAGTAAGTAGTCAGCCAAAAAAAGTAAATAATACACACACACACACACACACACACACAAAGTTCTTGACATTCTTATAGGAAAAGTGAGTATATAAATAAACACATTCCATTTTATACAGATAAAAACCAGAAATAATAACTTGAATTCACCTCTATGTGTGTCGATGTTTTGACCCCTTGAAAGCCTGGACAGTCTTAGGGCATGTATTATCCCCAGAAGTGGGAGCTACGTGCCTTGGGTGATGTCACCAGTGACTAGTAGCCACCGCAGTGTAATGCAGTGTAAACAAACAGAGACAGGAAATAAAAGTGGGTAGAGCAGGGGTCTAGAAGCACGCCTACCTCCTAGCGAAGTATGACGCCTTTTTATGCCAGTGATTTGTTTGATTAATTTATTGTTTTTAAGAAGGAAAGGGGACATAGTCTTTTCCTTTTGCCACAGAAACCTTTAGTTTCGGAGGCAATGTCTTTCCTTTAAATGGATTTCCTTCTTGGCAGCGTCTGTAACATTGTGAACTGAGAGACTTTGCTCTTGCTGCAGTAATTGGTTGCTTTCCCCAGACTGACAAGCTTGTCTGTGGAACTGCTAAAAGGAAAGTTTCGTGTTACCAGAAGTAGGCAAGCCCACTGAGGAGCTGGAGCTGGAGGAGGAGGAAGAAGAGGAAGAGGGACAGAGGAGGAGCTGGAGGAATAGGAGGAGGCACTTAGCCTAAGAAGCAGTGCTTTTAAGCACAGAGGCAGCTGCTCCTTTGATTGGCTGGATGGTTGTTCAGCTGCTTCCCGGGAACAAAAGGTCAAAGTGGACTGCAGTGTAAATGTAGAGAGGCAACCGATAAAATAGCATTGCTTGGAGAAGTTTGGAGGCTGAGAACAGCAGTGCGCTGGCTAACTGCAGAGCAAGTGACTTCTCCAGCTGTGAGGTGCAACCTCCCGTCCAGACCCAGCCGAGCCACTGTAAGAAGACGTTCACTGTACAGACGGCCACACTTGCATTGAAGAAGCAGTGTGAGGATCCCTGGCAAATTTATTTGCAACAATGGCTTGTGAAATCATACCTCCGCAAAGGTAGTGTTCCTTGCCCCCCCCCTTTTTTTTTTAATTCTAGTCTGTATTTTCTGAATAACATAAAGACATGAATAACTTTGCCAATTGCTTGGCACTTTTTGCTAACATGCTGCAGTTTGTGTAGGGTCTATTGTACAGGATGTTCTTCCCCAAGATCAGATTAGAAAAAAATATTGTACGGCTTCCTTCACTATCATTTGAAAAAATACCGTCCGGCTTCCTTCACTGTCATTTATGCCCAATTTCTTGTCTGTTTCACATGATGATTTAGTTATTTCATTTCTTCAATTAAAATAAAGAAAATATCTTTGAAAGCTGTAGAAGAAACAGAAACTGAAGAATTTATTGAGCAGATTTATAATAAAACAGAATCGCTTCTTATCAATATTACAAAGCTGTGGAGACCTTTAAACTCATTTTACAAGATGTTTATAAGCCAAAAACCATTTTAAAATGCCTCTTAGAATCCTTTCCTCTGTAGTTCAGATTTAGGCAAGCCTGTTCTACCAATTAGTACATTATAATCAATGGACATAAACAGTGAGGCTAATACTTCCCCAAGATTAATCCTAAATAGTTGAGATACATAAATGACACTTTAAAACAAACTGCTCTGTGAGAATGATTGGGCACAAGACACTATTTTGCCATTAATTACTATAATGTGGATTGTGGAATAATTATTCTAAATCAAAAAGCTAAATTTAAACAAAAAGACTTGCTTAAAAGAATTCTGCTGGTAAACTAATAGGTGAATAATGTTTCCTAGAATGTTAAATTTGGGAATCACCTCTGCAATGACGGGGTCAGTCCTCCAGTTTCACAACAGGAAAACTGAGGCACAAAGGAAGTCTCAGAGTTGCCCAATCCACAGCTTATGATTTTTTTAGATTACTTTTATCAAACATATTATCATATTTCAACTCTAACTGCTTGTGGTGGCATTTGCTTCCATATGTATGCTTCCTTTAAGAAAACTATGGATGGTTTTATTAGTGAAAATAATTTTTAAAATCAAGTAGTAATTATAGTTTATGTTTAAGATTGAAAAAGTCTAGACAAAATTTCATTTTTAAAAACCATACCACCAATATTTCAGTGTATGTGCATATCCTGGCACTGAAAATATATAAACAGGAATTTACATTTTTATTTTCTGGATGGTTCCTACAGATGTATAATATGATATAAACCAGTGTAGTTTTTCTTTTACTGTGTGGACAAGTGCACTACAGTGGGAACCTTATGGGCATACACCAAGAATTCCTTTTCTAAAAATTAATAACTCGGGGCAGAAAGTGATTACAGATTGATCTAAAATTTTTCTGTATTAACTCAATGGAAAAGTCCACATGGTTCATGCTTGCAAGAGACAAAAATTAATGAACACATTTAGGAGTCTAGATTTGGTTTTCAGTGTTAAGATTTGGACTTAGTGGGCCCTCCCTAGTGGTGCAGTAGGTTAAAGCACAGTACTGCAAACTAGCTGCAATGCTTCAGTGTGAGTTCGATCCCCTGCCCTGAAGGTGACCCACATGGTGCAGCAGACCTCCCCTACCTCGCCCACTGCTCCCCTCAGCAGTGTACTTCATCAGTCTGCCTATTCTGCACCCCACTCTGTCTTTGGTGAAGCCTCTCACCCCCCACATCTCTGGCCTGTACCCCAGTTCTATATAAATAAATAAATCTTTAGAAAAAAAAAAAGATGTGGACTTAGTTTTCTTATAATATGATATTAATTCCTAAGCTCTTAAACAAGTTGTATTCTAGATAAGCGTGGTGGCTCTTGCTGAGCTCCACTACTCTATGGTATAAAATCCATTAAAAAGATAACAGATCTGGCCCTCCCTGGTGGCGCAGCGGGTTAAAGCACAGCCCTGAGAATCTAAAGCCGCTTCCGCATGAGTTCGATTCCCACCTGCCCCGGAGGTGACCATATGGCGTGGCAGACCTCTCCTGACCCGCCCGCTGCTCCCCTCAGCAGTGTACTTCGTCGATCTGCCTGTTCTGCTCCCTACTCTGTCTCTGGTGAAGCCTCTCACGGCCCCTGAGCCTCTGGCCTGTACCCCAGTTCTGTATGCACAAATAAATAAATCTTAAAAAAAAAAAAGATAACATCTTTATATTGCTGAAACATCTGGTGAGAGTGAAAACAAAATAAGCATAATTGCCTTCAAAGATATTTTTGCATTGTTGGCCCCTGGCCAACCAAGGTAAGAATAATCTGAATTTGCATTCAAGAATGCTGGGCAATGTATTCAGTTTTCCTACTTAGAATTTTATTTCAGTCTTCACTTCCAGCCTGAGCCTGCCTCTGATTATAAACCTCTTGAAGGCAAGGACCATGCTCATGTTCTCTTTGTTACAGATATCTTGTGAATTTAAGTCCTTGTGCAGAAAACTTTCCCGTTCCTTTATATAATCGTTCCTTCCAATCCCAGTTCAGTTTCTCTGACTAAAGATTTCTGTGACCCCTCTTAATGGTGTCTGTTGCCAGCTGCCCCCACTGTTACTCTGCCCTGAAGCAAGAGGGTGGCAGAGTCCAGTGGTGTGGGAGCTGACTGATGGGGAATGCTTTGCCACATTTGTTTCAACAGAACTGAGGGCCAAGAAACTGAATCAAAAGTGGATAGATAAGGGCCCTCCTTGGTGGCGCAGTGGGTTAAAGTACAGCACTATGAATCTATTGCAGCCACTGTAGCGTGAGTCCGATCCCCACTCCGGACGGAGGTGACCCACATGGAGTGGCAGACCTCTCCTGACCCCCCGCTGCTCCCCTCAGCAGTGTATTTCAATCAGTCTGCCTGTTCTGCTCCCCACTCTGTCTCTGGTGAATCCTGTAACCACGCCCCACTCCCCCCTAACCCCTACACCTCTGGCTTGTATCCCAGTTCTTATATGCATACATAAATAAAACTTTTTTAAAAAATGATACAAATTGTCCACCTATTCAGAGAATGCTGATCTAAATGTTAATGATTGTGCCCACCATCTCAAATACCATATTTAGTATCATGACTGTATTTGATGCTTTTATTTACTAGAATGACAGTGTTATCTATTTAAAACATTTTTTATTTTAAAATGCCCAGAATTCCTATATTCTGCAGTGATTCTATGAAAGTTAAAACAAAAATTATACTTTAGAGAGGCTACATGTGAATGAGGATGCAAACACATACCAGACAGTTACAACAATGTGGGCTTAGTAATGGACAGTATGACTCGTGTAATAATAGATATGCATCAACATGGATAATATCACCCTGTATTTTATTTAACCTCATGTAAGTTTCTGATCTTAGTCAAAGGTGTGTTTGTCTACTTATCACTTTCATAAGTGATTTTTTTTTGCTTTTCTTTTGTAACATCTTATGGGAAGTACATAGAAGATAAATTTGTTACTACTAATCTATAAATGAGATGATAATAACAAATGAGGTTGCAAACTAAGAAAGGAATAATGTACCTTGGTTCCCTTTAATGCATTTTGTCATCAGTTTATTACTGGATGTGATTGGCAGACTTTCCAGAGTAGAGTAACTGTTTAGAAACTCATGATTTTTAGAAAAGCTTTGCTGAGTCTGAAAACTCAATTCTTACAGTTCACTTCAAATGACTTAACAGGTCACTTAAAACATACCTATTGAGATGCTTAAAATGACCCAATAATTCTTTAAAATACTAAAATACATATATTTCTTATAATTAATGATAATACTCAATACACTGTAGTTTTATATGGATATTCTTACCATCTGGATAAGTTTCCAAAAGGAAATGATGTCAGAAATAGTTCAAGATACTGTATTAAATTAAAAAATTGAAAGTTTTCTCAAGGACTAAATTTACTTTCTGTCACTAATAACCGAGAATCTTTTATCCTATCCCAAACTTTATTTTATATCTCAGCCTCTTTGCATGTTTCATATTCCATGGCATTTTTCCTTAGATTTTGTGGATCTGAAAAAGGTAAAATATTTATTTTATGTGTAGAATGCTTTCACTAGGCTGAAAAAGGGAGTCTTCATTCTGAGTGTTTTATCTGTTGACACAACTCTCAATAGCAGTATTTTAATTTTGTAAATCAACTTTCTAGTAGTCACACAGTTTATACTTACCAAGAATAATGTTGAAGTATCCACCTAAAAACACTACTAATTCAATGAATTAGTACGATTTTAGCACATTGACATCTTCACCCTAATCACTTGTTACATACCCATCCTTTCCGTGGTTTATTTGCCAAAGTGGAAAGCTAAGATTTATAATGTGTATATAATCCTTTCTGTATTTCTTTAATTAGCAAATTGTTATGTCTTGCAATGTTACTGAATTTTATGATGCTGAAACACATCATAATTTCAAAGTGTGTTTTTTTAATCTATGAATTGAACTTCCTATGGTTAAACCTTATAATTCCAGGTTGCTTTTTTTAAAGAAGACAAGTAGCAACTCAATTGCTTTATTTACATATATCGATAATCCAGCATTAGAAAATTTCACCGATACTTCTTATAAACAGAATTCATCTGTTTCTAATTACAGGTCTTTAGAGTAGCCTTTTGCAAGCAAGTAAACCTGAGTATCATGAGGGTGATGGGGGATTTAACTAGGGAACTACACAGGTAGTGATGGGCTTACCTGTGTGGTTTTTGTTTGGTGTTAGGGAGCCCTCTGCTGCTGCTGACACCTCAGTGTCTAAACACACAGGATTCTGTTTGTGGCACTCCCTGTACCCTCTCCATCTCCCATTTAAGAGGGAGTTCAGAGCTGTCTCACTTCAGGTCAGTTACTCCACATAGGGTGGTGTATCCGATCGCCCTCGACAGCACCGCTCTTCTGGTCTATAACTAGTAGTAACAATAGCCATTGAGAACTAATCAAGCTCTCTGCGGGCTCTGCCCTATGCTTGCAGTACTTGTGGAGCCTAAATATTTGCTAATGATTCCAAACAGAAAAGAAACTGTGAACCAGTTTAGGCTATGTTTAAATTTCACAGAGATACCTCTGTCTAAGCCTTTGAAAAAATAGAGGTGTTAGGTATTCAGCACAAAAATGTGGGAAAGGTAGTGGAAGCACAATAACTTGTAATTCAAAAATGCATCTAACAGCTAGCGAGTTGTTTGAATTTGAGCAGCCATTTTCTTTCCTTTTGGTTTTGTTACCTTCAATTCTGAGAATGCAAGAGTAATATCATTTAGCTGATCTTTTATAGTTGCATTCCATTTCATTGGATGAATAGTAGCAAATGGATAAAAAATGGTTTTAAAATGCCATGGAATGAAAATTTTTTGAAACTCTCAGATGTTTACCGTATTTTTTCCCGTGATTCTTAAATTTCTATGTGATGATCAGAATGAATTGCTAAAGAAATTGTTTGGCAAGAGGTATAAAACCTCTTGGAATCACTATTCTTCCCTTAGGGAGAGCCATAAACAACATCTTTGATAATAGCTTCTAAAATATAATTCTCATACCTTGAAATTCACCCACTTAAAGTATAGTCACAGAGTTGTGCAATCTTTGCTATTACCAATTTAGAATATTTTTATCACCCAAAATAAACACTGTACTCTTTTGCTGTCAATCTCTACTGTGGAATGAATGTTTGCGTACTCCCTCTGAATATATGTTGAAGTTCTGATTCCCAGCGTGATGGTGTTTGGAGGTGGGACTTTTGGGCGGTGAATAAGGGTGGATGATCATGGAAGTGGAACTCCTTGATAGGGCTGGCCCCCTAATGAGATAAGAAGGGAGTGCCACTGTGTGATTGTCCTGGCCAAACCCCTTCTCCTGTTTAGGAAATACAACATGAAGGTGGAAGTATGCAGACCAAGGAGAGCTCGCAGCAGAACCTGCCATGCTGGCACCGTGACCCAGGGCCTCCACTCTAGAACAGGAATTAGCATTTCTGTTGCTTAAACCATCCAATTGGTGGTTCACTATAGCAGCCCAAACTGAGTTACCCTACAAATCCCCTATCCCAGTGTTAGGTAACCAGGAATCTACTTCTGCACAGCATGATAACTAGGTTTGGGGTCATAACCCTGAAAGACACCGTCCTGGAAGCTGTCATCCTAGATCTTGAAATCTCAAAAAATTAAAAGCCCTCAAGTTGAAAATTCCTAAAGTCATATTGCTGAAAGATCAAAACTCTGAAAATATAATTCTGGAAAAAATTAAAAAATCTTTTAGAGTCATCTATCTACATTTCTAAAGGGGAAATTATTTGAGAAACATGAAAACAGCCCTTCACAGGCCACTTTGCACACTAAAATGCAACTCAGGAGAAATTTCCACTTCTGTGCCTTGCTGCTGTGTTGTGTCCTATAACTGGAAATACATTCCACACACTCACCCAACCATAGTTTGCCTGAAACAATACTGATAGTAGAACAACAGTACCTTTTGGTGTCCTCTCATCCTACTTTGCACAGTTATTTTCAAATCATTCTGTAACCTCAGTGGCTTCTTCAGGTAAATGCAGCTTTAATTCATAAAACTCCTCTAGAATTTTGTCAGCTAGAAGGAACACTAGTGCAAAGAAATGGTACAATTTTAAATTGAAGTTTTTGTAGTTGCTAGATTGTAGGGCCGATCCACCAAATGCATTAGGTTAAGTGAAAAAAAACACACTCGATTAATCACACCTTGAAATTCACTCTTAGAAGCCTTGATCACACCTAATTTCAAGTCTTGGTTTGATTATTTAATAAAAGGCCATCTTCTTCTGCAATGTCTACCAAGTTTTCAAATAAACATTTATGAGGCTCCCCTTTTTCCAGTTATTAATACATAAATGAATAAACAGGATCTAGAATTTTCAGATCTAATGGGGTGTGGATTATATATATAATTATATATATTTGATATGAAACAGTAGGGGCTGCTTTGGAAGTATCATCCATTATACAAAGGGAAGCCTGGTTTTTTCTGTTAGATTTACTGTTGCGTATTAGAAGTCTGTTCTTCGACAATCAGATCCCTAACCAAGAATATTTAATATGCTTTGTTACTTGAGGACCTCTCTATCAGCAAGTGTCTTTGGTTCAGAAGGCTTCTGAGCGTATTCTCAGAAGGCTTCTGAACTTGAATTCTTTTTATTCTCTGCTGAACATAGTCTTTGGAAAGCAAGTATAGTACTGTGTGTAAAGGAACAGAAGCCATACATGACTGAAAATTTGGCAGAAAAGACTTTTATATTTTTACTCAACATTTTCACTTCTTTTCAGCTTTCAGGATTTTACCCTTCGGAATTTGGAACTTTCAGTATTGGGATTTGGGGGACTTTGACTTTAGGGACTTAGATCTTTTAGGATTGTGACTTTTGCTATTTTATGCTTTTGGGGTTTTGATCTTTTTAGGATTTCAACATTCAGGACTATGGTTTTCATGATTTTGTTTTTCAGAATTATGATTTGGACTAATTATAACCCCTGAATGAACACTATGAAGACAAATGTGGAAATTGATTTTAGTTCTTATATAAGAAAAACATGCTAATGGGAAATAGTGGGGTTTGACTATTCAAATTAAGATAAAGATATTGAAATACTGGAGTCAGAGGGGTACAGAATACATTGTATAAAACCTTTAATATTTGTGATATTAAGTGGATGTGGTTGATAATAGTTGTAAAGGTGTGAGCCTGCACTCCAAAAATATATTCAGTGCTGACAAAGAAAATAGACTTGGAATCACAAAAATGTGGTAACTTTTCATCAATTTTAACAATGAAAATCAGAAAATTTAAACTTAATAAAAATTAGAAACAAAGAACATAACTGTTTCACTAAGATCATAATAAATGAAACTAAAAATAAAAAAAAGGAGGGGCTTAAATGCAGCACTATAGATTTTACTGTCAGCAAAATGATTAAGGAAAGAAGTGTAACTCCACTGTCTGGGTTACAACAGTCCCTGAAACTAAAATCAGGGACCAAATGCCAGCCAGGGAAGACACTGATACATTCTGTTGTATTTTTATAGGTCACTCTCCTGCTTTGTCAGTTGCTTAACTTAGAAAAAAACTCAAGCACCTGCCTCTTTCTAGGTTCAAGTGCTTGGCATGGCCCTGGGGCTATCCCCTCCTGTCTTCACTCCTGCTTTTCTTGCTTTCCTTTTTTTTTTTTTTTTTTTCCTTATGTATGCCTAAAGTGTAGGCATATATTGAGTTTTTGTTTTGTTTTTTAATTTTTTTGAAGATTTATTTACTTATCCATACAGAACTGGGCTACAGGTCAGAGTTGCAGGGGCCAGGAAAGAATTCACCAGAGACAGAGTGGGGAGCAGAACAGGCAGATTAATGAGGTACATGGCTGTGGGGAGCAGCAGGCAAGACAGGAGAAGTCCACTGCGCCATGTGGGTCCCCCCCACCACCACCACCAGCCAGAGATCTAAAGAGGCTGCAGCTAGCTTCCTAGCACTGAGCTTTAACCTGTTGCGCCACCAGGGAGGGCCCCATTCCTGCTTTTCTTTTAGTTGAAACATCCACTTCTGTCCATTTTCTCCCAGTATTACCTAAATTGCAGGCAAAGTTTCATTCCCAGTGTCTCTGTACCACCTAACCTGCCAGGCTGTGTGATGCTTCCACATCAAGAGCAATGATTTCAGACAGACCTGGATTTGAATGTCAACCCTTCCTGGCTTTATAGCCTTCATACAGTTCATTAACCTTTCTGTGACTGTTTTTCATTTCTAAAACATCCAGTTTCTAATATCTTTTTCCCACTGTCTTTGAGGATTGCATGAGGATTGCATGGCTTCTTGTAGTGAACCCTAAATAAAGGGTAGCTGTGGGTCCTTTTTTTTTCATAGTAATTATCAAATTTCAAGTTTCTGTTTCTTTGCCAACATATAAATTCTGTGAGGGTTGGAATCCTATCTTATTAACCTGTGTATCTCCAGCACCTAGCAAAGGCTCTGAGAAGACGTAGATACTGAGAAAGTGCTGCATAAGCTCTTTCACATGGTTATGAAAGTTCCCAAAGACCACGCCGAGATAGACTGCAAGTCTTCATGCAGCTGTCAAGTCAACTTGACAGTTGCTCAGCACCATAAAATCCAGTGTGATGTGTGCTGAAACAGACCCTGGATGTATTTCTTCTTTGACAAGAGGGTTTGTTGGGGAGGAAGAAAACAGGACAATTTGTGTTGCTTTCTGTACATTTTTGTCTTCTTTAAGAAGTCCATATTCAGAGTTATATTACCAAGCCATAAAAATGATATAATAGGGCCCTCCCTGGTGGTGCAGCAGGTTAAAGCACAGCACTAAGAAGCTAAAGCCACTTCTGCATGACTTTGATCCCGCCTGCCCCGGAGGTAACCCATGTGGCATGGCAGACCTCTCCTGATGGCCCGCTGCTCCCCTCAGCAATGTACTTCATCCATCTTTGCCTGTTCTGCTCCCCTCTCTGTCTCTGGTGAATCTTCTCACCACCCTTGCACCTCTGCCCTGTACTCTGGCTCTGTATGCACAAATAAAATCTTTTTTTTAAATGTTATAATAAAGGTAGTTATTGAAAAAAGTTAGTGAAAGTAACTTCTATTTCCTTCCCCCGCTATAGGTTTCCCCAATTCTTTGATTTTGTTTCTGTAATTAGATTTGAAAATATTTTAACTTAATAATGTTATAAAAATATTTTCTCATCAATTAATGTCAGATACTATATTTACATTCTAAAGTACAAGCTGCTTACAGCAATCTTCATAAGTCTGTAGTAATCATAAATATTACTTTTCTGAACAAGAATCTCAAAGACAAATGAAAGTTTCCAGTTCCCTTAAAAACAGTTTTGTGACTAAACCAAAAATATCTTTAAGCCCCAAACAACCTTTGGGTTTGCAGTGAGGTGAAATAAATTTCTTTTCCTGCTTTCAAGCCAGAACAAACAGATACAGTGTGTGGCAAGGCCATATTCAAACATTACCTTGCCTGAACATATCCTTTCCAGGGTTCTTTGTACACCACAGAAAACACAATGTTTACATTATTGGCACTGTGGCACAACTTCTGCCTCTGATTATACAGATGGAAGAAAGAAATTATTTTTTTGAAGAATGGGGAAAAAACCCATGGCACAGTTGTAGTTCCATTGAATTTTGAATTAGAAGGGAGCAACTTAAAATAATCATAGCTGAGAATGTCTCAAGGCAAAGTTAATTTTGTAAGCTATAAGCAATGTATGTCTTCAAAATTTTTAATCAGACGGTAATGTTAGCATTCAGCCAAGTGATAGTGCTAATTTTATTCAGCAACCATTTCTGAGCACCTGTGGTGTTCTAAGTACCTTGCTAGGTTCTGATAAAGACAGATCCAGAGGGGAGGCAAGCCATGGAGCTGATGAATCTCGTAGTCCATGGCAAACACTTACTTATGGCTATGAAAGTATCTCAGAGCCTGAGAGCAGTTCCCTTTATAGGGTGCTATGCTTGTTTCCCAAAGTAGATCAGCTGAAAGATGAAGCATTTCCCAGGCAGGAGGAGAAGGAAGCATTTAAGAGAATGAAACATCATGTGCAAATGGGAGCATTATCAACGTTGAGGGAGAGAGCCACAGAGGTATGTTGGACTTAATGTTTGGAGGAACTTTGTATGCCAGGTTTTAACATGGATTTTCAGCCCTCTCTGGTGGTGAAACAGGTTAGGCTACCAAGCTGGGTGCAGCTGCTTCACTACAAGTTTGATCCCGGCCCCAGAGGTGAACCACATGGCGTAGCAGACCTCTCCTGTTTCCCCACTGCTCCATTCATTCGGCAGTGTATTTAGTCGATCTGCCTGTTCTGCCCCCAAGTCTGTCTCTGGTGAATCCTGTCATCGCTCCTGCACCTCTGGCCTGTCCCTAAATAAATAAATAAATAAATAAATCTTTAAAAAAAAAAAAAAAAAACATGGATTTTCCCCAAAAGCCATGGGGAAGTAGGAAGGACTTTTTTTTTTTTTTTAAGGTTTATTTAGAGACATACTGGGGAGCAGCACAGATGGATTGATGAAGTACACTGCTGAGGGGAGCAGCAGGTGAGACAGGAGAGGTCTGCTGGGCCATGTGGGTCAGCTGCCCAAGCTAAAGCTGCTGCACTAACTTTAAGTGCTGCACTTTAACCTGTTGTGCCACCAGGGAGAGCCCACAGGAAAGGCTTTTAAATGGGACTGATTAATGTGGTGAGAGTATTAATGAAGAATTGTTATGAATGGCAGTTAAGTAGAATATTGTCCCGTGAAAGACTAATGCAATGAAAATGGGAAGGGTCCATCAAGTTCAAGAGGCTTTTTTTTTTTTTTTTTTTTCAGAGAGAGTAAATGCAAGTGGTGATTGACTAGATGTGGGAGTAAGTAGGAGGAAAAAGTTGGCTCATTAATGCAACTTATAATAGGAATGCAGATTCCATTCTGTGACTTCCAAGCATTTCTTCTGCCAGGATCTTCTGTGAAGTGTAATGTGAACCTCTTAGCTGGGTCAGTCAATCAGCAAGGTGCTATTCTTCACCTTTTAACTATTTTGAGAGACACAGAGGGAAGAAGGTAAAACAGCCTACCCCCTCCCTCATTAAAAAATGGATCTCCTGGGCCCTCCCTGGTGGTGCAGCGGGTTAAAGCACAGCATTAAGAAGCTAAAGCCACTTCCGCATGAGTTCGATCCCCGCCTGCCCCGGAGGTGACCACATGGCGCAGCAGACCTCTCCTGACTTGCCCGCTGCTCTCCTCAGCAGTGTACTTCATCAATCTGTCTGTTCTGCTCCCCACTCTGTCTCTGGTGAAGCCTCTCGCCGCCCCTGAACCTCTGGCCTGTACCCCAGCTCTCAATGTACAAATAAATAAATCTTTAAAAAAAAAAAATGGATCTCCTTCTCTCACCTGCACACATGCTCGCTCCTTCATTTTCTTAGAGGTTGAAAACTGCAGTTCAGAAGGGCTTCTAGAGATGAAACTAGATTGGTAGATAAGGGTGGAATAGAGTGAGATGTTGTTTTGTTCCCTCCACATTACAATAGTTCTTTGAATCTAAAAGACAGAATGTAAGTGATAAAGAATACCACAGTCATAGGTAAGGCAGAATCCATAGAGACCATGTATCCCAGACTCTCATTCTTGACAACATCCTGTGGTACCACAGGGACAAAGTAATTTTGGTCCACAATACTCTATATGATTTATGGGAATAAGTTCACACATTCCCAAATACACATCACCCCTCCATGCCCACCATCAAGCCACCCATTGGCCTTCACCTTACTCCCCTTCCTCTCCTTTTGCTCACCCATCTCTTTTTCCCCCTCTAGTAACTTACGTTCTGCAGTTACATTTTAAGGTTTGTTATGGTTTAATTTTGTCTGTTCCTTTGTTGTGTTTCTTTGTATTATTCATCAGTGACATCATCATATGATTTGTCATTCTACTTATTTCATTGACATAGTCCTCTCTATCCATGTTGTCACAAATTGTAAGAGCTAATCTAGTTTTTATAACTGAAGAGTATTCCACCGTACACAACACATTTTCTTATTTTTTTTTAAAGATTCATTTATTTATTCATACAGAACTGGGATACAGGCAGTGCAGGGGCGGTGGGTGAGAGGCTTCATCAGAGACAGAGCAGGTAGCAGAACAGGCAGATCAACAAAGTACACTGCTGAGGGGGGCAGTGGGCGAGACAGTAGAGTTCTGCTGCGCCATATGGATCTCCTCCAGGGCCAGACATAGAGCTCGCACTCAAGAGCTGTAGCTAGCTTGCAGTACTGTATCCTAACTCCTTGCACCACCAGGGAGGGCCTATACACCACATCTTCTTAACACACCCCTCTGTTATTGGTCAATTAGACTGTTTCCATAATTTGACTATTGGAAATAGTGCTACAGTGAACATAGGAGTGCATATATCTCTTTGAATTAGTGTTTTTGCATTGTTGGGTAAATTCCAAAGAGTGGAGTTGCTGGATCATATGGTAGATCTATCATTAATATTTTGAAGAACTTCCATATTGTTTTCCATAGGAGCTAAGGCAGAAAAGAATATTTTAAAGGAATTTGAAATTGTCACAATATAAAAAAAACCTAAATGCCCAACAAGAGATGATCAGGTAAAAAAAAAATGTATATGTTACATAGAAATATAATGGGATACTACTAAGCTATAAAAGAAGAAAAAGATTAAATCTTACCATTTGGAACAACATGGATGGACCTTAAGGAGATTATGCTAAATAAAATAAGTTAAATGAAGAAATAAGAACATGTATTTTTCTCACGTGAAAATAAAGAACATATGAATAAACAAAACGAAACTCATATTCTAACAACATAATCGAGGCTATCAGGGGAAGGATGAATGAGCAGTGAGTAAAGTGAGTAAAGGGGGTCACTTTTATGGTAGTGAATAAAACAAGACTGTTGGTAGAGATGTAAAGTTATACAGATGTTGAAATATAAATGAAACCTGTGCATGTCATAAACCAGTGTTACCTCAATAAAAAGAAAAGACTAAAAAGACTTACTTGGAAATATTCTTATCAGTTACCCCATTTACTCAATTCTCATATTTACTATGGGCAAATCTAGACTCGCTTCTACTCTGCTTTTCTCTGCTATCTGAACTCAACAAAATCTGTACTTCTTTGACCCAAGTTCATTCTGGCATTAGGGTTGAGAAAACAAGTGTTTCATCTCGTTCCTGTAAGAACATTGATCTTAATAATATTCACTAAGTGTGCGTTACATACTTGTCTCTCTCGTCTTCCCTTCCTTTTGCTCTTTCTTTCTTTTTTAAGCCCAAAGAGGTTTCCCTAGTTACTTCTAATGAATGTGGCCCAATCCTTAGCATTTACCTATTTTTCTGCACTTTTCAGTACTCAAGGAACACATGAACTATTTTTTCTAACTCAAATCACTGGAAAATGTATTTAAAGTATGTAGCTAATATGCAAATTATGTAATTTGAGGGTTAGCCAGCCACTTTAACCACTTAGAAAGCGAACTAATTGAAATGTTTATCAAGTTGGTTCAAAGGGGAATTGAATGGAATGTGGTTGGATCCAGTAATTGAAGGTCCACTCTAACTACCTCACTCTGGGATTCTCCCAACAGTAGTTGGTTTTCTTAGACATAAAAACATCTTGCTTTTCATGATTTCAATTAGCTTTCTGTATAATTAAATTGATAGGCATGGGATTCTGTGACTTCAGTTTAGAAATTCAGTGCACCAAGAAATTTTAAGCCCGGGGTCATTATGTGCATCTATCTGTGTGGATCTATGTGAAAAAAATAAATTAGACAGGGATTAGCCAAAACCAAATATCTATGCTATTGTCTCTTTCAGTTTCACCATCTTAGATTTGTACTACTCCTTGGCTCTATTTGATAAATATTCTTTCCAGAGGCCATTGTTTTGAGAAACTATAATACCACATGTCTGAGCACATTAAATACGTAATTGTCTCACATACATGGCACGATTGCCCAAGTCTCTCATTGTATTTTCAAATTTTTAAAAAGCAAACTAATTGACTGACTGCTAAAGTTTGGACATTATTCAAAGTCAGCAAACAGGAAATAATTAAAACATAGGGCTTATACTAGTAACCAAGGGGAAATTGAATGAATTCCAAGTTGTTACAGCATACTTTGGCTTCATTTCATGACACACCCATTTTCATGCACAGTAGATGTGCTTATTTTTTTTATTAAAAGTGAAAGAAATCATGTGCTCAACTTAAAATTTATGCAAAAAGTTATCACTCATTCAGTATCATTGCACATGCTTAAGATTGACACAAAGCCAGAAACAGCATAAGCAACTTCTGTAAATACATACTAAGAGACTTATCATAATAGTACAAAATCCATTTGTACAACTGTAAAAATGGTGATCTTTCACTGTTTTTGCATTCTGATGTGCAAATTTTGTCAAAAAAGTTTATTTTTTCAGTTTCATTTGAAAGGAAGGCCCTTGGTCTTTTTCCCTAAAAATTAAAATCAGTGCATTAAACCGACTTTTAAGAATTAACTGATTTGGGCCCTCCCTGGTGGTTCAGTGAGTAAGGCACAGCACTGCAAAGCTAGCCACAGCCACTTCAGCACAAGTTCTCTTTGGCCACGGGGCTGTCCCACGTGGTGTGGCAGATCTCTCTTGTCTCACCTGCTGTCCTGCAGAGTAGTTTGTCAATCTGCCTGTTCTGCTCCCACTCTGTCTCTGGTGAATCCTCTCACTGCCCCTACACCTCTGACCTGTACCCCAGTTCTGTATGCATAAATAAATAAATAAATAAAAGGAACTAACTGATTTAATAATTGAAAAGCAGTACTTTGGTTTCAGAATTTCTCTCTGGCAAGATCATACTACTAGACCCGAGCTATGCAATAATATTTTTATGAATGGGGAAAAAATATATGAGAATTTTTATTTTCTTTTCAAATTCTTCTTGGTACTATAGATAGATTGTTGCCTTGTTGAAAGCTGTTGATTGAGTAACTCTAATAATTAATGAATATATGTCCTTTTATTTATATTGTAGTGCTTGTATTTTCTTTTTGGAAACCCTTAAAACTGGTCAAAAATTCCGGGACAAAGACATACCCAAACTAAGAATTTCTGCTTTTCTTTTTCATTAACAAATTTTGCCAATGTAACCTGATAAAAAAAAAAAGTTTTTTATGATTAAAAGCTTGTGTCAAACTGCCAGTATTTTAATAGTCACATTTTGTGATGCACTGTGAATGGACTTTGACTGAAAGATGGGTGTAGAGTTGCTATAATGAAAAGCATGATATGGAGATTACAAAGTCCACAAGATATTATTGAGGACTGCTGGAAGTACGGACTAACCATGGAATGAATTTTTCCCTGACCTGTTCATCTGATAGGTTCAAATCAAAGGGAAAATGGTAAACAGCAAAAAGTAGACTAACATGTATACTGCAGGAATTTACACAGGTGGGACCTGCCTAGACTGCTCCTTCTGACCCTGCTCTCCTCAGTGAAGGCAAGCAGCTGAGAGGGTGCTGTGAGGATGTGAGGTGAAGTAGAGCACCTGGTAATACCTGGCAGGTAATAAATGTGTAAGGAAGAAAAGGTGCAAAGAAGAAAATTTTGACTGTGATCATCTCTGTTTGCTCTAAAGAAGTCAGACACACCTACACAAGAGTATTGGCCAAAACTCATGTAGAGCTGTGATCGAACCCTGCAGCATCTAAAAATCTCCCTAGAGCACTTCTAAAATCTAAGAAAACCATATTGCTGTTAAATGGAATGGTAACTGAAGTACTCTAGATCAAATGTGCTCATTTTTGTTCTGTTTTCATAACAATTTAAGGATACATTCCAGAATGTATTTCCAGGCAATATTTTCAGGCAAGGAAATATTTAGCCAGTGTCCATTTATACAATACATGGAAATGATTTTCCTATAACAAAATATTTATAGGTGTTTCATTGCAGCATTTTGCATAGTGTTGGCCAGAATTAGCACTTTATAACACTGAGTCCTTGATTAGGAAGCATCCAGTGCTGCCCTTTTATGATTTAAGTATTTCTTAGAAATAGTTTGAATGCAGTGTTCAGCTTATAACTGTGAAGGTCCACTTTTCAGGTTGGCTGCTAGTAGTTCCCTCCAGTAATAGCGCTGCTCAAGGTGATTATTCCTCAGGTATTGTGCCTCTCACTCCTCAGCTTTACTGTCTACTGCAGGCCCTGCCCTTAATCCATGCATGGTACAGTCAATAGTAAAACTGAGCCATGATGTACCCCTCACTTGGAGAGAATTAGCACAATCAAGTACTGAGTGAATTCTTTGGCAGCATAGACTGTAGGAGAGCCAAGCAGTATTGAAACTGATACCAAATTATAAGAGAATGAAACAGAGTATATTCTGGGTGCCATCTTCCAATCAGAATGTTACGAGCTTTTCAACTTTACCAACCGGGAGTCATGTGTGTTTTACACTGGAGCTTTGTAATGCGGTTTTGTTGGTTGTCAGACCAACAGGATATTACCAGTTGAAGCAAACTTTCTCTTTTCACCATTGATGAGTAGGAAAACGTAAAGAGAGCACTGAAGTTAATTGCTTCCTCAATAGTGGTATATACACCAGGTGATGTAGAAGACTAACCATAAAATTACATACAGAAATATTACAATTCCTTTTTAACATTATCAAATTATTTCTGCATTTCTCTATTAATTATGTATCTAATTAATAGATTTTTCTTTTTCATATACTGACGTCATTGACCAGTTAAAAAAAAAAATCGTATTGTAGTATATAATCAAAGAGTTCAAAAACTACTCCAGCAGACATAGGAAAAGAAACTATGCTTTGCGGTCATTTATCAGAAGGAAATAAAACAGGTTACATAAAGGAAAAATATTTTATTATAGCATGTATTTTGCATGTTAAAAATTAATTCATTTTTGTAATCAGATTCTGTGTTGGCTGAGAAGCTAAGTTATTTTTATAATTGTGTCTATTTCCATTTGTGTTAACCATTCCAGTTAATACTTAGAGTAACTACAGAAGACAGAGTGCATGGGCGTTACTAACTGGTGTGTTTTCATAACGAGGGCCTCACTGCTGAAGTGGCTCACATGCTCACATTTAATAAGAATATTTAGTTGGCGGTTTCTTAGTTTCATCATCATGTTAATAAGCTGCAATTAACTTTATTGAGATAATTGAGTATGTAATCATTTTAAGAGGTTATGTGTAATATGTGAGTATTTGAATTGGGCTTATAGAATAAAGTAGTAAAAAGCTTCCTCTTGAAAGTGAGTTGTATTACTTTCACCTTAGGTTAATCTAGAGACAATCTCTCTTAATGGCCTTCCTTGAAGAAGTAATTGGCCTTGGCAAAGTCTGAGTGTGTTTAACTAAAATATTATTCCATGTGAGATTAGCACTTATGTCTCAAAACAAAATTTGTGACAGGTGAGCAGAGTTTTAGTAAAATTGTTATGATAGTAACAGAAATTATAGTAATTCAAAATATGTTTTTCTTTTAGTTCACAGGAAGATGAAAGACCTCTGTCGCCTTTCTATTTAAGGTATTTATTTGCTTTTTCTTGATCTATTATTGGGACTGCAAGAAGGTTAAGCTTCTTTTTATTTACTTATTTATTTGCTTATTTTGGTTTTTTTTTTTCAGTAAAATATTCTATCTACATGTGGCCAGAGTAAGCTTATTAGAACCCCTCTATATACTGACCATGCTATATTTTCCCCCTTTTTGGCTTAAGAATCTTAAAATAATTTTTAGTTGTTGAAGGGACTAAACTGGGTTTCAAGTTCAGAATCATCAAAATAACCTTTTTTTTTTTTTCAAGATAGCCATTTTACTTTGTAATACTGTCTAATGGTTATATTATAACCTAAATTGAAAAAGCTCTATCTTGTACATTTTCACAGAGGGGAAAAATGGTTGGAGCAAAAGGTGCTCACTTGCCAAGAAACTTCAGGTTACATTAAATCACGCTCTATGAATTGTATGCTAGAAAACTAGTATTTAGCAAATTTTTGGAGCTCAGGATTATTTTCTAAAGCTTATAAAGTCAGAAAAATAGCAGGTAAGGTTAGTATGCAGAATTCAAAGTAGATGTTAAATAAGATGACTTATCTCTAGTGACTAAAAAGTTGCTGTTCCTAAGTGATTTTAAGTGAACTCTTCAACTTAGAAATAACCTAAAAACAAAATTTTCTTACTTAATGCATTTCTTTGCTCAGTGCCTACTCTCTTCAAGGCTTCTAGAGTATATATTTGAAAATAACTGTGTAGAGTCAAACTTACTGAAGTTTTTTAAAATTTTTCCTCAATCTTGAAGAATATTCTCTTTTAAAAAGAAATGTCAAGATATGCAATAGATAACTTTTTAAAAAATATGATTTGCTATAGTAGACCCAATATTTAGATTTGAATTCAACTACAAAGAGTTCAAAAATGTATCACAGCTCTTCAAGCTCAACCAAGTAACTATTCTTGGGTTGTGTTCTGCCCTTTAGTAACTTTGAGCTTATTGCATAATCTTTGTGGCAAGAGAGGGAACATTTGAGGTTTCCCTTTGAGACAACATGGTGGTCCATTTGATTCATCCTGGTTTTCTGCCAACTCAATCAATGGCTTGAATACTATCTCCACAGTGCAATTACTGTAAACACATGAAGATGTTGTTATTGAATACATGGTGATATTATGTAAATATACATAGTCAAATCAAACAAATAATTATCATATATTAATGGAAATTCAGTCTTATGTAGTACAAAGGATCATGACAATTTTTGAGAGCTATTCTTCTGACTGTCTTATTTTTATGTAAGATCGATGGATAACATCAATCTCTATTTTACATAGTACTGAATTTTATTTCAGTTTGATTACTATGTTAAAGAGCAACAAATGAAAACTGGTTCTTAAGTCTTAAGTACTCAAAGACACATAATTGAGCTTTATTGTGTAAAAACTGTTATAATTACATAAGCTGAATACTCGACTAATAATGTAATCTCTATCTGTACTCATGAAAGTTTAAAAAGGAAAAAGAAAACCTACATTTCCTTAATTCTCAATAGAATCTATTTGACCTATCAGTGTTAAAAGCTTCAAGGGGCCTGGTGCAGCAGACCTGTCTTTCTTCCCTCCATAGTATATTTCAGTAGCTCCTCTTGTTCTGCTCCCCACTCTATCTCTGGTGCATTCTCTCACCAACCCCTGAACCTTTGGCCTATACCCCAGTTCTTCTATGCATAAAAAAAAAATCTTTTTTTTAAAAAAAAAGTCTTAAAATCTAAAAAAGAAAAAAGAAAAGAATGAACAAGCATACTAGCCCACATTTATAGTGGAAGTAAAGCTGCATAAAATGTAAGTTACCAGCAGGCATTCTCTTCATGTGACAGAAATTTAAAGTAAGTGGAACTATTTCATAAGTACACTTAGCTTGAATATTTACCCTGAAATTAAAATTTCAAATGTAGTTTCTTTTTCTGAAGAACACTATATGATGTAGTACACGAACCATTTTTTAAAATTATTTATGACTAGTTTGACATAAACTATTATGTCATTCAGATGTATAGAATTCAGGTAAAAGAAAAAATATACCATTGTTAACTATGGTTAAGTTCCTCTAGATTTTCTAGAACCTAGAAACATAACATACTCTCTGATAATTTAATTTATGAATGATTTGCACAAATAAAAGCAACTGCATACTAAACATTTTAAATAGGCTTCTATAGCTTCCTTGTCTTTCATTCCTTTCTGACCCACTTTTTTTGCTTAAGATTCTTGTGCTGTGAAATAAAAAAAAAACAAAACAGAAGTTATTACAAGACTTATGAATTCCCTAATTTTTAATAGCATAATGAATTGGCACTTTGGAATCTACATAATATTGACTGAGTGTTTGAAAGTAAGACGTGATTATTAGTAGTTGCAAATGATAGCTTCCGTGATTAGGACTATTGACTGCTGCATGTTGTGCTTTGACAGTGCAGTCTGGTCACCCCTGTCTGAGGTGGGGCTAATAGGCCCAGTTAAGAGATTCAAGATGCATCACCCTGGGGTGGGTCTTTACCAGAAATAGTTCTGGGTATAAGCTACAGGCATAGAGGAGAGGGGTGGGGGTGGGGGACGGGGTTGGTAACTAGCCACTGGTGGGAATTCAATTTGTTGATTTATTCTTCAAAGCCCTGTATGAACTAGAGTGGCAGAGTTCAGGGATGCTAGCCTTGCAGTAGGCAGTCGTCAAGGAAACCAACTCAGAAGAGAGAAGTTAAGAACAAAATTGGGCTTTTTCGGGGAGAATAGGTGATCCGTAAAGGAATCACAGAGGTGATCAGACAGGCATCCAATTACTGGAGTGGCAACAAGGTAGATGTTTAATTGCAAGAAGGAGCCTGGGTTTCAGGTGGAGGATACAGATGAGAACATTGGGAAGGCTTTGCTGTCCTAGTGAAGGTTCCTGGACCTTCCTGGAAGGCAAGAATGGGGAAAACCAGAGAGACCAATTCAGTCACTGCTTTGCCTTACTTTTCACCTTGTAGAATTTCAGTTTCTGTGTTGTGAAACTCTTTTAACAGTTGTAGCTGAATGATGTACTCTACGGCCTGTATTCTACTAGACATTTCAATTCCTTCCATCCTCTCTGTGGGAAGGAAGGACTGTTAGAAATAGACATAAATTCCCATTTACATTAACCACTTTTCTGTGGTAAAAATACTGTCTTCTCTAATGTCAGTACTTCTCCAGTGTACCATAACTCACCACAGAGAATTTTTACAAAGGGAAAAAATAGCAGCTACAAACCTACACCTGCCACCATCCCACGTGGCAAATTTATTGCAGCTACAATAGCTCAAACAGTGAGTGTCACGGTCCCCAGAGGCTCATTAGCAATCACCAGTCCTGTTGAAGTGATTAAGGAAATGAAAGGGAAGGACAGGTTACCCTAGACCTTATTTGCCACCAAAAAAGCTTGAACCTCAAACCTAAGGGGAAGAACTTTCTGGTCACATCAACACCTTTTTCTAGCTAGAATCCCAAAGAAGGAGCCAGTAGGGATGATCTAGCAAAAATAAATATAATAAGTACATGCTGGAAAAGATGAAGAGAAATTGAAACACTTAATGTAGTAGTAAAGTGTAAAATGGTGCAGCCACTAGAGAAAATAATATGGTAATTTCTCAAAATATTAAACATAGAATTAGCATATGGTCCAACAATTTCACTCTGGGCCTATACTCTAAAGAATTAAAAGCTAGATCCTGAAGAGAGATTTTATACCCATGTTCATTGTAGCTTTATTTAATAGCCAAAAGGTAAAAGTCACATGTCCATCAACAGATGAGTAAATAATTCACAATATAAGTATACAATTCAGTGTTATTCAGCTTTCAAAAAAAGTTTGTACACATACTACAGCATGAGTGAAACTTGAGGATATTTCTTCTAAGAGAAATAAGCCATATTCAATATGATTCTACTTGTATGAAGAGTCTACAATAGTCAAATTTATAAAGTAATGGCTGCTGAAGCAAGGGTAGGATTGGAAGTTATCATTCAGTGGGTACAATTTCAGTTTTACAAGGTGAAAAGTTCCAGAAATGGATCATGGTAATGGTTGCACAACAAGGGAATGTGTTTAATGCTACTGAGCTGTACACTTAAAAATGGTCAAGGTGGGGGCCCTCCCTGGTGGCGCAGCGGGTTAAAGCACTGCACTAAAAAGCTAAAGCCACTTCCGCATGAGTTCGATCCCCACCCGCCACGGAGGAGATCCACATGGCGTGGCAGACCTCTCCTGACCCGCCCGCTGCTCCCCTCAGCAGTGTACTTGGTCGATCTGCCTGTTCTGCTCCCCGCTCTGTCTCTGGTGAAGCCTCTCACCCTTCGCATCTCTGGCCTGTACCCCAGTTCTGTACAAATAAATAAATCTTTAAAAAAAAAAAATGGTCAAGGTGGTTGCCCTCCCTGGTGGTGCAGCGGCTGAAAGCGCAGCACTGCAAGCTAGTCGCAGCCACTTCAGGGCGGGTTGGATCACTGGTGCAGCAGACCTCTCCTTTCTCGCCTGCTGCTACTCGCAGCAGTGTACTTTGGGAATCTGCCTGTTCTGCTCCCCACTCTGTCTTTGGTGATTCCTTTCGCTGCCCCTGTACCTCTGGCCTATACCCCATCTCTATATGTATAAATAAATAAAAATTTTGAGGGGCCTCCGTCGTGTCATAAGGGGTTAAGTCTCAACACTGTGACACTATCTTCACCCACTACAGCATGATTCTCACCCAGGGAGCTAACGCACACAGCAGACCTCTCTTGTCACACCCGCTGCTCCCCTTAGCAGTGTATTTCAACAAATCTGCCTGTTCTACTCCCCACCTGTCTCTGGTGAATCCTCTCACCGCCCCCCACCCTCGCACCTCTGGCCATACCCCAGCTTTTATATGCATAAATAAATAAATCTTTAGAAAGAAAATAAACAACTTTAAGTGGAAAAAGTATCGTGGAAGTTTCTATATATAACCTTAGCTGAAAACCACTGAACCAGATCAAATTTAAAATTATTTTATGCCAAAGAATGTTATAAACTTTACTGCTATTTGTCACAGAATTCTTCCAAAATTCAATTTTGAGTTGTCAACACCTAAGAATCACTAATCACATTTTGGGCATTTAATTCTATCAATGTTAATTTAAATACTAAGAGTCTATTTAGACTATATTGAAAACCAAAAAATTATATGGATGTTTTTATTTTTTGTATGCTTCTCCTAATGTCTCTGTCAGCATAGCAAAGCAAAGGAAAAATTCTACTTTTGCACACATTCTGTCAGGAGCTCTTACTGTTTCCATCCCTCAGTCACCTTGACTCTCTGAGGGCTCTATTTATATGTACACAATGGATACTACTCAACAATCAAAAAAAGATAAACTTATGCTATTCACAGCAACACAGGATTGAGCTAGATGGGATCATGCTCAGTGAAATAAGTCAGAAGGAAAAAAGAAAAATATTGGATAATTTCACTTAGAAGAGGAATATAGGGGAACCAAATACGGGATCAGAGAAAACTAATAATAATAACAATAAATTTTAAAATTTGACAGAAGAGCACACCAACTGTGGTGATGGTTCATGTGTGTAATGGTGGTGGAAATTCTTCGGGGACTGCACCTGAGAGCAGAAAGCAAGAATTGTACAAAAAATGAACAATGATGTAAGGTATATATAAATAAATAAATTATATTTAAAATTTTTAAAGAAATGAAGATTTAAATAAAATGTAAACAAGTAGTAGACTAGCTTTGCCTGATATAAGTACTCCCAGTTCCCATTTAAATTCTAGTAATGAAATAAATGACAAGAAAACTAAAGTCAGTATTACAACAGTGCTAAGGAAAATGATGTCAGTGACCACATTGTCAATGAGGGTGGACCAAGAAACATATTTTGATTTTGTAGACTTCACAGTCACTATCTGAATGACATAGATGACCATGAAAAGAAAGAAGGAAAAATTCACTTGGATTCCTTCCACTGTGTATTACACTACCAAGAAAAGCAAGTGACATTTCTTCCAATTCAATAGAAACTGTTTTAACTATCTAGGGAGGGTATTTCAGTACCCATTCAGAGATTAGCACTTTCAGGAAACAAAATAACAAAGAAAAAAGGGGATTACCCCTAAAATTGCTAATAAGAGCATTTGAGAAAGGTGTAAAGGGAGGGTGATTATTGAATTTAATGACTGCTATCAGAATATACAAAACAAAGAGAAACTACAAATTTGTTTCTGTTTCTCCAACTTAGTTGTAAAATTGTACAGAGCAGCAAACGCATAAAGTACAACTGTTTTAGGCTATCTCATTTACTGATTCTGAAAGTATAAATCTGAAAGAGGTCATTTACCCACAGTCAAGAGACAGTGACATAAATTAAAAGCACTTCATCCATCCAGGCTTTGGAATGTAACTTAACCTCAATTGGATAATCCTCTTTAAGAGTCACTAAACTCAAAAAACTGTTTGAAACCAACCTATGAAGAAAAATTGCAAACTAAGGGAATGAATGACTTATCCTGGAGATTCACTATAAATAAATATATATATATATATATATATATATATTTATATATATATCAGAATTGTATTTAATGCGATTCAGAATTAACTCTGAGCAGTAATATTGTTAATCTTCTCAAAATTACTCAAGTACATAACCAAACTCTGAACCATGTATGGGAACATGGTAAGAGCTGACAAATCTATTAACAGAAAATTTTAAAACCGGGAAAGCAGTAAATATATATTATTAGCCATGAAAATAAAACAAGTATATGAAAAAATAAAAACTTGAGCATCTTTTCCAAATTGTTGAAGAAAAAGTGATGAGAGAAATAATGTTAGAAGTGAATGTCAAATATTGAACAGCCAACCTCAGCATTATGATCCTAAGGAAGAAACCATACTGACAGAAATAGAAGTAGAAAGAAATAATCATTAAATATTTGTACATCATACATCTGAAAAGGAACTAATATCCAAGATCTACAAAGGACTCATATAACTCAACAACATAATAATAAAATTGAGTCAAAAGTTGGGCAGAAGAACTAAATAGACACTTCTCCAAAGAGATGCCCACAGGCCAACAGGCCAACAAACTTTCCTCATCATTTATTATCATGCAAACACAAGCCACAAAGAGATACTGTCTCACATCTGTAAGAACGGCGCATATCACAAAGACAAAAAAACGCAAGGTTGACAAAGTTGTGGAGAGAAGGGTCCCGAGTACACAGTGGTGGGAATGTACACAGGTTCAAGTCCTTACAGAAAACAGTATGGAGTTTTCTCCAAATATTAAAAATAAGTTTACCAATAGATTTAGCAATTCCACTCAAAGAATGCAAAAACACTATTTCAAAGAGATCTGTACACTCCTGTGTTCGCTCTAGCACAATTTGCAGTAGTTAGATTACAGAAATAACCTAAGTGCCCAGGAGCTGATGACAGATTAAGATGTGGTATGTATGTATATGTGTGTGTATATGTTTGTACATATACATATATACATATGTAAATGTGTGTATACATAAATACATACACATGAACCACAGTGGAATACTATGTGCCTACAAAACAAATAAGATTAACATTTCCTCTTGCAATACATGGATACAACTGGAGGGGATTAAAAAAAAAAACTGGAGGGGATTATGCTAAGTGAAGTGAAATAGGTCAGAACAAAAAAAATAAATAGTATACAGGTAATGAGAAACAAAAAAGAGAATCAGACAAAATCAAACCATTTACAAACCTCAAAAGTCCAAATGGAGAACTGAGGTTGCCATAGTGGAGAGCAGGGTATAGTACATCGTGCAGGACTATGGACGCCTTGTTGCTGAGTGTGGTATGGTAATATATATATGAAAAGTTGTGAGAGATATACACTTCTATGTTCACTGTTGCACAATATAGCTAGAGGTCTATAGCTGAATCATATACAGTGTTGTAGATCAGTGGTGCCTCAATTAAAAAACAATAGAAGTAGATCTCAAGAAGTAGATATCAGATAATTGGTGAATTTAAAAAACTTGTTAAGTAGACAGTAATTATAGTCATTAACATAGGGCAAAGAGCAATAAACTTGCTTGTCTTGCATCAAAGGTAGTAGTATAATAAAAGCAGTTTTTGTTGTGTTTGGATATTGTTTTCATTTTACTAGTTATAGATATATGGCTGGAAGAGGGAATCATTAAAAGCTCAGTGTATGGGGTGCCTATATATTGCAAATTCTTTCAGAAGATTAGAGATAGAAATCAAAGGGAAGGAAAGCTCCCAAATTAGAGAACCTAAAACAAAAATCATAAAATTATAACAAGTATCTCAGCTCTGACAGGAAATAAAAATGGATTAAATTCTTTAACAAAAATTAAAAATACTTTTTAAAAAATGACTACATAAATTGTATTTTGCTCTAAAGAGCCATGCCTAAAATAAATGGCACAGAAAAGTTAACAATAAAAATCTAGGATATATCTGATGATATGAACAAAAAGAAAACAGAGATAACAAAGTCAATAACATCATACATAACTCTTTCATATCCAAGTGTTTATACTGTGTAAGACATTTTCTTAGCAAATTAGAGAAAAATTTATTATTCTCAGCCTATTACAGAGGATTTAAAAAAAATGATCTGCCTGTCCTGCTCCCCACTCTGTTTCTGATGAAATCTCTCACCCCCCAAACCTCTGGCCTGTATCCCAGTTCTGGTATGCATAAATGAATAAAACTTTTTTTTTTTTAAAGATTTATTTATTGGTGCATACAGAACTGGGGTACAGGCCAGAGACTCAAGGGTGGTGAAAGACTTCACCAGAGAAAGAGCGGGGAGCAGAACAGGCAGATGGAGGAAGTACACTGCTGAGGGGAGCAGCAGGCGGGCCAGGAGAGGTCTGCCACGCCATGTGGTCACCTCCGGGGCAGGCGGGGATCGAACTCATGCGGAAGTGGCTTTAGCTTCTTAGTGCTGTACTTTAACCCGCTGTGCCACCAGGGAGGGCCATAAATAAATAAAACTTTAAAAAAGATTTATGAATAAAGTGAATCTTGTACTTTGGCTTATTTGCATATTATCTTTTCATCAGTGTTTTCAAATTACCTCTAGGAGCCAGTTATAGCTATAGAAGCAGTTCTTGTTCAGTCATTAAATGTTCTTAGAAATCTTGTTGTTGGTGAATTGTTAAGCATATTCTAAAAGAACTGGGGCAGTATTTGTACACTAATTCTAGTATCTAATAAACTATAAATATGCCTGGCACTGTCATAATACTAAAAATATAGTTATTACCTTTTGTAATGATTTAAACTTTGGGCAATAAATTGAAATCTGATTGAGTGTTACCAACTTTTAGAACTAAAAGAAAGCCACAGAGATCACTAACCAAACCTTTTATTTCTGTATGAGGAAACCAAGTAAAAACAGCCCAGCTAACCAACAATCTGCCTATCATTTCAGCTAACTACAGAGCCAACACTAGAATTTCTCTTTTCTGATTCCCAGGGAAAATATTCTCTTCTCAGAATACTTTCTTTAGGGAAATGCTATGAACATACAAATATGTTAAGTAAACCAAAAATTCCAAGGAACTATTAAAATCTAAAAGTTTGAATTTATCAAAAATTTGACCTATAACTATATTTAAAAATTAATAAGCTTTCTTTTTTATTATATTATTTATTTAGTTATTTAGTTATTTTACAAACTGAACAAGCCTTTTTAAGACTTGAGGGGGCTCAGGTCATTTTTTTTTTAAACCATAGAAATGTTGATGTCTTGCCATTTTTTCCTCTCAGTTTAGCATAACTTCTCAAATTATACCTTCATTATTCCAAATTGTGATATCTCAGTAATTGAAGCTTTAAAGAATTCTAGTGGCAAATATTTTTAATATTTAAAAATTTAGAAATTGTGATATCTCAGTAATTGAAGCTTTAAAGAATTCTAGTGGCAAATATTTAGACCCCACTGACCACTGTCATCCACCAGCAAACAGCTTGAGAATCACTGGCATGTTTGGGAGCTTTGCCGAATCTTCGCTTCTCCTTCCCTAAACGTAGGCCTGATAAATTAGAATCCATGTGTAAAAAAATCCCAGACAATTCTGATGCACATTGGAGCTTAACAAGTATTTATTGACATTAATAATCTCTCAATCGGGTTGGGTTTTTTTGCCATTTCCTTGTCTCTTTCCTCCTCACCTTTCTTTCACTTTTCTCATACAAACCCAAAAGATAAACATGAAAATATCAGTTTGATTTTTTAGCTTTTAGGACAACTACATAGTACCCTTTGCTTTTTTACGTCATACAGTGGATTTTATCTTTTATTGAAGTTATATTAATTTACATCATTGTGAGTATTTTAGGTATAAGTCTCCCCACACCCCCACTTTCTGGTGATCTTTTAAAAGGCAAAAAGAAGTTCAGGCATGTGGACAGAAGATGAAGAAATATATCTCTTTTGGGGCGGGGGGGATGGCTTAGGAGACGCAATAGCTCATTATACACCTTCAGCGTGCTTTTAATATCTAGCAGATGTACATTCTTTTCCTTCTTCTAGGTTCCTCCCAGGTTCCTCCCAAGTTATTATTCATGGTAGCCCCTGCTGTCCAAACCCAAGGTTGTATAACTGCATTGAGAAGTGGAGTACAGGAGTTAATTACACAGTGTTGAATTTACAGAGGGTGAGCCACAAAGCTTCAAAAGCAGGGACTGCCTGTTCCAATTAAGGACAGAAAACAGGCAAAGGATTTATTGTTGGTTATGTAAACTGGGAACCACTATGAATAACAGGCATTGTGAGGCAGAAGAGAAATGGTTGTGATTAAAAAGTAAAGAAAATACCTAAGTCCAGGCTTCCATATACGAAGATGATTCTAGTGAGTTTTGATTCTAGTAAGTGATGGACTGAAAATCTAGTGTAGTGATTAAGAATTTAGATTCTGAACTAAACCTTTCTATTTTTTTAAGCTTTTATTTATTCATGTAGAAGAACTGGAGTGTAGGCCAGAGATGTGAGAGGATTTGCCAGAAACAGAATGGAGCAGAACAGGTGGATTTTATAGACATACACTGCTGAGGGGAGCAGTGGGCGAGACAGGAGAGGTCTGCTGTGCCATCTGGGTCAGATCCCTGGCCAGGGATTGAACTCAGGTGGTGATAGCAGTGATAGTGCTGAAACTTAATTCTTATGTCAACAGGAAGGCCCTGAGTGAAATCTCCCATGGTTTAAATCCCAGCTCATACGTTTCCTGACTGTGACTATAGACTAGTACTTAACTTCTCTAGCCTGTTAGTCTGAAAATAGGAAAATAAAAACAATAGAACTACATCACAGAGTTACTGTAAGCAGGAAATAAGAAACTCTAAAAATTACTACAATATCTAAAACATAATAAGCACTCTAAGTATTAGGTTGTGTTATTCATCCATGTATTTAGGGTGTATTATTCATTCATTGTGATTATTCTCGTGAGTGTGCCTTGTGCACAATGGCTTTCTTTTAATTGGTTCTTCTGTGATTTGGCACTGGTCCATGGCTACGATAAACTACTGCAGCTTTAACTAGAGGAGATTCTCAGGGCTAAGTGTCTGTTGACCCCTCTGAGATAACCCGTCTTATGCCAGGTGTGATGGTGATGATAGTGGTAAGGAATGATGAAAGAAAATGAGAAATATCATTTAATCCCTGAGGCACTTAGAGTCTGAATTGCAAGAGATAAGATATACCCATACTTGGAAGAAAAACTCCAGCAGATGATTCCAGAGCAACATGTTCATATGTTGAAAATTAAATAGCACTGATATATTGATGGGGATCTCTAGCGTGGTTTAAAGGCAACCATTAGTGTTGGTCATTAGCAGCTTTTATTTTCTTCAGGTGTCTTCTACAAAGAAGAAAAAACTATGAGATTAGGCAAAACTATAGTTTGAAATACATTAAAGATTTTTGTAACTTTTTTTAAAGTATAGTTACTTTTGGATCTTGATGTAGAAGTGGACAAGGCACTAAACGGCAGAACATGGAAAAGTACTGCTCTGAACAGAGTTAAAATAGCTGCCAGCCTCAGCCTCACTGCGGTTATGTGAACACGGAGGACAGGCAGGAGGGCGGGGCTCCACGGGCTGCTGTCAGATTGTGTTCTGTACTTTTTCATCATCCCACTTCATGCTGACTGCCTTTTAATATTTTCAAAAGAATGTAGGCTTTAGAGAAAATAGAAAAAATAGGGGATATTTACAAATGCTCGACCAATTTGGGTAATACAGTGAAGCTATTAGAACTTGAAGTGTTTTTCATCTTGAGGAATTTTTGTAGAAAAGGTGATTTAGAAAAGATAGTTTAGAAATTGAAAGCAGTGTTGGTTCCTCACGTCCAACCCTCTTTGGTCCCTCTGTTTTCTGTACATTCAGAACCAGGTTAGAAAAATGCTTTTCTCTGCTCACCTGGAGCAGGGCGTGGTGGGGTAGGTGCCCATGCCAGGCCAAAAGAGGGAGTGGGCAGAGTTGGTAGTGGGAGGGAGCAGCAATCGCATTAATATTTGGGAAAATGCAAAGACTTTGAAGTCTTTAGCAGCTGAACAAGTAGACATGGTTTTCATTGTCACTTGTGAAGTCTCTTGATTATCTTTAAAATTGAGAAAAAGCCACTTTTCAGGAATAAACCAGGACCATCACTAATTGTTGAAACCTATGAAAGTTATCACATGTCAGTGGATATAAAGCACCACACAAGCTGAGTGAGGCCTGACTCAAGGTTCAGTCTCTGATCTAATCTGCATTTCTCTTTGCTTCTTTCCCACAGTGCTCACGTATCCCAAGTCAGCAATGTTTCAGCAACTGGAGAGTAAGTTGTTTGGAGTGGGGTTCCCCCCTCCTTTCCTGTTTATTAAATAGAAAGCTTTCTTAATGGTGTAAAATACAAGCATACATCACACCAGCGATAGTGACCGCCATTGGCTATACCAAATAGCCTGCTTATGCTATCATTTATTATGTTACATTAGGCTGCACCAGAGTTACACTCAGTAGCATCTGCACTAAGATGAAGTTGCCTCAGGGCACACTTCTCAGAAAATAATCCCTTCATTACGTAACAAATGACTGTATTGGAAGATTGATACAAAAGGAAACAAATGATGACTTTTAAAACTATACAGAGAAGATTCCCAAACAAGAAGTGTTCATATTTAGTTTCTATGAGCATGTGTGACTAGTGACAACTCAACCAACCATTCAAACATACGAGATTTTTTGTTTAATTGCAGTAAAAATTATTTCAGGGTCAGTTAATATTTGCAAAGCAATCTGTGAGCTTTGGGAGGGACCTTATGACAAAGGATGCCATTTAAGATTTTAGTGTTATCTGTGTCCCTACTTCTTCATTTAATTTTGCTCAGCCTATATTTAGTTAATACTTGCAATATGCCAAGCATAATGTTAAGCATGTAATGTCAAATAAGCCTTAGGCTCTGTCTGCGTGAACTTTACAGTCTCACAGGGGCACAGAAAGAAGAGCAAATTAGTGTTAGTAACAAGTCTTTACCAAAGGTCACTGGCTGTGTCCTACTAATTGGACCCATCACATGTCCTTTTCTTCCTAACACCACCAGTTGTAATTCGACTAAAGTCAGAACTTAAGTTGTCTGCCCTTGCCTGCCTCTCTGATTATATTGCTCATTATTCTTCAGTCACACAAGCTTCTGTTTCTGAAAAAGGCCAAGCTTATTCCCGCCTTGGAGCCTTGCACAGCCTGATCCTTACAATGGCCAACATCTTCTTACTGTTCATTTCCTAGTTCAAATGTTACTTCATCTGAGACACTATCTCTGACTATCCACAGAGATAGTCACTTTCCAACACTTTTCACATTTTGCACAAAATTTATCACTATCTAAAACTCCATGTTTTTTTTATTATCTTGTCTCATAGACGCAGGAACATTATCCATCATATTTATCGCTGTATCACTAGTATCTACAAAAATACCTGGCATGCAGTAGGCACTACATATATATGCTTGAAACTTGCTTTCCCCAAATTTTCCATCACATCTACCTACCTTCTTTCTTGCTGTGACATATGTGGGCCTTTTTGGAGCATCTTCCAGCAACAGGAATCAGGTAAAGAAGGAAGGGAAGATGTGACATGAGATGAGGAAACAGAGGGCAGGATTAACCTCTCTGAGCTTTTTGAATTTTAAAAGGATTCCAGAATTATACCTGTTACACATGTTCCTATCTATTTGTTTCCAAATACTTTACTTTCTATATGTTTTAATGAGTATAGACAAGCTGTAGGATGGGTCTCTCTCTCGCTCTAATATACACACACACTCTCTAATAGATACACACACTATATATGGTAATATACTCACATGGTAATCTTGATTCATTGAATGTGTTCTAGATGTAAAAATTTTAGTTAGGCCCTCCCTGTGGCGCAGCAGGTTAAAGCACAGCACTGAGAAGCATGAGTTCGATCCCTGCCTGCCCTGGAGGAGATCCACATGGCGTGGCAGACCTCTCCTGACCCACCCGGTGCTCCCCTCAGCAGTGTGCTTCATCGATGCCTGTTCTGCTCCCTGCTTTGTCTCTGGTGAAGCCTCTCACCCTCCGCATCTCTGGCCTGTGCCCCAACTCTATATGAATAAATAAATAAATCTTTAAACAAAAATTTTTAGTTATACTTGTTTGTTGTCTTACATGTAATGAAATTACTGAATATATTATGAAATTACATTTGGAATACTTAAATAGCTTAATTTTTCAGACCCATTTTATTTAACTGAGTATATATTTCCACCTGAATACTTTAAAATGTGTGCATGATTCTTTTTTTTGAAATGGTGATAACCTTACTAAGGTATAAATGATATGCAAAAAATACATGATTAATATATACAGTTTGATAAGGTGGAATATGATTTTTCTCAAGAAAAGGAAAACATGTTTGAGAAATAAAAGTTTAGAATTCCAAGCCAACTTATCCAGAACTAAATAGTGCAACAACAAAAGCTTAGACACACTGAGAGATAATGAAGCTTTAAAAAGGATCGCATATCCATCTTACCATGCACTATTTTCAGTCCCTGGACATGTCTAGTCTGCACAGTTGAATAAAGAAAATCTATCTCTCCATCTTCAGTAACATTTATTCAGACACTTGCATGGAACCACTTCAATTTTTAAAATTTAAAATTTAAGTTTTAAATTTTAAGAAAAATTTTACCACTCTGTTATGAGTAGTAAATGTTCTGATGAGGTGTACTTTTTCAACAGCATTAATTCCACAGCAATTTTATGTTAAAAGGGTTCTAAATAGATGAATGCATCTATTGTGCAAATTTGCATTGTGACACATGCTGTCTCTCTCTCAGAAGTGCTTGTACAAAATCTAAAGGAAATTGACCTTTGAAGGAAAAGGCCCACTATTTCTCCATAAAGAAAACAAAAAAAACTCCTTATTTTACCTTGTATTAACTGACCCTTATTTCCGTGGGGCTTCCTGTCATAGTTGCTGGACTAGGTATGACCATTCAGTAGTCCTGGCTTCAAAAAGGATAAGGAACAGAGTTACCACGTCATTGGAAACTGTTCTATTAGTTTTGTATATTTTAACACACAATGCAGATATTTTGAGATGAATGCCTAATAAATCATCTTTGTTTGTGAAGCTATAGTAGATCTTCCATTGGGATTTCTGAGAGTTCTAAATTATGGACACATGTTTTTTAAGACAGTAAATTAGATGGCTTGCTTGATTTTGTGTTCCAGACTCTTGGAAAGAACCATTCGGTCAGCTGTAGAACAGCATCTTTTTGATGTTAATACGTCTGGAGGCCAAAGTTCAGAGGACCCAGAATCTGGGACATTACCATCTTCCATCACATCCGCCAGACAGCGTCGCCGCCAAGCCAAGGAGCAGGATGATGTTCTCCATGGCAGAGACCTGTGAGTTGACACTGGGACTTATTTGTGTTTTCTCTCCTTCTTTTAAAAATATCCACCTAAATTTGTCACTGTGTTACAGTTACTCCCATCTCAATATTTTTTTAAAGATTTAATTATCTATGCATACAGAAATGGGGTACAGTCCAGAGGTGGGGGGGTTGTGAGAGGATTCACAAGAGAAAAAGTGGGGAGCAGACAGGCAGATCATCAAAATATACTGCTGAAGGAAGCAGAAGAGACAAGAGAGGTCTGCTGCACCATGTGAATCACCTCTGGAGCAGGGATCGAACTCATGCTGAAGGGGTGGCGACTAGCTTCCTAGTGCTGTGCTTTAACTCGTTGAGCCACCAGGGAGGTCCCCCCATCTCAATATTTAAAGTTAAAACTTTCAGAGTTTCAGAACTGACCATTCTAATCTAACATTTGGGAGTAAATATTTCAATTTTGTCTAGGTATATGATATATGGTAGAAAGCCAGTTCTGATTAAATACATATACTGACCTCATGAATATCTTATTTAGAGGGCTAAATGTGCCCTCTTTAGGGCTGACCCATTGAGGAGAAAATTGTCATTTGCCTATCTAGAGGTGGTTTTGTTCCTTGATAGACAACATTCATTTGGCTGTTAGATTAGCTTATGAATCTGCAGACTTCCTTACTACCTTAACCTGATTATATACTAGAATGTTACACTAGTACTCTTGACAGATTATTATATTTTAGTGTAAGGAAGGTTGAGCTTAAACGAAATCAGAAGAAGTTCTTGGATTCTTTCGCTATAACTGCAGTGACCAATTGGAAGTACTCCCGTAATATGAATTTCAAGACTAATATTACAAGGAACTTTATTCTCAAGTAAAAGATTTGATAAAATACAATTACTATCCATATTATTATGTAATCATGACTTAAATTGTCAAGTAAAATATTTTACATACAATAGACTGTAGTCATATATTTTTCCGGAAAGTTTCAAATTTATTATTAGCTGTAGTAGCACTAAGTGTCCATAAATGTCTGGTTTTTAACTCCTGATAAAATGTCAAAGACAAAACCAAACTTTAGTCCCCCTATTCTTTTTCATCTGGACTCAAAATCTAGGTCAAAATTTTTCTGTTAAAGAAAGACACAAGAGGCCCTCCCTAGTGGCGCAGTGGGTTTTAAAGCACAGCACTGAGAAGCTAAAGCCACTTCCACAAGAGTTCGATTCCTGCCTGCCCCGGAGGTGACCACATGGTGTGGCAGACCTCTCCTGACCCGCCCGCTGCTCCCCTCAGCAGTGTACTTCATCGATCTGCCTGTTCTGCTCCCTGCTCTGCCTCTGGTGAATCCTCTCACCCTCCGCATCTCTGGCCTGTACTCCAGTTCTGTATGAATAAATAAATAAATCTTTAAAAAAAAAAAAGAAAGAAAGAAAGACACAAGAGATAATATCATAAATAAAGTCTGTCTCACATGTCCCTGAGATATTTAAGGGCTATATTAACAAATAAAATGTTAAAATGTACACATTCTGTACCTCTAGGGCTTCAGTAAACCTCAGTTTCAAAACCAAAAATAAATAAAATAGTGTTAGCAATTATAGCAGACTAAATTTCAAGTGGCATACACAGCACTTTTTTAGAGATCATCTTGGAGCTAATGGGTAGCAGCAGATAATGTTATACTATTCTTAGAAATTAGAAAAGTAATACAGGAGATATTTATGTTAAAAATTAGCTACTGACTAAAATTTAGAGAAAATATTTAGATGTATAATTAACTTGTATGTTGTTTATATTGTATTACATGGTGGTAAGTATGTGATTGAAGAGTCAAATTCTCCACAAAATTCATCATGACAAATTTTTTGAAAGAAGCAATACAGAAAAGAAAGATTATGGATACTTTATTTCAGTGTAAATAGCTTCTTATTGTCTAAATGCATAAGAAAACATCAGGCTTTTTTTTTCCTACAATAAAAATGGAAACATACAAGGAATATAAACTGAAAAGGTTTATTTAATTCATTTAATGAAAAATTCACTATCAGGGTTTCATTCATATGAAATATAAATAATCAAATCAATAAAAACTGGCAAAACAGAGCAAAATAAGTCTTATTAGACTGTGAAAAATATGGTGGTCACTGGAGAACAAGTGGAGGGGTTGGATTACTCTGTGGATAAAGAGTGTCAAGTTGATAGTGTAATGGCCCTAGGAAGTTTGGTGGTGGGTGAACGCAGCATACACACATGCCAAAGAGTTAAGCAAGACACCCCAAAGTATAGAGTTCTATAAAATAATGGTGAATCATTAGAATTCATTTGTAAAAATTACCCTCTTCCAGGTGCTTGGAAATGCTAACTGTTCTTTTTTTTAAAAGATTTATTTATTCATACAGAACTGGGGTACAGGCCAGAGATGTGGAGGGTAAGAGGATTCACCAGAGACAGCGTGGGAGCAGAACAGGCTGACTGACGAAGTACACTGCTGAGGGGAGCAGCGGGCGGGTCAGGAGAGGTCTGCCATGTCATGTGGGTCACCTCCAGGG
>NW_004567113.1:8471616-8500605 GCF_000260355.1 Condylura cristata
GGAATCGAACTCATGCGGAAGTGGTTTTAGCTTCTCAGTGCTGGACTTTAACCTGCTGCGCCACCAGGGAGGGCCCCCTAACTGTCCTTTTAATGAAAGTTCATTGTGGGGCTCTCTATATTTCTGTAGGTTTGCAAATTTCATCAGAATTTTTTTTTCAAAAGTAGAGTATCATTTATATAAAAATTATTTTAATCTTCCAAAACACCATGAGCTGGAAAATTATATGGTTTCTTAATTATTTGTACTTCATATTAATTTCCTCTGCAAAGGAAAAAGGAAAAAAAATGTCATGGTAGAGGAATAATAGTTCACTATGGCTAGGACACTAAGTGTATATGTAGGGATAAGGAGGAAAGTGAAAAAAATTAAAAATACATTTCTATAAAGTGAAAGGTCACAGATACCAAATTTCAGGCCAAATCTAAGTACCATCAGTTATGAGTGAAATGTGTCAGAAGAGCTGCAGGAAGTGTGTGCACTGCTTCTCACCATAATGTAGGTCCTGTGGCCAGAGGCACTGGCTCCGAGGTTAGCAGAGACCTTCCTTTGAGGACAACAATTACACAAGCAGATTTTCATGTATATGATTGAACATAACTTATTCCAGTCACTCACTCACTATTGAAAGATTATAAAATAAATTTTGTCTTTTCGTTTCTAAAACCAAGTTTAACTTTTGTATTGTTCTGCTCATACTGCCATGACAAAGTACCATAGGCTGGATAGCTTAAGCAACAGAAGTTTCTATTCTCACAGTTCTGGGGGCACGAAGTCAGAATGAAGGTGCTTGACAAGGCTGGTTTCTGCTAAGCCTGGTCCCTTTGACTGTGTCCTCCCATCTCCTCTTGCTGTGTGCGTCCTCTCCTCTGAGGGCACCCGTTCTACCAAATTAAACCCCCGCCTGAATGGCCGTGAAATTCTATAATTATGATATTCATATTTACTTCCAAACCTAAGACATTCATAGTCTCCAGTTGGAAGTTTATATCCTAAAATTCCTCATAGTGGAAAATTATGAATCATCTTTCAGTTAAAGTGCAGTGTATGCTTGGGCCCTGCCTGGTGCCACAAGGGTAAAGCACAACACTTTAAAGCTAGCAGCAGCTTCAGCAGGAGTTCGATCCCCTGCCAGGGAGGTGACCCACATGGCGCAGCAGACTTCTCCTGTCTCTTGCACTGCTCCCCTCAGCAGTGTACTTCTGTCAGTTCTGCTCCCCACTCACTCTGGTGAGTCCTCTCACCACCCCCGCACCTCTGGCCTCTACCCCAGCTCTGTATGTATGCATAAATAAATAAATCTTTAGAAAAAAAGTTCAATGTATTCTGTAATTTTTATTGATTTGTACTGTGTCTACTGAGGTGACTTAGGTATTAATGCATTTCTACCATGCTACATTGTCTTTATCATTTAGGAAAATCATTATGTCCCATTCTAGATAAAAAGACATCATGTTTTCTTTTCAGACTTTACAGTGTATTAACATAACTTATCTGTGCAGGATTATATGTGTATATGTGCAATCTGTGAATAATGGCAAATTTCTTTGTAAGCTTGCGCGTTCTCTCTGTTTGAATACAAATTACGCTGAGTACAAATACAAAAGCTGTTCATTGGTAGAAACACAACCCTTGCCAATTTGCTTCTAGGAATAAATTATCTTTTAATGGGACTTGTTTGGCACCAAGTAGTCTTGGGAGTTGCACTCTGCTAAGATTTTGATCAAAGACGCAAACAATTTCTAGGCACTCGTCAAACTTCCTGTGTGATGCAGTGGCAATGTCATGAAAATATCCTTTTTACCTTTTAAAATGAAATTAAGCTATCATTTCTTTTTTCAATTCAAGGGGACTTGTCAACAAAGAAAATATTCCTTCTGGATTCAGCAACCTTGATAATTGTATGTTGAATGCTCAGGACATGGAAAAACTACATGAAAATTCTTCTGGTTTTATTGGAGAAAGCGGCAAATCCAAACGTCAGAAATCCAGTACCAAACTTTCTGAGCTCCATGAAAATCAAGATGGTCTTCTGGTAAGTGAATAATTCTGTAAAATTTTTACTTATAGCCAGTGAGGAATAGTTCTTCCTTACTTTTTAAAAATTAAAAATTATTTCAGCCTTGAGTTTTACAGAATTATAGAATGAATTCTGAAAGAGACAATGGAGCATCTAACTATGCACACTTGTATTTCTTTTTAGTAAACATAAAACTCAAAGCTGAGGAAGGTTATATTTTCCCCCCAAAACTAGAGACTGTAATCATTTTGATTTCCCTGTGACTTGAACTTGTTCTAATTTTTTTTTTCTTTTATTTTTTGGCATTTTAAATTTCTATTTTTGGAATAAAATTTTCAGTAAAGCATTTGTTCTTATGTTTCTCACATTTCATTTGTTGTTTACTATATGAATATGTAAAAAATTATTTTTTCATGAACAAACTTAAGGTGAGGTAAAGAAAAATATATGGGGGAGAAGGATCATCTTCCTGTTAAGAAATTCAGTTTTAGATCTCTAATATAAAGTATCTCTAACATAAAGTATTTGCTTTCAGATTAATCAGAAATAAAAGATTAACCTTCCACAGTTACCTTAGAGCCTTGGCTCATTAATTTGGATATAAAAGTTGTTACAAGCTGTTTCAATCAACAGCTAATATTTACACATAGAACTAGTAATGTAGCATCATCCTTTTCATGTATGCTTTAGTTTCTCTGGAAAATGAAAACAAGAATGTGTTTTCTAATTCCCTTTGGTTTTAAAAAAAAATAATAAACAGATAAATTCTCTGATCTGCTTTATCATTAACCAGTTTTTACCTCTGTGTTCGGTTTTCCTTACATTTGGCAATGCTTTTGGACCACCTATTTTCTTAGTATGCATGTACTAAGTGGTGATTCTTAGTTTTGCCCAGAATTTAATATTTATAAATGCAAATCTAGTGAAGCACATGATTGCGGTTTCTCCACCCAAAATGTCTTGATTCTCTGTTTGGAGGAGGAAACGGATTGACTAAAACAGACAGAAACAATTATCCACTTCAACCCCATGTCCAACACAATATTAAAGAATTTAAACTTTGGAACCATTACAGACTAACTTTTTAAAAAAATTAACCCACTTCTTACTTTGGCAAAGGTAAATTTTAAAATAAAATGAATAAGACTAACTTCATTAGCTCTTTATTTGGCCCATTCTTTTGCTTTATGTGCTGAAGAGAGCTGCAGATTAAACTCTATCTTTTGGCTTGAAAAGAATTCACTTCCCTGTCAAGATCCCTTTGTACATGAACTCATCAGTATTTTTTTTAAATGAGGAAGAGTGTCTTAAGTCAGCTAAGTGGGAATAGCTAATAAAAGTGGAAAAGTGTTGTTTATGTTTTAGATGTATTTGATTATAAAATAATGAACATTGTCTTTGTTTAAAAACATTTGGGTAGGAGAGCTTAATTCCATTGGACTTTTTTTTATGCAAAAGGATTTGCCCTACCTTACTGCCAGTTTCCGCATTCCAGGATTACATCCATCCTATGTTAACATAAGGGAGCTAAATGAACCATGTCACAGTGAATAATTTAGAGCTATGCCAATGCAGCTGAGACAGAAGGAGAACTTCCTTATCTATAAAGGAAGGGTGTTCACTAAAATCGCTTCTAAATCTCATATTCCATGAATTTTTAAATCAAACCACAAAGCAAAGAGGCAGGAACATAACAATGAGTCTAATTTCTTTAAACTACATCCTAAAAGTTAAGTTACACATCATTGTTTATATTTTAGGAGTAAGGTCCCCACTCCCTTTCCAACTTCCCACATTTTTTAACCTAATTTTATTTCTGCCAACTCTCCTCTGAAACCATCCCCACAACAGTCAAGTTCTTTACACACTGAACAAACTTTGGTTTCAAAAGGTGAACATGGGGAAAAAAAGTAGTTGTACACAATTACATGCTTCTGTATGCTGGGAAATGTTTAGGGTCCTGGGTTTCTAGCAGTTAGAAAACAGACAAAAAGTATTGGCTTCACGGGGCTTACATTCTACTATGGGAAATTCAAAATAATCAGGATAAATCTAGTGGTGACTACTAAGGAAAAAATAAGGCAGGAAATAGAGAAAGGAATTACAGGGAAGGCAGGAGATGCAAAATAGAGAACTCCTGATAATTTGAATGCAAAGACCTGAAGGATACAAGGAATCTAACCATACAATTGGAATAGCAGGTAGAAAGGTACCAAAGTAATTGTTTATCCAGAATGTTAAAGAAACCACACCATAGTCACTGGAAGAAAATGAGCAAAATGGAATAGGTCAGGGGAAAGAGAGCAGATTAAACTTCACAGATAATTGTAAGGACTCTGCCTTTTACACTAATTGAGTTGAGATACCACTAGAAGGTTCTAGATAGGATGGGGATCTGACTCTCTTAAATTTAGTTTGATTATCATGTTGAAAATAGACAGTAGACAAAGTTAGAAATAGGGAAATCAGTTAGAAAGGTATTATAGTAATCTAGGTTTGAACTGATGGTTTCAGCTAAGATGTTAGCAGAGCCAAAACATATTATCTTGTAAGCTATACTCTATACTGTGTGGGGAGCACTGTTCACATCAACCAAAACATGTGTGCTTCCTCCTGAAGCTGTGTGTTACAGTAGTCACAAGATAGCAGATGAATTCTGGATCTACTTTAAAGATGGAATTGACACTCAGTGATTACTCCAGTGTTTTAGCCTCATCAAGAGTTTGTATTGCCAATGTTCTGAGAAAGAAGACATGTTCTGGGGGAAATCTCATGGGTTCAGATTTGGACAAACAGGGTGAACTGCCCATCAAGTATATAAAAGCAGATTTCAGGGAGGCAATTGGATATCTGAGTGTCAATTTCAGGGAGGGTATCCTAGCTGGAGTTGCAGATGTGGGAGTCAGACAGAGGATATATTTAAAACTAGTGGATTTATTAAAACCAATGGTTGGTACAACCAGAGGCATAAGTGTGGACAGAAAAGAGAAATAGCCTAAGAAACTGTGAACTCTGAGGCACACCAGCATTTAGGAGATGGGGAAATGAGAAGGTACCAATATAACAAACAAAAGAAGGTACTACCAGCGAGGCAAAGAAAAATGGTGTGTGTTCGGTGTTGTAGACACCAAGAAAACTAGATATCTCTTCTCTCAAGGAGGAGAGAAGATGAGATAATTAGTCAAGTAGAAGACTAAAAGGTTAACTGTTAAAATTAGCAAGCTGGAGACCACTGAAGAGCAGTTTGGATGGCAAGAGGCATTTTCCAGAGCAAATGGGTATGGTAGTGAGGCCTCAGTCTCAACTCCTCGATCCTTCTGGTATTTGATACTTAGTCTTTTTTTCTCAGAATTCTTTCTCCTTTGACCTCTATGCTCTCTTAGCACGGTGAATATTTTCTTTTTTTGCTCTACCTTTCACTGGCTCATAGTCCACAAAACCTGCTTGAATGTCAGTGTTACACAGACTTCTGGGTTCTATCTCTTTTCCATCAGCAGTTTTTGAGAGCACTTTATTCCCACTTCCATGGTGTCAAATGTCTTCTCTCAACAAATCACTTCCAAATCAATGTTTGATTAATGTCCTCTGCCATTCACCTTAGGTAGCACTTCAAAGTAAGCATGCTAAAGCCAAACTCCAATCTTTTTTTTCTTGATGTCTTTTCACTGAAGATATCCATTGGATTTACTCACATCATTTACTCTTCCAACATCATTTCTTAAATCTTTTCCTTTACCTCACCCCATCCTAATTTTCCAGCAATTATCTCATATTTAGCTGAATCTACTTGCAAAATATGTGTGTTCCCCTTTTCATGGTATATTTGTCATCACATTAATGAGACCCCAATAACTAGTCTAGAGTAGCAAAACAGCTACTCGACAAATCTCCACGGAACCTCCACTCTCTCCCTTCTCTAAATATTCCTTTTTTTTTTTTTTTTAAGATTTATTTATGTATACAGAATTGGGGTACAGGCCAGATGCACAGGGGCAGTGAGAGGATTCACCAGAGAAAAGAGTGGGGAGCAGAATAAGCAGCTTGATGAAATGCACTGCAGAGTGATGAAATGCACTGCTGAGGGGAGCAGCCGGCAAGACAGGAGAGGTCTGCTGTGCCATGTGGATAATCCCATGCTTTGCTGAAGTGGCTGCTACTAGTTTTATAGTGCTGTGCTTCAACCTATTGTGCCACCAGGGAGGGCATCCCTAAATATTCTTATTGCTGCTGTAAAACAGTCATTTACCTAATTTGCAGCCCTTGTTTTCAATCCAATACAGCTCAGCAAGAACTGCTTGTCAGAAACTACATGACAATGATTCTCTGAGTGGTATCAATATAATGCTAAATAGTCCACATTGTAAACCACTGGTTTAAAATTATTCATGAATTTTTAGAGGTAAACTTAATGTAGTATATATACATGTTGACTTTCAGTGGAGCACACCTGAAATTCTTATTATGTTCTAATGCAATATTACTGCTATAAAATATAGAAATATTTGTTCTGTATTCATATATTACACTATATAACAAGTGCCATTAGGGGGATCAGAGATACAATGGTGCTCCAAACAGACATATTGTCTGTCTTCCCTCTGTTTATAATCTCAAAGGATGAGACATATAAGAAGCAAGTAAATGTGCAATCAGATGGTTATATGTGGTGGCAAGAAATGAGTGAGGATAAAGAGCTAGGAGGTGGTGGGAAATGAAAGGCCCTCACTCACAATGATAACTGAAGGAGGTGATCAAGTAAGCCATCAGAATGTCAGTGAAGAGACTAGACAGGTGGAGGGCATGAAAGACTTAGGCTGCTGTCATTGGAGCTATGGAAAGGAATGAACATTGTAGACCTCTGGGTGAGTGACATAGCAAATGTTCTGATCACCTTGTAGCTATTTTTAGGTCTTGGGCATTGACCTTGAGTGATAATAGGAGACATTAGATGATTAAAGGAAAGAAAGTCATGTTCTAATGTACCTACTGGAAGGATCGATCTGGCAGCTGGTTAAATATAGCATAGGGATAGTGAAGGGTAGAAAATATCTGAAGCAAAGTAATTGGCAACATCTAAGCTAGAGATAGCAGTTTAGACTGTGATAGCAGTGGAGCAGTGGTAAAAAATGATCAGACTATTGAGGTATTTTAAGGCAAACCAAGAAGATTTTCTCATGGATTAGATTTGGTATGTGAAAAACATGGCGGCATGGGCATGGGATGACTCCAAGAATTTGGGGGTATTTAGAAGGATAAGGTTGGCATTTTCTAAGAAGGAGAAAACAATTAGAGGCGTAAGTGGGTAGAGGGAGCAATGAAGGTTCTGTTTGGATATGTTAAGCTTGAGGTGTTTATTACTAATGAAGTTAAGTGTAGGCAGCTAGATAATGAACCCCAAATTCAGGGAAGAGGTAATATAAGTTTGGGAGTCCTTGACACACAATCAGTATTTTAAAGCCTAGTGAAAAGCTAAATTGACATCAAGGAAATGAGCAAGAGACTATGCTCAAAAAGGCCCAAGGACTATGTTCTGGGACATACCAACATGAGAAGGTCTGAGCAAAAGAGACTAAAAAAAAATAGCTAGAAATTTCTGGTACAGCATCAGGGCAATAGTCTTAATAAATTTAAGTCAAGAGAAAATCGAAGAAATTGCAATAATGAATGAGTGATAATCTCACATATATCTAGCTAACCCACATCAATAATTGATGAGGGGTTATTTAAAAGACTAATTGGATGAGTTAAGAATGAATAGGAGAATACATACTGCATCTATGTAAAGTCCTTGAACAGGATTCACTCTACAGGGATAAAGAAAGCAGCTGGAGAGAATGCAAGATTAAGAGAGGATTTTGTCAAAGCATTACATAATGTCAATACACATTACAGAGTATTTGTTCAAGAAGGAACAATAAGTAAAGGAAATGGCACAAGGAATCCATTGAGTGGTCAGTGTTCTTAAGTAATTGATATAAGAAAGGACCTTGTGGGTGAGTGAAGAGGTAATTTGACCATAAGTTACTCTGATCCAAAAGCAGTTTCATCAGAAATGTGAATGGTTTCCCCCACTGACTTCTTTAATTAACCAAAGTTATGCCCCTGCATTCTAACCACAAGACACCTTTCATCAAAGTGAGTAAAATGTTCCCTTCCAAATTTTTTATTTCATCATTTTTCTATACACATCTAGGACTTTACTTTGGATATTATGAAAAAGAATAGAATGCACTGAATGTTTTCAATTTTATATTTCAGCAACTAATACTCAATATCTGATAGAATTTATCATAGAAATATGTGACAAACTGTATTTGGAACTGTAATCTAAATGCAGAAGTCATGATGTCAAGGATAGGTCTCTGGTTCACAGTTACCCTGGCACCCTCTACCCAGCATAGTTTAGCACTCACAAAATGTGTTTTACCAAATGAATTAATTTGTAAGTGCCATATTGTTTAGGGTAAATTTTATGCCAAAAAGACAATGTCTTAAATACCATATGACTTCACTCAAATGTGGAATATAAACAAACAAAGCAAAAGAACACACAAAACTAACGTTAGAATCTGACTACAGAACTGAGACCACCAGAGTGGTACACTGGGCCCAACAATGGGTGAGGCTCAGTGGACTATGGTGGAGAATCATTGATATTTTCTAAATATGATGTATTAATTTGAAGAGTATGAACCTTTACTCTTAAAGGTGTTTGTAAACCACTGTTACCCTCAATAAGACATTTCATAAACCCCAAACATTTTGAACATTTAGTTCTTTTTCCCATGACATTTATTTAGGACCAGGGATGAATAGACTTTTCCACCCAGGTCACCCGCATCTCTGCTGTATTAGACAAGTTACTTGTAGGTGATCTGTTAGTGTTTTCTTTCTATTCCGGGACACAAAGTGAGAATGAGCATCAAAGTGTCTACCTGGTATGACAATTTATTAGCCAGGCCTGGAATCACATACATCACTTCTCACATTCTGTTGGAGGAAGTTGGTTGCATGGCCTTATCTAACTATAGAGAGGCTGGGAATGTATTGCCCCTGGGGATGTGGTACTTTGTTCTTGTGAAAGAGGCAAAATGAATTTGGGTGGACAGTGGTTAAATTTTCATAGGTGTCCTGTTACAGCTCCAGTAGTTCTTTTTGAATGTGGGTTAATCTACACAATTTTAGGCAGTAAAACATAAAAATGTGCAAAATGGCATAAAACAGAAGTTCAAATAAACCGCTCAGCTTTTGTTAATGAGAATATATGGATATTCTCCTATCTTGGGCTCACAATTAGAGTAATGATCCTGTTTTGACTAGTAGCATTCCACACAGCCTTCAGATAGAGCTGCTTATCTATTGAGAGGCAGTGGGGGTTTTGTTTTGTTTTTGAAGTGTCCCGTATAAAGGATTTGTCAGCATTTGACAGTTTTAGAAGACAAATGTGTTTTTACTCCGGGGTTTTCAAGTGCTTCAGTGGTCAAACAGGTTTTGAGACTCATTTTCAATGTCAGAACAGGGAAGAAAGGAAGAAATGAAAATAAATTACACAATCAAAAGCTAAGTCTTTCAAGACTTTTGCTCATTTTAGATAATGAGGTTATTGTTATAATTGATGAGGTGGTATTTAAAATTCAGTTTCTTCTGACACCCAGAAATTGTCAAAGTAAATTATATTATAGCAAGCCCGTGTTTGAAGTCACTGGGAAGTATTATATAGGGCAGAATTTTAAAGATTATAAAACAGATTTTTTTCTGGTTTTAAAAAGTGATACAAAATTAAAAACAATTTAATTTCACTAAATTATAATAAAAGTCAAAATATGTTCTTTGCTACTTTTAAATATCTATTACCTGTCAAAGATCCTAATGTTCAAAGAATACTTAAAATAAAAAACGTACTAAAACAATTATATAAGAATTCTATTACTTCAGTCTTTAATAAATGAAGAGAATAATGACTATTCTTTTCACACACTTAGAGAACTGTTCTTTTACCCAAAATAGAGTTGGGATATAAAACAGTTCAAACCTTCAAAAAGCATTGAATCAGTATTTTCTCCTCAGTCAAGGACTACTAACAACTATAGAATGTTTGAGCATCTAATAATATCCTCCTTGTACAATGAAAGCATTCTGTATTTCAGCTCTTATTTTGACCTGTCCATTCCATTTTTTCCCTTTTGCCATATCTTAATCTCCTCTCCCTAAACCTCAGGCTTTAAAGAAAGTTGGAGTTTATACACATTTTGTGCCACCCATGAAAATAGGCACTTCCCTTGATGTACTTATAGATCCCCTTGTTAATATCACTCTGAAAAAAATTGGGATAATTGCCACCGGTAACATATTCTCTATCAGCTCCCTATTTCCAAAGGGTATAAGGAAAACCAAGTACTTTAGCAAAGGAACAGTGATTTAGTGAAAGAGGGCATAGGTATTAATTAAACTGAAACTCAGATGTGTAGAGGAAAATGGAAAGTGGAATTATTGTAAATCTTTAGAAAGAAATATTGAGCAACATTGAAAGTGACCCTCTTTGTTACTTTTTTTTTTTTTTTTGAGATTTATTTATTCATACAGAACTGGCCAGAGATGCTGAGGGTGAGAGGGTTCACCAGAGAAGAGTGGGGAGCAGAACAGGCAGATCAATGAGGTATTCTTAGTGCTGTGCTTTAATCTGCTGCGCCACCAGGGAGGGCCCTCTGTGTTACATTTTTAAAAACTCCCATCCTTACAGAGTTCCAGACACAGAGCAAACTTTTTTTAAAAAGATTTTTAGTAATTTATTTTTGTGTAGAAGAACTGAAATGTAGGCCAGAGATGTGAGGGGCAAGAGGACCCATCACAGAGTGGGGACCAGAACAGGTAGCTCTACTGAAATACACTGCTGAAAGAAGCAGCCGGTGAGACTAGAGAAGCAGTGAGATAGGAGAGGTCTGCTGTGCCTTATGTGGATTTACTCCTTGTCTGGAAATCAAATTCAGGCTGTAATGATGGTAGCATTGAGATTTAACCCTTAAAACGTCAGGACAGCCCTAGAGCAAACATTTCTTTTAAAGTATGGTAGGGAGGCCCTTCCTGGTGGTGCAGCGGGTTAAAGCACAGCACTAAAAAGCCAAAGTCACTTCAGCATGAATTCGATCTCCCCTCCCCTCCCCACCCCCTCCCCCAGATGCTCCAGATGGTTCTGCAGGCCTCTCCTGTCCCGCAGGCTGCTCCCCTCAGCAGTGTACTTTGTCAGTCAGCCTGTTCTGCTCCCCACTCTGTCTCTGGTGAATCCTCTCACTGCCCTTGCACCTCTGGCCTGTACCCCAGTTCTGTATGCATAAATAAATAAATCTTTAAGAAAAAAAAAAGTGTGGTAGGGAGCCAGTTGAAAAATTTGCTCCTCTTTGAATCAGGGGAGGTAAACTAAAATGTTCTCACTTTTCATAGCCACCTTTTGCAGTTTTCTGTTTGTCTATCTTCTTTCTATACTTCTCAAAACTTGTATTGATTATATTCTCTTTAAGAAAAAAATCTATTAACATCATCTTTTAAAAAAATCTAACTGAATTAATCTTTACATTTATATAATGAGGTGGGGCTCATTTTCTATTTTTCCTTTTGTTTTTGACTACATTTTAGCCTTAACTTAAAGATTTTCATTTCTTCTAAATTAGTAATTTTCATATAATGTATTATATGAAATACATTATAAATGTATTTCACTGACAATGTTTTTAAATTATCAGGAGTTTGGGCCTTCCCTAGGAATTCATGTTTTAGATATTTAAGAAAAACATAATACTGTTGCACTACATCTTACAATAGGGATTTTGATAATTTGTTGAGGCTTTCCAACAGGAACAAGGATTCTGTGTCATAGATATATCCTTTAGGTAAAGACTACAGTTATGCTTTGACTTAATTAGAGCCATTTTCTAGAAGCTTTTTCTAACTTAAACTTTAGATGCATAAAAATTATTAATGAAAGTTATCACAATTTTTTTCTCAGATCTAGTCTAAAATTAACTGTGTGAATTAACTATATAAATCCACATTCAGAATTCTAATGGCAAATGCAAACTCTCTTTCTAGTTCCTGCAACATCTTCTTATCAGCGAATATTTAATAAAATATTTTTCTTAGCGATTTCAACTGCAGATAACCTTCATTAAAGGTACCAGGTGCTCCAGCACATTACTTGTATTATTTAATCCTCATGACAACCTGTGCAAAGTCAGAGTGCCACCTCCATTCTCAGATGAGAAACTTGAACCTCCAGTAGGGCTATATACTGTTAGTATGTGATGGTGTTAAAATTTGAATTGCAGCATTCTGACGCTACACCCACCATTATATCTACTTTGTTATGCTGTCTTCCAGTTTCTGTTCTTTGGCGAAACCTAGGGTTTCATACTTTAGGAATTCTAAACAAGTTGGCCAAAACGCCATGAATAGAAAATAATGCATCCATCTACCAAGCACAGATTAATATTTTTACTCCAGTTATATGTTTATTTTGAGGAAATTTTTATATATTTCAGTTTCATGGGATAATTATGAACCTTAATTAGAGTAGCTTTGCTAAAGGCTTTTCATAATGGGGAATATATATATATATATATATATATATATATATATATATAGAGAGAGAGAGAGAGAGAGAGAGAGAGAGAGAGAGAGAGAGAGGTGAACACATGTTGCTTCAATGTTTCCTTAATTTATTTTGATGACACAGAATAGGTAGATTGTACTTAATATCCTTTCAGTGCAGCAATTTGTCTTTGCATTCAGTGAAATGCAGTTCTAAATCCCTTAAACTCCTGCTATGTTTTTAAGTCTGCTGAGCATGTATAAATACGTTCTTGTTTGTTTATTTGTAATCTTCCTTTTATGGGGATGACTTACATTCTCTGTGCTGAGTCATCCGACTATCTGGAATTCATTGGCCATAATCACAGCCAAAAAGTCTTAAACTTATGCCTTCCAGTGAGCATTAAGCTCACTCCATGAGCCTAAAATGCATACTATTCAAAACAAGTTTCCCATTTATAATTTTTTTCATTCTAGCTAATAAAAAGATTAAGATTAAATATTGGAGAAAGAAACATTCTTAACTCTGTATATCTTTATGGGTATTTATAGCCTAGGAATTAGGAGTGCGCTACATATAAACCCAGATTACATTTAGACAATCTATATTGACAAGCTGTTAAATAAGTCATGAATGTTACATCTGTTTCTTGTTAGACTTGAGGTCAGAGTCTCCCATTCTAGTTCTAATGCCATCTGATATTTTGACAATCTGTGTTTTGCTATATGAAGTTAGAAGTGTGAATAATAACTAAGAAGGTCAATGCATGGCACAATGATCATTTCTGTGATGTGGTTAGATATTTTCATTTAAGGAGCGATAAAGGTTAACAGTACAATTTTATGTAAGCAGTGTGTAAATACACTGACATAATTTTACTAGCTTTAAAAAAAAAATAGGACCAGTTTAAATCTGGTTTTCCGACTTTAAAGAAAGGAAATCTGTGATTCCATATTTCTTACTATTGCTATGGTTTACCATGTTTTATTATAGAATATGGAAAGTCTCGATTTCATATCATCTCATGACAGCACTGACCCTGAGGCTGTGGCATTAATGTCCAACAAAAGGTAATTTCAGAGATGGATTCTCATTATTTTTAAGAGTATAGAGTTTTTGCATTTAATGTAGTGTGCATGATAAAAACTAAAAGGAATAATTATATGTTTACCTGTAGTATTTTGCAGCAAAGAAATTGGTCAGAATAGAAAATCTGCCCAATTGCTATTAAAGGCAAATAACCATATTCACATTTATGGTTTTAGTTTTGTTTTGTTTTGATTAATATTTTTAATTTATGAAAATTTTATTTAAAGCTACTCAGTTTACTCTTTTTTTAATGATTTTATTTTTTTATTTTTTTTAAAGATTATTTATGCATACAGAACTGGGGTACAGGCCAGGTACCGGCCAGAGGTGCAGGGGCAGTAAAAGGATTCACCAGACACAAAGTGGGGAGCAGAATAGGCAGACTGATGAAATACACTGATGAGGGGAGCAGCAGGGGGTCAGTAGAGGTTTGCCCCACCATGTGGGTCATCTCCCTGGCATGGGAGCAAACTCATACTGAAATGGCTGCAGCCAGCTTCATATTGCTGTGCTTTAACCCATTGATCCACCAGGGAAGTCCCTCAGTTTACTTTTAAAATAAATGAAAAATAATGTCAGTGAATGAAAAGCAATGTTATAAAAGAGACATTTTATATTTTTCATTGTTGTTGCTGTTGTTTATAGCAAAGAAAATGAAAAAGATGGTGGGAACACTCAACATTTGGAGGTGAGTAACCATCAAGCAAAATGGTGTCTGTGATGGAAGCTGTTCATTCACGCATGAGTGCACATATGAATGGTGTTTAGCCTGTTCATACTGGATAAGAAGATAAAAGACAGAACTGCAGTTGGTTAGAGAGGCAAAGGAGACCTAACAATTTTTGGAGAAATTATAGGTACCCCTCAATTCTTTTAGTTTGTTAAGATAATCTTCAGTAGCATGGAAACTTGTTTTTAGATTTTCCATAAAATAAAGCCAGAAAAAACCAAAGCTACTGGATTAATTTCTAACTTTTTAAAGTAATTGAAATAAATTGGTAGTCAGTTTTATTAGCTGTATCAGAGATTAACTCATTAATTTTCAATGTAATGAAAATTCAGTTTGAGTTTTATGTATCATTTAAATAAGTAACAAAAGAAAAATTTCCCTCTCTTGTGTTGTCAGTATCTTAAAGTTTTGCTTACTTTGCTAACTCCCTTGTCCTCTGAGGGTGTCATCATGCTGACCAGGTGTTTGGATTCCCTTGTTCCCTACTCTGGTTTCCATTTAATATACTGAACTTCATTTTTCATCCATGTATGTGTATGTATGTCTCTAATGCCGTCATCAATCTTAAAAGATTTTCTTTTGCAAGAATTAAGGTTTTTCTCAAGCTCTTCTTGAATTCTGATTCTTGATATATTGATTCTAGAACTCTCCCTCTAACCCAGTGGCTCCCAGGCTTTGGTGGGCATTGACCAAATTCACCGATGAATTTATGCAGTAGCATATGTTAATAGCTACTCTGTTACGTGGGAGTTGGGATTTAATATCAGCTGCACTTTTCTGCCCCCATGAAGTTCTACAATCTAAAAGATGAAGACACTGAAAACTGTAAACACTTTTCTTTGAAAAACTTACACACTTACTGGGAAGAGCACAGTGGTAATGGCACATGGGTGAATAGGTGATGGGGGTTGGGGATTGCCCAATGAGATGAAAAAATGCACAAAATGAAGAATGATGTAACAAATTAATTAATTAATTAAAGTTTTTTAAAAAAGAAAAATTTACACACTCTTGTAAAATTTGGCATAAAATTCTGGGAATTTACTCCCCCACATTGTTAAAGACTCCTTTTATTTCTTCTGTTCAGTTCTTGTCCTGTATACTTCCTCATCCACCTTGGCAGGTAATTGCCTCTCTCTGCCTTCAGGGCTTCTTGAGTCACTTCTTTCATCTCTTAGTTCCAGCTCTTTTTAGCATCTTCTGCAGGACCCAGACAACAAAAGCCATCCTTTCCTTGTCTGCACGCACCTTTTTCAAAGCAGTTTCCCCTGATGGTGTTGTATTCTTTCTGTGGTTTCATCCTTTCTCTGCTCTCTTCTTCTGCTCACAGTGAGCACCTACTCATCATGACATTGAGCACAATTTTAAAGGAACACTATTTTAAAGGACATTGCTACTGCCAGCCTCCTGGTGAAGTCTTCTCAGTTCTTCCCTCTTCTACTTCTAGGAGATAAAACAGTACTGAGGAAGCTTTGTGGATGGATGTCATGACATTAACATAAATTCCAAATTCAGATTTAATCCATGCTAAACTCACTTTCCTGTGGTATTTCTGCAGAAAGCTCCAAACAGTAGGTAGATCGAACAGTAGGTAGATCGTGGGGGACGAATCTTAAGATCTTTCTTTGTGTGCCAGGACCTATTCTGACTTGTACAGTTGCCAACCAGCAGCTGTCTTACTTTTTGGCAGTGCTTAAGCTCACTACTCCTTGAGCACTCACTAATCATTGTCCTTTTAAAAGTTTCAACTAGGAGATTAGGGTTGTTTCTTCTTGGGAAACATGTGTTTCTTTGCTTTTTGTATTGTGATTTCCTACTTTCTGATTATGTAACCCTTTCTAGAACTTAATTATATAACCCAAATAGTTAATCTGTTTTTCTGGTGATATCTCAAGAATTTCTAAATTTCAGAGGCAAAAAGTAAATCCAAATTTTACTCTCCCTCAACTTTTCTTAGCCAGTATTTGATGCGAAGTCTCCTGTAGCATCAGAATGAAATTGCCAACATTTACATACCCACTAGGAGTAGATATGTTGCTTCCAATTTCATTTCTCATTATTCAGATTTGGTTCTCATTAAGGTTGTCCTTTAAATTTTGCCTTGTAAACGCTCAGATTTATTTAAGATAACAAAGGACAGCTCTTGGAGAAAAGTGTTTTTTTTTTCTCATCTTGACTAGAAATTTCCATTAGAATGAGAAACATTGACTTTCAGCCTCAGAGGTGCCTGTGAGTGGGGCATAGAGATAGCACTGAAGCCAGCCTCTGAAATGCAAGCGCAGGCACAATGCAAGGGTCACCTTATTTTTGAAATAATCATTTTGCAGTTTCAAATGTATTATTGTTTGACTGCCTGAGCTGAAAAGGGGACATGGGTTTATCCCTTTGTATTGTTAATTTCTTTTAATTTTGTAAGTAATCAGACTCTAAAAAGAGAGTCTGTGTGATCTCAGATGATTGAAAAGAGTTTTCCATTTCTCTCTTAACCAAGTTATATTATTTGTACTAAAATTTGTTTAGTAGCACATTGGCAATTTAAAAAAAAATGTCTTTTCAAAATGCCAGAAATTAAAGTATGATTTTTGAGGATAGATTTAGAAAAGGCTGACATGTTACTAGAATATTCTGCTTGGGTACTTTTAACAGTAATAATAGGTTTTTAATAAAATATCCTGAGTGAAATGAGACAGCAGAAGAAAGCCTAGCATGTTGTTCCCTGAATATGTGGAGTACAGTCTTTATAGTTTTACTTGTTTTTAAACTCAATTAATAACTGGAAGTACCCAGACAAGAGATTGTTCTTAAAATTAGCAATTTATAGGTTCTAAAAGATACCATTGAAAATAGAGAGCTTCTGTTTATAGTGAAGTTTAAGATTTCCACTTTAATTTTATTCTTTCTAATAAGGTATTTTCTAATATGGAAATGTCTTAACCATCCATGTAATATCCGGGATAATAAAACTGTAGCCATATACTGAATATCTTTGTCAAAAAAAGCAAAGCAGATAAGATTATTAACTTGATCGAAGGGTATCACATTATTTGGAAGAGGTTATTTTATGTCAGGAGTATAAGGTTAATGAAGTGTAAATTCTTTCAAGATATTTTTTACATTCTTTATACTTTCCAAGCCTACTGCTTAGGAGAGCTTAGAAGCATACCTTTGATAACAATTAAGACATTCATAATAAACAATCAAGACTATTTTTCTTTTTTTATCCTGTTTCAAAATGAAAGGAACGAAAAAAGATGTTAGAGAAAGGAGAGAAGACAGGCTTTCCAGTGAGGGAAGTGCAGACTTTTATTTGCCCTGAGAAGGTTTGAGATAGGTTCTGAAAGATCCCTGTCACCAAATGTTTATGAAATGGGTGACTGCTCTTTTAACTTCAACTGTGTTTCATGAAATCTTAAGGATTTTGTTACTATTATTAGAATCAGAAGAAATTTAAGGCTATCTTTGTTTAGATTCACTTATAATTGTAACCAGCCTTGAGAGGCTACTGGAGCTTTGCAATTCACTTGAATTTATAAATCTGTGTCCTTTTTCTTTTAGTGTCATGCCAAAGAGTAAATGTTTATGATTCCACATGGTTCTCCTGTCAACACTATGTGTTTCCTTCCTGTGCAAAATGCGTTACACAGCACACTCTCTGATATTGTCACCCTAACTCTGGTTAGCTGCCAGAAAAGACATATTCATATCCTAGAAAAAGAGAAAGAATAGAACAAAAATTCACCAACAATTTGAAGCCAGGAAAGGAACAGGATCATTAAAATCTAGAGACAGAGAAAGTGAGACCCAGCTAGATGGGATAAGTCATAACAAAGACTAGACAGATAGTCTAGTCATTAATGGCTCTGTCACCTCAAGATGGACTGTCACCCAAGGCCCCAGGAGAGTGAACTGGCATCCTGTGTTTTTCTTAATAACCTACGTGGCACTTATGCTTACATATTCCGTATCATGTTCTCTTTCTAATTCTTGTAAGCCTAGGGCAGAGAATGTGGTCAGTAAATACTTGCCAATAGAATGAATAAGGCAGGGAGACAGGGTATACATGGAAATTGCCTTTCTTTTACAATTACTGTGGGTTGGCTGGGGTTTTCACTTTATAAATACATTTTTTTACATTATTCTTTATTTTGTACACTTTTTCATCTCATTTGTATTCCCCGTGGACTTCCCACAACTTCAACCATTGCCATCACCATAGTCCCATGTGTTCTTCCCACCCCCAGATTATCTTTTTTTAATACATGTTTTGTTTTAACTTACTCTTTACAATAACTTTATGAAGTCTTATTCCTATATAGGGAAAAGGGGGTTAAACAAATAGTTTACTTGCTAAAGATCTTGTGGCTACCTGGTATGAAAGCTCAGGTTACTGACTTTAAAGCCGGCCCCCTGCTGGCCACACCACATGGTCTCTCCTAAGAGCCAAACCCTCCCTTTCTTTGAGACTATGACTACTTAGTGTGTTTCATTTGGTGCAACATTTTTGACAAACATCTAGTGTGTGACATCACAGGACAAGGGTCTCTGAGTGAAAAATTGTGAAAGTAGTTTATGTGTTCTTTGATTTAACTATAGATAGAATATATATAAACAGTAGAAGTTGAAACCAAAAATATTTTGGTATAGAAAATATCCATGATAGTTAACATTAATGATCTAGCAGGCGAAACAGATGGCAGAGTAGACAAGGTCAGTGCCGTATGAAAGGCACTACGGGCAGGAGGGACAACTTGGAAAGCCGCCTCACCCCCACTAGGGTACTTAATATCTATAATTACTCACATTAAGAGGATTAATATTTAGTATTACAATTATTTGTATTAATGAGTATTAATATTTATATTACAATTATTTGTATTAAATTATAATATCGCTATACTATTTGTAGGAAGAGTAGTGTTACGCTAGCATAAAGCTGTAGAGCCTGAACAGCGTCATCACCACAGCCCCTGACCGGGATCCCCAGCGCCCACATGCACACAAACCCACCAGAAGCCTCTAAGCAAACCCAGGCAACACAACAATGTCAGAGTCACAGGCCAGCAGGGTCAGAATTGGGAATCAGGCCTCTGGGAGCAGCATATAAATGAAAGCGCCACCTCAGAGGCTAAGTGGAGCACAGCAGAGAGGGCAGAGCGTGCGTGTGGATGTGCAAATGGGTGCTGACTTCTATGCGTGGCCAGTGGCTGTGCAAGCTATGGTGCATCAGTGCAGCAGAGGTCAATGTGCTGTGCGGAAAACTGCAAGAAAGACTAGGGACCCCTGTCAGTCAACAGGGGTCCATGGTGTCAGCCACACCCCCTTGTAAGTGACACTGTACTGCAAACACACCTGTCCTCTAGTTGATTCCAGATACAGTGACCTCTTTGCCACTCCTCAAATTTGTACAAATGACCTTGCCTCAGTACCTTTGCACTTGGCTTTTCTTCTTCTTGGAATATTCTACCAAAAGATAGCTCACTCCCAGTTTCCATCCTGTCTCTGCTTATATGTTGCCTTATTGAAAAGGCCTTCCCTGCTCACCCACTGTAAAATAACAGACTTTGGCCCCTACGTCTTATCCAGCTTCATAGTTGTCCACAGCCCTGATAACTTTTTTCTTATTAACTAGCCTCTTCTGTAAGATAAATTAGGACAGAGATTTTATTTTGTCTGCTGAAGTTACCCCAGTGTCTAAAACACTGTCTAATGCATAATAGTTACTCCAAATGATCCCTTCAGTGAATTAATAAAAAAAAAACTTAATCTGTGTATCTCTAACACCAACCTATAACAGCTTTATTCTATGTCTATAATACATGGTATATATTGTTATTGAATAAACAGGTAAAAATGTTAGCTTTCTTTGTTAGAATAAAGGGTTATATAGAGTTACCTAATCCTAATCCTACCCTGGGTGCTCATCAGCCCCTGCAGTCCTGATTTACAGACCTCACTGGAGCACTGAGGAAGGAAAGGCAGTTGCTAATGCACAAGGTGGTCTGTTGTGCCACAAGAGGACCCCCCCGTCTCAGAGCTCTGGAACATACTTGAGGCTGTTCACGCAGCATCAGCACCCAGGGCAGGGACTACAGGCCTCCTAGCCTGAGCGTGGGGCACCAAATGACACTGTTGATGGAAGGATGAAATTCAGACACTTTGGAGAAAGAAAATAAGGGGGGGAATACCCAATTTCAGTTTTTTTTTTTTTAAAGATTTATTTATTTATTTGTGCATACAGAACTGGGGTACAGGCCAGAGACTCAGGGGCGGTGAGAGGCTTCACCAGAGACAGAGTGGGGAGCAGAACAGGCAGATCTACGAAGTACACTGCTGAGGGGAGCAGCGGGCAGGCCAGGAGAGGTCTGGCTCGCCATGTGGTCTCCTCCGGGGCAGGCGGCAGGCGGGAATCGAACTCATGCGGAAGTGGCTTCAGATTCTCAGTGCTGTGCTTTAACCCGCTGCGCCACCAGGGAGGGCCTTCAGTTTTTTTTACTTTGAAATTGGTGCTAATTCAAATGTAGCCATCACAAGAAATACACCATTTCAAATTTCTCAATGCTTGTAACATTTCAGGATTTGTGTGTATCCCATGAAGCACTGCAGATCCCTGAGGCCCCGAGGGGCCATGGGTACCATTCGGAGAGGGGTCAGTGGCTGGTGTCAGGAAAGTATTGCAGCTGCTTTTAGTTCTGTGGGTCTTTCCATCCACATCCATCCCCACCTGCAAGGCATCAGTCTGGGAAACCCTTGTTTTGCCATTATCACTCTGTTCTAAAAGCCTTTGATGGCTTTCCATTGTCCAGTACAGATTAAATCCGAATTTAGCCCAACTGGAGAGGCCTCTCAGCCCAGTCTGTTTACCTGACACTCATCGTAAGCCATCCTTCTTCCTACCTAAAGACTGTCCCTCGAGTCCCTTCCTCTCCCAATTGCCAAGATGCCCTATCATGCCTGCTTTTGGCCCTGTTGTCCCTCCCTTTGACCCACACAATTGCTGGGTCACAATTGCTGTTACTGATTCATGACAGGAGCACAAGAGACTCTTTTCTGCAATGTTTTTGTATGATTCCTTTAAAATGCCACTCCGCCCTTTGCCAAAGCACAGCTCCCTTGAATTGCAGTCATTGGTGCTCTGTCTCTTGCATTTTGAGATGTGGCCATGTTTTACTCATCTTTCTATGATGCCCAAGAAGCAGAGGAATGAGAATTCCTACTGTGTGTCTCCTAGGCTCCAGGCCCTTTGTGCCTTCTCACAGATCTTTAAAGGAATTATTTTAGAGAGCGGTAATGGCAGATTGATAGCATTAATGCCATTTTATAGATTAAAAAAAGAAAGGCTCAGAGGAATGAAGCAGCCAGAGCACTAAGCTAGTAAAAGTAGGTCGCATTGCACAGCCAAGACTGCCGGCCAGCAAGACCCATGCTCCTCCGCCACACTGCCACAGGAGTGCCAGGAGACAGGTTCCTCAGGAAGAAATGCAGTGACCCCACAAGGTCATTGCCCATGGTCTTCCCTTTCTGTGCCTCTAAGATGTGTTGTAAGTCTGAATCGTTTACTTCCTGTCTGCACACACAACACACACACACACACTCAATTTGGTAGCTGACCCTGTAACTTTTAAAAGGCTGAGCTCCAGATTTGATCGTTCAGCACTGGTACGCCTAGGATTCAGATCAAGGAGCCAACTATATTTGTGGAATAGATACATAATCTTCTTTTTGTTTCCCCAGTAGACAAGTGATATTTTTAAAGTGTGTGAACGTCCTAAATTTACTTGTCATTTCTATGTGACTTCATTAGCTCATCATGAACTAATTGGTGCTATTTCATTTCAATCTAAATGTGAAGAAAATACCAGTCCTATGCATCATTTCATGGAAATATAATAGTAAAAAGCCTGACTATTCCCCTGGTGATAGCAAAGTGGGTTGAATAGCTATTAAAAGTAGCTGGAAATCTTAGTAGTGTTTTATTTTAAGCATAAGAACATTTCTCATACATTAATGGAGCCATTTATGATTTCCAGATGTTTTTGGTTTTGTCATTTAATGATGGTATATTTGCTAAAATAAATTCCCAGTTATTCTAAAAGACAATTTTTGTACAGATCTGTACTGCTTGAAAAATAAGTGTGAGTAAACCTTTATGCTTACCATCTTATTTGAGCAGTGACAATGATTGGATTGACAATATACCAAAAGAGCAAGGGGGAAAAAGGTAATTTCATGCAATTTCTTAAGCAAAAAACCCACTTTGCTATAAGACCCTTTGACAGAGGGTCTTCCCACCCCCCAGAGACCCCCACCTGGTGCAGGCACTGCCCAGCAGCACACCAAGGGTGACTGAGTATTTGCTATTCAGAGTAGATGAATAGTAGGAAAAAAGTGACAGTTGCATATTTGTATGATATAAATTATGCATTTCTGACTTGCCAGTTCTTGGCTTTGTACTTTCAAAAAGAAAGGAAAAAAAGGAACTGCTCGCTGTGTAATTTTGGCTCCTTTCCAGAGTCCGTATGCCTTCCTGCTAACTGAGATGAGACGCCAAAGCCCTGTGCTGTTCAAATTTGCGCAACAATGCTTTAATACCCAGAGCTCCTCCATAAATAGTCTGCTCTCTCCACACTGACGGAAAAAACAACCTTAGGAAATCTGGGAATGTGCGACTAGCCCCGACTGATTGATCTGAGCCCGTGGGGAGCAGTCGTGTGCACAGCCCCCATTCCTGGCGTGCAGGATTCTTTACTAAGGGGCAAAGCGGAAGACACCGTGGAGCTACTACAGCCTTAGCAACAGTGGTAGCTGTTTTTTGTTTTGGTTTGTTTATTGTTTAGAATCTGAGCACCCTACTCCTTTAAGGGAATGTAAACTCCTTTCCCTCCTTTGCAGTCCCAATCAGTAACCACCGAGACTGTCAGCTGTCTGTGGTTAGAAGGAAGAACAGCCCGAGGAAATCATCTGTCTTCCTCACAGGAGAAAAGTTACAGGAGCCCAGATGGACAGTCCCTTTTTGCATGCAAGGGACCAGCTAAAATCCAGGGGGCATCCAGTGATGGTTTTGGTTTCTGTGCTGGGTGTATCAGCAGCTGTGGCTTGGGAGGTTCCATTCAAGAGTGGTATTACTGCAGCTGTTTTTCGGTGTTGATGAGCAGTGCTTATTTGGGGACACTGTGCTGTTATTGCAGAGCCTCACCATGAAGATCCAGGATCACCCCAGCCTACCCGATGCCAAACTGCAGAGGTCTCAAGAAGCAGCTGAGCAGCAGGAGAGCTTTGTCTCTGAGGTGCCCCAGCTGGATCTGACTGCATTGTGTGAAGAGAAGAGCTGGGAAGGTAGGGGGACTGAGCTCTGATGATTGAGGGGAGGCATGTAACCCTATGAATGTGGGGGTGAGCAGATGGCATGTGTGCAGAAGTAGCTGTGTTTCTAAATGACCAGAAGTCCTCTCCTGGCTTAGGAATGTGACACATTAAATGTTGCCAAGACTAACTGCAATCTCAGGATGAAAGCATGCTTGCATTTATCAAGTGTCACCTTGCAGTGTTTTTTTGTTTTTTTCCCTTTTAAATGCACAAGAAGTGCTAATATATAACACTTGCCTTAAAGGAGTACCAAGCAGAGGAATCAGGAATTGCTTTGCATTCAGGATTTTATCCTTCAGTATAAATGATTATTCCACTGCTACCTGCCAGGCATCTCCTCCTTCATTAAAGCTCTTTCCCATATATTGAGTTGCTTTGCTTCTATGCTTGCTTTTATGCATTTTCTTAATCCAAGTTAACAAACATAAGGGATTTGCTTATCAAAGACATCATCGAATAAAAGTGCTTCTTAAGAAAAAGGGCATGGGGGAGCGTGTAGGGCTGCAGTACAGTTTTAAATTGTTTTTTTTTTTTTCAGAGATTTTTAGTAAAAACTTTTTCAAGATATTGGAAATTAACTTATAAAGACATAAAACTGTCATCAGGAAGGATATTGCAATAGTTCCATCACACTGCTCTTCCGATCCATGTGTGTATCCAAACATATATCCAAGTGTATCCAAAATAAATGCCTCTCTGCATTTGTGCAATATGTGTACGTGAACTATACAACTTAATGCAATGACTTAGCAGAGTCACAACTATGAAAAACAGTCCTTTCAAAGGCCCATGAAATTTTTGTCTTCTGGTGGTCCCCCTTTTTTAACCACAAAAGTACTCATTATGATAATGATTTTAATCAAAGGACCAAAATGTTATCTAAAAAGACCACAAGTGTGAAAACTATCAACCCATTTGCTCCTCACATCCTGGGAAAGTGAAACCTTTCAAAACAAGCTGTTTTTTATCCTACTCTCCCTCTTTGCAAAATAAGAAATATGTTCTAGTTTTTTGTTTTGTTTTGTTTTGTTTTTCATTTAAGTAGGCAGTGAAACAGATTTTGTCAGCTCTTTCCAGCTTACACTACATTCACTAAATTTAAGAATGCAGGATTTTTGTTTTGTTTTATTTCAAGTGGTACATTCCTGGATACTGTTTGGCTGTTCTTTTCAAGTGTGTTTTTAATTCACACAGTAATGTAACACCCCCCTACCCTCAAAAGTCCCATGGTAGCCACTGTTACCAAAATAAAAGAGAAAAAGCAGTAGTCAAAATAAACACTATGAGTTTCAATTAAATAATCTCTCCATGTCATCAATGGATTTCAGTTAAATGATCTCTCCATGTGATTAACATAAGCTTTAAGTAAAAGCTAAGATTTTTGGTAGAATTCAGTTGGTCACTTGATGATTTACTTTCCTAATGATTAATTCACTTACGGAGTAGATAGTCACACTCCTCCTGAAAGCGACTCACTTTGTTTTTTTTTTAACTTGGTCAATCACACTAAAAGAGGCTAGTGTAAAGCTGAAAATTCACTCCAGAGTAGTTGGAAGCTAATTTATAGTTTCCTTAAAACTGTCTCATTTCTTAATATAAAGAACTTTCTTTGAGACAAATAATAACAATACAAAGGAGCCAATCAACATTTTATTTTGTACTGGAAAAATAGATAGAATTTAAAAAAAAAGTTTATTGGGAAAAAATATGTCTAGAGAATGTGAATTTTGGTATCCAAATAATTTAGGAAATTATTTGCTTTAATGTTTTGTTCCAGTTACTGCATTTGTCACTGAACTTGCTTCTCTTAAAAATCTGTCTGAATTCATTCAAGAGCTGTTTTAATCATAATTATGCTTTCAGTGATCAATTTTATTATATATAATTTTTAAATTTCCAAGTTATGTTATAATTGTTACATAGGTATAAGAACAGTGAAATAAAAGAATTTTTGTATCAAGTGTATAGATGAGAGCAATAAATTCAGTCACTGAAATGTGACTTATTTTATAGCTTCGAGAAGAAACCAACAAAATGGTGGCTTTCCAGTAAGAAATATACACTTTATGCTCACCTAAACTGAATATGAATCATTAGTTATCACAGAATAACTGGAAATCAGTAGCTAGAAGTAGATAGTTTCCAAAACCATGGAAACCAGTATCCATCTAAAATCTCCGTTGCTACTGTCAGGTCATTGTGTAATGGAGTGTAAGCCTCTCCTACTGGTGTGCCTGGTCATTCCCTTGTTCACACTGTAGTTTGTGCTCTCTCATTCAGTAGAATCCTAGGTATCAAATGAGGCAGACCCAGTGAGCAGCCTGAGGGGCTAGTCTCTGTGGTATATGCTTCCATACAGAAACCATGTTCTCTGGCTTTTGAGGCATATCCAATCACAGAAACAACAGGGAGATTAAATTATTAAATACTCCATAAGCTACGTAGAATGGAATCCGTCTTAAAGTGAATATAGGTTCAGAATCAGATTGTGCTTTTTGATAATAAATAATACCACTTTTATCATTATGTATGTATGTAGTGAAGTAAATTTTCCTTCATATATATCTTGTATATAATTTATATATGTGTGAAGTAGGCTTGGGAGTGTGAATTGTCTGTGTGCAAATATAGATTGTGTGTGTTTATATGTATTAGGATACATTTTTTAGTCACAGTTTTTTATTTATCTGCATGACCGTATTATTAGAGTTTGTACACTCCAGAGTTAAAGGAAACACAAGTCAAGTGTACTTTTTTTCTTTTTTAAATCCCTTTAGAGTTGCATAATTAGAATTTTCCTAATCACCCAAGTCATATTGATTTGGAGATACTATTTGTGGAAGTACTGATATTTCAACACTTAGCTACTCTATTAGATTTGCCCTGGTGAAATTAAGTTTGAAAGAGCAATTTAAAGGCAAAAAATACTTCATATATCTTATTCATAAGTTGTGCTTACTGAAAATAGCTTAGATAAGAAAATTCTCTAAAAGAAGGGTAAAGAGTTCCACCAGGCTGCCTCTTTCTGAACAAGGGCAAATTTGTGTCCCAGAAGGTGGGGACCATAGTGATAAAGAGCTAGTCATACCTTGATTCAAGTTCTGGTTTTACCGCTTTACCACTTAACCAGCTTTTGGACTAGTTAATAAGCATAATTCAGTTTTGGCCTCAATTTCCCATCTTTAAATAGATATGAGCAGTGGGTATAGTATTATTTACTTACTAAGATTGTTGCAAGGTCCCTATGTTTATTGCAGCACTATTTGTTATAGGTAAAATATGGAAACAACCCAAATGCCCAAAAGTAGATGGATCAAGAAGACATGGTATACATACACAATGGACTGTTACTCAGCAATCAGAAAAGATAAACTCATGCCAAATAAAATTAACAGGCAAAATTAACTATAAACCAGAGACATTCTGCAGGGCAGGAGGAGAGAGAGGGGTCAAAACTGGGGAGGGAAGAGCACTAGGGACTATGGCGATGGTGCTTGAGTATGCTGGTGGTGGGAATTTTATGGTGATTACACCTGAGAGGAGAAAGCATCCATTGTACAAGAAGGAAGAATGCTATAAAATATATATAAATTTTTAAAAATAATAAAACAAAAATAAAAATTATTGCGAGGATTAAGTGAATTGATACAGGTGTAAAATACTCAGCATGATGTAGGCACTTGGTAAGCAGTGTTAGTTAGTGTTACTACTGTCTACCATGAATATTTCCAAGTATAGCTTAAGAAAAACCAGCCTAAGTTTGTCTTACGAAACCAGATCAATTCTACCTCGTGAGCATGGATGGCTGTGAACATCAAAGAGAAATGAGTAATGAGTAATTGCTAGGCAGCCTTCTTTCTTTTTTCTGACTCTGGGTTAGGGAAGTAGTGAATTTGAAAGGGCTAAATGGCACCTTTCACTGGGACTTGTATAGTCTTTTAGGAGATGTGAAGGGAGAGAAGACAGGTAGGATAATGAATTACTAACTAAGGAATTGAACTTAAATCTGCAGGTACATGGATCAAACTCAAAGCAAATATTTCATCAGTGAAGTTCTCAGCCCAATTCTTTTCCACACATTTGTGTGGGAATGGCTTAGGAAAAATTGAAGTTCTGTTTATTAAATCCAATAGGAACAAAGCAGATATATGAAATAAAATGATTTACTTTGGGTTGATAAAACTGACAGCTAAAGTTCCTTCTAACTCTAATAGTTTACCAAACTATTTGAACAATTGAATGGAACTGCCATTGTTTTAAGATTAACTTTTGGAACACAAAGGGAAGTTTTTTGATAAAAGTTTCCACAATCAAGGCCCTGCCAGTGACGCTTACATCTTCGCATGTCTGGGTGACCTAGCACTACAGAGACACTTTATGCATGACCGCGTGCCAAACATTATGACTCTGAATAACATGCAAGTGGAAATGAAATGTAGAAAGCATCAGCTCCCTCATTCTGTCAGATTTCTTAGAAATAAATAATATCAGTAGTCAATGTTCTTTTTTACAGTAGATGGACCCAACCAGCTAGCAGAAAGTTGCTATTTTCCAAAGACTACTTTATTCTTACTCAAAACTGTTTCCTTTTTCCTATAGTGAATTTCACATTTCCATGTGTGCTTCACTTTCTGAATTAGAAGTCCCCGAAGACCTGTTCTTTTTTTATTACTTAAATAGTAAGCATACGCCTTTATTTCTTTGTCAGCCAATATGGGTGGGTTAATTTTTAATAGAGACATGCGACACTATGTACAGAGTTCTTTGTGACAAGACATGTGACTTACTTAAAAATCCCTTTCCAGGGGATGGTCTAGATATAAAAACATTTATTTTAGGTGGACCTTTAATAATGAAAATCCAACTTGAAGCCTCAAATCTGTCCTGTTTTCTCTTGGAATAACTTTCTAGCGATATCCTTGTATAGTGTCATTCTTTGGAATTACTGGTTAAAATATAAAATGCTTCCCATACTAGAAATTGTGAGTACATCCTCAAGCCTGACTCTATACAGGTATATCATTGGACATGCAATCATATACTATACTTCTCTTACTTGGCTCTTTCTGTTGTTTTTTTTTTTTCCTAGTCAATTATCAAAGCAGAAGATAATTTTCCATTTTTAGGTCATTAAAAGCTAAAACAGATTGTTGGTTTTATTGACTATTTAGATACATTAAATTGTGCACTATCTGTAATGTTATA
>NW_004567113.1:8501365-8574650 GCF_000260355.1 Condylura cristata
TTTTAAAAAAGGGAATTCATTTGCACTATAGATTTTTAAGAGAAAATGTCATCAGTAAGCTCGAATTTCTTCTGCTGCATATTCATATATACCAATAGGAAAATGACACATGTGACTATCTTACCATGAAGTGATTGGTCAAGAATGGAACCACGAAACAGAGCTGTGTGAACAGCGGTCTCATGTTAGCCTCAAAGTATCAACAAACTTCAATTCCATGATTAGTATGTCATCGCTAACTAAGGGTCATAGTGTAACTTGTAATGGAGATGTGTTCGTTAATGCGCATAGATACACACTCTTCTCCACAGACTACATAACTGATAAATCAAAGTGTTGTAATATTTTAAAAGAGACATTCTGCCCAAATCAGGCAAATTAGAGGGTTTCACACTCAGTTTGAGTAGAAATGGCAAACTAGCCAGCACACCCCAATGCCAATATCCCCAGCAAGCTGTTTGACTGAAGCCCTCTGTCCCCACTGAACCAGCTTGTCCTCCCCGTGGTGATTTTGCTGCTTTTCTGCCATGAGGTTACTGCCTGCTGCAATACTCGGCAGTCCTGAACTATTCTCTGTCCCTACTCCACTGACATTAGTCTCCCCAGGAAATTGCTATTTTATGAAGTATCATGAAGTAGGAGATGGAATCCTTGCCATTTAGTTTCACCTTCAAATACTACAGGTTCATTATTTTTCTAGGGACTGATTCCTATTCACGACCTCTCTCCTTCACTCATCTCAATTCATTTCTTTTCTGTTTCTTGTTGGCTGCTCTGGGCTACTCATATCTGAGCCCCGCCGCTTAAGAGGAGCCAGCTGAGAGACCTGTACACATGATGAAGCAGCATATAGAGCTGCCTCCGTATCCACATATTCTCTCTTTGAAACTCTCTAAACAAGATTCTGTCTTTAACACATCTTTTATTTTTCATTTTTCAAACATTTATGTTCCCATCTTGTGGTCCCAGCTAACTTAGTTCTGTTTTAAGGACCTATGGGTCTCATTCCACATGAAGTTATTATTATTTTTTTTTTAATGTACTATCTCTCCTACTACACTATGGGGTTCTGAAACATTTCAGAGTCATCTTGCTGCTGAAGCGCTTGGCACATTCTAAATGGAAGCATTGCCCCTAAGTCAAGAGAGTTAGTTTCTAGTCCCTGCTCTTGTCACTGACTAGGTACCTGCTCTTCACCTCACTAGGTTTCAGTTTTTTATCTGTAATCTGTTGGGTTTAATTAGTGAGTCTTAAATCTGACTGCATTAAGGATTACTTGGACAGATTTTAAGAGTGAGATCTGTGTGTATGTGTGTGTGTTGTCAGTCTGTCTGGAATATGTAAACTATCACCTAAAAATTCTGCTGTAATTGGATGGTGTGAGCACCTGTTCATTAGGAGCTATTTATATCCCTCTGTGTCCTAAATGTGCAGCCAGGGATAAAAAATCACCAGATGAGATGATATAGGTTATTACAACCAATTCGTCAGATCTATGATTATAATTTTGTAAAATAAAATACTGAGTAAGCACTCATTAAGAGTTAATTTTGCAGATTTTATAGTTTGATAGCCAAAGGAGAAAGTCTTCCCTGATTCAGACTTTAGGTATGCCACAATTTAAGGTCATGGCCAACTTCTAGTTTTATATAAATGCTTAAGTTTTGTAAAACTCCTTATAATGTAACTTTACTTTTGTGTTGCATGAGAGGCTTTTTAAAACTTTTTTATAACTTCATTTTTTAATGCAAAGAGTATTAAAAACAAAATACTCTTCATCATCTGAAGGGTTCTTTTTTATAAAATTTTTAATGTTTTAGTATGTGCTGATTGTAATTAGTTCATTAGTAGAATTCTTTCAGTAGCTGCTCAGTTTTTTGTTTTTTTTTTTAAGATTTCTTTATTTATGCATACAGAACTGGGGTACATACCAGAGTTGCAGGGGTGGTAAGAGGATTCACCAGAGAAAGAGTGGGAGCAAAACAGGCCAACTGACGAAGTACACTGCTGAGGGAGCAGTGGGCAGGTCAGAGGTCTGTCATGCTATGTGGGTCACCTCGAGGGTGGGGATCGAACTCATGCTGAAGTGACTTTAGCTTCTTAGTAGTTTAACCCCTGAACCACTAGGGAGGGCCCTGCTCAATTTTACTTTTAAGGATACATTTCTGCAAGAAAAAATACCAGTTCATGTCTTCAATTTATCAATTTATCAATTTATCAATTTATCTACTCTTCAGTCTTTAAAATTTTGTAGTTTTTTTTTTTTAATGAGCAAGGAACTATATTGTGATTGGCCTTGCAGTAAATAAAAATAATGCCCTACATACTCCCAAAATGACAAATTATGACCTGCTGCTAAATATGTTTTGTTCTTGAAGTAGCCAAAAATAATCTATACAGATTAGGTTCTTACAGGTTATCTTTTTTGTCTTTAACTTACTTAGAGTAGTATCTTAATTTAACTGTCATTTTGAGCAACTTCTGAAGTTTTAAGTGCAAAACATGCACCTTTGAAACCTGCTAGTTCCATCACACTTAGCAGCACAAGAACCAGCTCCCTAGATGACCTCAGCTGAAGCTGCGTACCCCTAAATAAGTGCCCGCTCCAGTCACTGTGATCCCTCAGCTATTTCAGTTAAGGGCGGGTTGCCATGAGGCTAGCAAAGTCTCTGACATCCTTGCTTTTTTCAATGATTCCCTCAGGGTAGAAAAACTGTCAGTGATCTGCAGAGAAGTTGGAAGCATACACTAATAGCTCTCCTTCTTCAAAGCTGTTTCTCAGTGCAGGCCTAGCACATTCTCTTTTGAAAGCTAATGAGGCTGGAGATGGAGTTTAGATATGACCACCTGATGCCAGTGATCTTCACCTTAAATTAAGCTCAAATGAGAAGCCATCCAGTGCCACCTAAATCTACTACCGTTGAAAGCATTCAGGATCATTTTGACCCGTTCTCACACTCTTTTCCAGAACCCACCACCACTGTGTCCTCGTGGCGGCAAGAGAACGTGGACTCTGACGAGGCGTGCCTCTCCCCCCAGGCTGGGCGCCTGATCCGGCAGCTTCTAGATGAAGACAGTGACCCCATGCTCTCTCCTCGCTTCTATGCATATGGGCAGAGTAGGCAATACCTGGATGACACGGAAGTCCCCCCGTCTCCCCCCAATTCACATTCTTTCATGAGGTATGTTTCTTTGTGGCACTGATAAGCAGATGCATCCACCTATAAAATTAGAAAGGACAGGAATGGGACTTATGGCTAGTGATTTTTTTTCTAAATCAGTTGGAAGTCTGTGGAGGAACAGATTTGAAATTTCCCATCCCAGGACACAGTCTATGTTATATTTTACTTGAACTATATCATTGCATAGTAAATTTCCAATAGAAGCTCCTTTCCCGAGTTTTTGCAAATTTAACTTTGAGGGATTGAGGCACATATTTCCATTTCAGCTTTTGCTGAAATTCCACAAACTAAAAAAGTTTAGGCCTATTTAACAGGTGGGGCATGCAGAACTCAAAATCACAAAATGAATTGGGAGTCAGCTTTTTTTTTTTTTTTTAAGATTTATTTATGCATACAGAACCGGAATATAAGACAGAGGTGCAGGGGCAGTGAGAGGATTCACCAGAGACAGAGTGGGGAGCAGAACAGGCCGACTGACAAAGTACACTGCTGAGGGGAGCAGCGGGCAGGCCAGCCAGGAGAAGTCTGCTGCACCATGTGGGTCACCTCCAGGGTGGGGATCAAATTCACACTGAAGCGGCTACAGCTAGCTTGCAGTGCTGTGTCCTAACCTGTTGCGCCACCAGGGAGGGCCTGGTAGTCAGCTTTCAATTATTCAAGGGGATGCTGCTGCCCTCATTCCCAAAGTTCCTCCAGCAGTGACCACTTATAGGGGAGCTGACCCAAGTTGTGCCCCTAACAGAAGGCGGAGCTCTTCTCTGGGATCCTATGAAGATGAACAGGAGGACCTGACACCAGCCCAGCTCACTCGAAGGATTCAGAGCCTTAAAAAGAAGATCCGGAAATTTGAAGACAGATTTGAAGAAGAACGCAAGTATAGGGTAAGTGACCCTCCGGGGTCTCTCACCTTTTCTTCCTCCCCAACATGCCAGCAAATCAGTAACTCAGAGAAGTGAGAAGGTAAGAAAGATTTCTAGAGAATCAAAACTAAAAGACAATAAAGATTGGAGAGTAAACCTTGATAAACTGAAAACATGCACTGGTATTTTTTTTCTTGCAGAAGGGTATCCTTAAAAATACTGAATACTTTCATGTAATTTTATAAGCTTTTCTCTGAGCAGTCATAGGAAGAGTCATTAAATGAAGTCCTCCTTTTGACTAAAACTCAACTCAAGATCATCTTCTAAAATTTGCTTAGTACTGACCTCATTCTACTGTCTTCTCTCTCCTTAATATTTCTTATAAGAATGACAAAAGCATTTTTCATGATAATTATAGTGTTAAACATAAACATAAATCCTTAAGGCTTCTATTCTGTTAACCCGAAATGCTAAGTCCTACAAATAATGGAAATAGGGCTATGGACCGCATATAAGTCCATACTCATATTATGTAGCATATTGCCCCCTGCCCCCGAAAAATTTTTTTGAAGCTTCAAAAATAACCAGGGTATAAAGAAGGATAATGAAATTATACTTGTGAAATTTGTTCTGATTGCTTATGATTCAGTTCTTTTTCTGATGGCTCAGTTTTTCCTTTTTGTTTAAAATAAATTGATCTACAAACTGTTCTTTTTCCAGAATACTTATTCTAGATTTCCTTGTCCTAGCCTTCTCACAGTGACAAAGCAGCCAATCCAGAGGTCCTGAAGTGGACCAATGACCTTGCCAAGTTCCGGAAACAACTTAAAGGTTGGTGAAGTTCTATACTAAGGTTTCTGTAAAACAAGTCAGGTTTAAAACTCCCCCTATGCCAGATGCCATTGCTGAAAGATTCCAAGAAAAATAAGTTCCTGCAAGCTACTTCTTAGTTCTCTCTATCTATAGGGTTAACCCCTTATGTCTTCGCATGGTCCCAATCACAGGGTTGCCCAGATCAATTAAAGCCAAAATTCTGTGGCATTTATCACTATATCACTAATATAAAGATGATGTTTGTAATAATCAACACCTGTTTAACCCAAGGCTTCATTGGCTGTGGTGTTAAAGGGGACATAGACACAAAAATGAGTCTGAAAAGCATGTGGTCACTGTCCCTCAAAAATCTTACTATGTCTCAGGACACGAGTCATCTAAACATCTAACTAGAATACCAGATCATTGAAAAATGAGATCTATAAGTCATGTAGAAAAGGCAACTAGTGGTTGGGTGTTAGATCATTGTTAAACACTAAGGAAGAAGAATAGGAAAACATCTGCCATGTTCCAAGAACAACAGGCAGGCGGGTCAGGCTGAAGCATGGATGTTACACAGCTCAAGTGTTCTCAGGAATCAGGGCTAGGGAAACATTCCAAATAATCAAGACATTGTCATTATCTTAGGTTTTGCATAGCAGCCCAGGGATTTCAGCTAATATTATAATTAGACGCCTTCTGCCAAAAGACGGACTAAGCAGTTATTAACACCCCAGAAAACCATTTGAGTTCAGCAGACATCAATTCTTAAATATCTCTCAACCCCCCAAATCTTTTCAACTAGAGTCAAAACTAAAGCTATCTGAAGAGGATCTCATCCCCAGGATGCGACAGCGAAGCAACACACTTCCCAAGAGTTTTGGTTCCCAACTTGAGAAAGAAGAGGATAAGAAGCAAGACTTGGTCGATAAAATGATAAAGCCGAGCGTTGAGGCCACGCTGGATTCTGTCCAGAGGAAGCTCCAGGAAAAGCGGGCAGAAGCCGGCCGTCCTGAGGACATCAAGGTGTGATGTGTGGCCATGTCCCAGGCATTCTGCTAATCCTAAACCTTTGCAGTCAGTGTGATGCCGAAACCTGGGCCATGCAACATGGTTCCAGTACAGAGGAAACTCCCACACCGCCAGCTTTCCCACCTTTGATTGTATAGTGAAGCAGGAACTTCCAAGTATTTGAATGGCAGGTTCTTTGGGTTTTAGCCACAAACTAAAAGCAGAAAACCCAATTGCACAGATTTCAGAATGAGCTTTTTTTTTTTTTTTTTTAAGCTTCATTCATGTTTTGGTGGCTGTCTGAGAGAGGATTCTAGACAAACATTTGGGGGGTGGGAGCTGTCTCTAGGGACATTGCTGGACCACCATGCCAAGCCCCAGGGTCCTCAGTGTTCAACTTTCCTTTGCTGCCAGCTGAGAGATGTAAGTAGTTGATGATGATTCTGCATTTCTATCCATATTTCTAGAGAGAAGGTCAGGAATCAATCACTCTAAAGTGAGATTTGACTCAAGCCAGGAAGAACTGGTATATCAGAATTCTTTGTAACTTTACTTTAGGAAATTTAACTAAAGAAACTGAAATGTTTACAGATGTTTTCCCCTATCCCATTTCTCTATCTTTGTGTATATGCAGGATATGACCAAAGACCAGATTGCAAATGAGAAAGTCGCCCTGCAAAAAGCTCTGTTATATTACGAGAGCGTTCATGGACGGCCGGTATGTAAATGGGGGTCAACTTTCAGTTTGGGGTAAATGACCTGACTTAAAAAGGGGTTTTGTATGTACAGTATTTTGCAAATAAGATTCCCTGATGTTTAAAATACTATATATTTTTACCATCACTAAATTTTTGAAGGCTTAACTCGATGAGAGTTCTGCTACATAGCAGGTGTTAAATTTAATGGAGATCCAAAGAAAAATTAGTTTGCAACTGGGATTTAGTCACTAGTATCCTCTTTAAGGGAGGATGTTGTGGAGGAGGGAAAGGATGGTGCGCAGGAGCCCAGAGTGAGGAGACTCCCTGTTGGTTCTGCACCCATAAACTGTCCCTGGGTCTAGTCATTCTTGGCCATCAAAAAAGTCATTGAACTTAGAATGTTCTTTCCTAAAATGTATACCCAGTGCAGTTGCAATGAGTATTTGCAGAGAAGTTCCAGCTGTCATTCAGAATCAAAGTATGAGGAATGCCAAACATGGCTTTGCTGTTTCAAAACAAGAGGAAATATTTGAGGTGCTTTGATACTGTGCAAGTGTGTTGTAAATGTTTGTTGTTAGTCCCAGGAGGACAGAGGCAGGACAGGCTTCTGCCCTCCTCCCTGAGGCTCTTGTAACCAGGTATCCTGTCAGTTACTCTTAGCAACCCTCTGGTCATAATGTTTTCAGAACTCCAACAAGACAAATCTTAGGAGTGGTACAGAAGAGCTCTAAGTTCATGTTCATGGAATGGCTCTTTCTATAGTCAAAGGCATAGGTCTCTTTTCCAGTCTCAACATTAACATACATTGCAGGGGATCCTTTTATCTAAGGTATGCTTTTTGAGTAATGCTCCTGCCCACCTGTGCCTATGCAAATGTTGCTAATCGCCAACCTTCTGCCTTTGCAAAGCAACAGAGTCAGATCTCCCCCATACCTGCTGCCTGTATCACGCGGGCCTCTCTCTCTTTTTTTTTTTTTTAAATAAGATTTATTATTTATGCATACAGAATTGGGGTACAGGCCAGAGGCACAGGGCAGTGAGAGGATTCACCAGAGACAGAGTGGGGAGCAGAACAGGCAGATTCACGAAGTACACTGCTGAGGGGAGCAGAGGGTGGGTCAGGAGAGGTCTGCTGCGCCATGTGGGTCACCTCCGGGTCCAGGGATGGAACTCGGACTAAAGCAGCTGCAGCCAGCTTGCAGTGCTGCATCCTTACCCATTGCGCCACCGGGGATGGTCTGCAGGCCTCTCTTTTAATAAGCCTGTCCCTTTCGAGGGCAGCTCTTTTTGCCAGAATAATGCCTGGACAGTAAGGTCTGTGAGGGTGGGGATTCTAAGTCTTGTTCACCTAATGACAAACATAATCCTTAGCAACTATCACAAAACTGAACATAGCATGTACCCAATAAACCATCTGTAGAATGAGTCCTCTGTGATATTTTGGTTTTGAATTTATCAGGTTTAAGTACAGGGAAAAAAAAAAAAGCTGGACTGATGATGATTGATTCTGCTGGCTGGTCTCTGCAGTGGAAAAATACTGGCACCTAGGATCATGGTCATGTTTCAAGCCAAGTTTTGTTTTAGGTTTTTTAAAGGCATTGAACCAGATAGTAAATGCAACTGGACATCAAATGCATTGTGAAACCATTCTTCTCCACTGGAGGGCTGCTGCCGACAGCCTTGGTGAAGGAGGTGGAAGTTGTGATTTTTTTCCTTCTTTACAATTTGTCCTTTTCATTGTATCTATTCAGGTTAGGGCATCAGGAAACTCCCTTAAAGACTCTCTTCTTGAGGCCTGGAGGTTTCCTAGCAGCAGTCTAGTTAGTCTTAATCATGGCCTGCAGAGGGGCTCAGACCGCAGTATTTAGCAGCCTGATGAAGTACAGAATCCCCCATTCAGCCAGGACTGGGGCGCTGTGCGCATGCTCTGAGTCTGCAGGTTGCAGCCCTAGATTGAGCACACAGCCCTACAGAGACGAACTTTGTGGCTTGTTGGAGCCTCGTTCTGGTCTGGATAATAGATGGCTGTTATGGTTGCCATGGAAACTGAATGACATTGCATGCATGTTACCTGTAGGATGCCTGACACTGAGGATATAGGGTCTAGTGGCTTGGCAGTGTGGGGTGCAGTAAACGACAGTTTTCACTTAAGTTCTAATTCCATGTTCTACTCTCTGAGGTCCACATCTTATTAAATGATTAGATTAGGTGAAAGATTGAATTTTAGTCCTTTTATCATGAGGAATATGGAATAATAGTTGTTGACTCTGCCTTGTCATTGCCTACTCTTTTATCACTCTTTCAGATAACAAACAGCTTTTTAGATCCAAATTCTAGTATCTCATTGGACAGTGAACAAATGCTCTAGGAAGCTGCAGTGTCATTTAGTCTTGATCCCAGGTCAGACTTTCTGCTTCTGTCTGGAACTTGATGCTCCAACCTCCTGAGGAAAAGCAGAGGTCATTTGCTAGCTGGCCAATCAGAGCGAACTTAACCATTTTTAGAACTCTGGTGTTGCCTTGGACCCTGGACTGTAAATACCATTTGGGCAACATTCTTCTTAAAAGAAAAATACATGTACTCCCAGAGGCAAACTACCTTTTTTCCTATCCTTTTTGTTTGTTTGTTTGTTTGTTTGTTTGTTTGAGGTGGTCAGAGTGCTTGGGTTTTTGCTGACAGTAGATTATGATTTAAAAGGATCCTATCAAAATCACAGACTTGGTTTATCTCTAGAACTTGAAGTGTGATGGAGAAGCAGTAGCTGGTGAAGCAGTAGCTGTTGGAGGAAATTGAGCATGATTCCTCCCCTCCACCTTTACAAGCAGTCCTTTGTTTTATTTGTTTGTTTGTTTGTTTGTTTGTTTTAAGATTTATTTATTTATACATACAGAACTGAGGTAAAAGCCAGAGGTGCAGAGGTAGTGAGAGGCTTCACCAGAGACAGAGAGGGGAGCAGAACAGGCTGATTGATGAATTACACTGCTGAAGGGAGTAGCAGGTGGGTCAAGAGAGATCTGCCTCACCATGTGGATCACCTCCAGGGCCAGGGATCGAACTCACACTAAAGTCGCTGTGTCTAGCTTACAGTGCTGTGTCCTAACCCGTTGCACCACCAGGGAGGACCTCTTTATTTTTTTATTGACTAAATCTGATCTGTCCCATTGTATAAGTGCAAGGTATTACATTTATGGATTATGACATAGCTGTTCTATCTTTGTCATGTTCCATACCTCTAGTACTACACTATTATCTATGTTCAGCTGTTTCTGAACTCTGTGACTGCTTTAATATTCATTACAAGTGTATACCCGTATGCATCATCAATCATATCTCCCCATTGTCCCCATTCTATGGTAACAACCATTTTAGTCTGGTGGGGTTTTTTACAGGTTTGATTTCTTTTTTATATTCTACTTATAAATATTTTCATAGAGCATATCTTTCTCTGTCTGGCTTATCTCACTTAGCATAATGTGGTTAAAGTCCATCCATATTGTTGCAAATGGCTGGGTATCCTCCTTTCTCATGGCTGAATAATATTCCTGCCACACCTTTTGTATCCATTCATCTGTCAGTGGGTATTTGAGTTGTTTCTAAATATTGGCTATTGTGAATGGTAATGCAATAATATGGGTGTGCTAAATTTTATTTTAAACATTCTTAGACCCCCTGCCAGATTTTAAAGCTACAGAGATGAGTCAATCAATATATCCTATCAACAGATGTTCCTACCATTCACCAATATTTGTCCTTATGTTTCATGGAAGAAGTGAGGTATGTAAAAAAATATATTTACATTTACAGGAAGACAAAATAAGTATCATAACAAGATAGTAGGTTTATTTCTTCCCTGGAAAAATAGTAAATAAACTGGGACTCCTGACCTTTGAGGAATTTAAAGCAGGGACTTAATCATGGTCATAATTTTGATTTAGGAAAAACAATAATCCTGATAGAACTATTCCCAATGATCTGCAGCTGCATTGGCTATTTCAAATGTTCACTGACTAAACAGTGTTATCAGTAAAATAAATATGAGAATGGTGAGAATGCACTTGAATCATCTTTGTTTTCTCCACATGCAGAATGTTGTAGTATGGTACTAAGAACCGGCTTCTCAGCTGTCTTATTCTTACTTTTCAGGTAACCAAGAGTGAACGTCAGGTTATGAAGCCACTGTACGACAGGTACCGGCTGGTCAAACAAATCCTGTCCCGAGTCAACACCATCCCCATTATTGTGAGTGTCACACCTCCCTGTTGCTTTCACTTGGCTGAATGGGCCCCAGCTATGTTAATAGGACCCTCACATACTTCCTCGTTAAAGAATAGCCCATAGTAGTGGAGCCTGCCATTAATATTGAAACTTGAGGTTGAAGAATTTATCAAAGATTTTGTAGGCTACCTTTACCACAATTGAGCAAATCTGAAGCTGATAGATTTTTTCCCCTTATTGGGCAGCATGCCTTGCCATATACATCTGTCTGACTTGTAGAAGGCTGGCTCCCACCCTTTCCTCACAAATGGCTCACCAACAGACAGGCTGTGCATTCTCCAAGACACTCCACTCCAAAGAGTGCCTCTCTGGTCCCTGGGACCCTCTGGTAATAGTCATCTCTCCCCTTCCAAGAGAGGGATGAGGCCCTCAGGAATCATATCCATGGAGAAATCCTCCAAGGGACTCAGGATTACCTGCTCGCTGGAAGCTGTAGAGAATTGGAGAAAAGGACGGGAGGCCAATTAGTGACTGTGCAGTTAGTCAATCTCAGTGGCCACCATCCTTGGATTTAGACTCTGCATTTTGACTTTGTCAAACATAGGGAACAGCAACTTAACCTCAACTCTGGGAAGCCTTTCAGGCATCGGCCAGCTTACTGTCCTCCTTTGTCCAGCCTTGGGCTTTTCCTCCCCCAGCTCATGAGTTCATTGTCAGTCCCTCACCATCTCTTGGGCAACTGTTTGCCTCTGTTTCATTGGTTCATCTCCAGGGACCCTGGGGCTTCCTCTGCTGGCTTTAGGCCTTTTAATAAGCACACACAGCCTCACTGCTGTGTCAATACTGAAATGCATCTACATCGTAGCTAATGTTGTTCTGTTCCTGCTTCAAATCTCCTTGTTTACTTCTAGGCCAAAGATATGGCCTTTATATTACTTTTAACAGTGTACTTGTTTACATGAATGAGGAGAGTCTGGAGACCTCAGGCAGTTGTATTTGAAGACAACTACTTTTCTAAAAATTTCCTGAAGTCCAATTCAGTGAACTAGCCTATAAAAATAATTGAATTTAAGGAATCCATTTCATTCTCCAACTAGAACTGTTTAGTATTGCTGAATAGGGTGAATGAGTAAAAGGAATTCAGATAACCTTTGTATCACTCGATGAGCTCACTGCTATGATAGGTAAAGTTAATTGCAATTCATGTGTTCTTGGAGCTCTTATGACCAGGGGTGGGGAGGCAGGGAAAGGAAGGGCAGTTGTTTTTCCTCAGGTGCTCTCTGTGAGTGTTAGGCTGACCTACTCCAGTGCTGTCCTTGTCCTCAGGTGGCTCTTGGATCTGTGTGGGCTCTGAAGTGAAGCAGAACTTAGAAAAGAACTTTGGTTGTTTCTGGTCCCTGGGAATTTCTGACGGGAGGGGTTAGAGTGTACAGTTAAATGTAGTGATAGGTATTGATGAGGTCAAAGGAAGCGAAGAGCTGGCGGGACCAGAAAGGGTTCCCAATGTAACCTGCTTGTTAACAACTGTCACAGGGTTCCCCCTCCACCAAGCGGAGAAGCCCTTTGCTGCAGCCAATTATCGAGGGCGAAACTGCGTCCTTCTTCAAGGAGACCAAGGTGAAGAGCTCCAGCTTCTAACCACTTGCTAAATCAGCGCCAGTTCCGTCCTTCCCACCTTCCCTCTGTCCTGTGAAGGGAAAGGGGTTGTGATTGGGCCCTTTCATGATGGCTCTTTAGTGCTTCCCAAAATCAGTAGCTACATATAATCAACTTGGGAATCTTGTTTTATTTATAAGCTGATTTCATTAGTTTCATTTCTCTTTGTTGTCTATTGTTTTGTTTTCACTTTGCTTTCAGAAATGTTTGTTTTGTTTTGATATTTTTTTGTTTTCCCTGTTTGGTGGAATGGATTTTCTGTATTCCATAGTTTTGTTAAATTAGTTCCTTGGGTTACTTTTTTTAAATCTTGTTTACTGAGCTTATAGAAAAGCCAAAATTAACAAAAGCAGTGTACCTCCTTTTATAGATTAATATCTTACTTGGTTTTGACACTACTCCTAACTTCTGCCTTCCCTGGCACATTAAATCCTCAGTACTGACTTGATATTCTCTTCTTGATCTGTGAATTACTGCTCTGACCACCAGGCACTAAAATATAGGCTCTGATTATTTTTTTAATCAAATACTAGTTATGGATTTCCTTGTCGTTTATGGATCTGTTTTTCCCAGAAAGTGAGGTGGAATCTATATCTCTAAATTTGTAAGTCTGTGTGGAAACCTAATTGTTTTTAGCCCAATGACTCTTTGTTGTGGAATTCAGGCCTCCACACATAAGATGCCTTCCTGAGCTACAACCATCCCCTCCCTGGTTGGGACAATCAGAAACACCTCCAGACATTGCTAAATGCTCCCAAAGTGAGACCATGACCCTATCTCACTGTTAACCCATGCAGTCTCCAATGAAATTTCAACAATTTCAACCCAGAGTGGTCACTTATTTATTGTAGTTAGAAAAGATTTTTCAGCAAATGGGGACCTTATTCTCATGAGTATCCTATCCAGGGGGACCTCTCCATTTTCTTCCTGATTCTCATAACTGAGGTAAGGTACCAGAAGTTATCAAGTCTTCTCTTTTATTTACCTTATTTCTTTCCTTACTGCTTAGGCATCTTAAATATTCAGGTATCGACATTTACACTGTTAGACAATATTTATGTTCACTATTCATATTACTTTAAATAGAACTTGTTTATGAAAATGCTATAAATGTGAAATTTATGATAATATGCTATATTGTGTCTTCAAAATGAAAGCTTTTTCTTACAATAAGATTTGATATTGATGAAAGAAAATGAATTTTGTCTAGCCGGTTGTTTCACAAGAAGTAAATCACTGTAATTCAAGAAATTTGGCAACTGTGTGTATGAAAATTAGCATATTTCTCTAAGAAGTATGTGCTAGAACTTGTTACTTGATTAAAATGTGTTCTTGGACACATCCAAAATATAACTTAAAAATTGCCTCAATTAGATGATACTGGTTTTTATTTTCAAAGAGGACAATCTTCCAAATCTTATTCTTTAGCTTTTTTTTTTTTTTTAAATAAGTGTATTTTGGCCATGGCTTTGTTGGCACACATCATGGTCAAAATTTCAGTTAATTTTGCAACTATTACATTGCTTTTGTAAATAGTGGTGTCTTTCAGATCATTTTGTTCTAGTTGGCAAGCTTATTAGCATGCTTTAGATTGTACTAATTCTTGGCAATTCTAATACACAGCTTAGATGTTGGTGTGGGGTGGGGGGGTAAGAAAGAGTGTATCTAAGTAGTTTCTTTAAAAACTGTCCCTAGTTTTAAGTGGGAAGGAGAAACAGCTGTGTATGAAAGCAAACCAGTATAACCCTGAACTCCTAGATCTTCCAACTGCAAAATCGTAGATGTCATCTAGTCAGTTCTCCTATCTGACATATGACTGTCCTCTAAAACTTAATGGGCAGAATAAAAACAGTCCTTATGAAATGGTTCTACCCTTAAGCTCAGAAATCTACACTACTGGAAGATACGGTCACTAACTACATGGCCTAAGCATCATTTAAATAGCTAAAAACTTATTTCATTGAATGATTATCAGTTTAAATTATAGATTATATAAATTTAGAACTTACAATAAACTTTATCAATTAAATAGCACAATGAATGGAAACAGTTGAAAATTATAATATTGAGTAGTTATTGTATTCCTTCTACTTAACAAGTTTAGTTTTATCTTCAAGAACAATGTGGAATGAGCATGCTATTTCTTCCCTGGCGCCCTTCTTATATTTATAGTCACCAGCTCTGCATGCCCCTGCCCAGTCCTCATAACAATCTCTCCTGCAAGCTCCTTTTCATTTATTCTTCATTCGCTCAGGTTTCCAGAACATTCCACATTGTCATAGCTCTCGTTCCTACTACGTTCCGGTTCACCCATGTCTCTCATGAACTCTGATATGTATAATTGGGCATTGTTCCATATGTCTGAACCACAACAGACAGAGCAAGGGCTGACTAGTCCTGGTGTTGACCCGACCACTGAGTTCCACAAACTGCGACCGAGTGGCTGGCATCGAACCATCTGTTCATCTTAGTCTTTCTTGGCAGTGGCTCCACCTCAGATATTTTGGGCCAGAAATCTCTTTGTTGTGGAATTCAGGCCTCCACACATAAGATGCCTTCCTGAGCCACAACTATCCTCTCCCTGGTTGGGACAATCAAAAAAAACCTCCAGACATTGCTAAATGCCCCCAAAGAGAGACCACAGCCCTGTCTCACTGTTAACCCGCGCAGGCTCCGATTTCCTTCTCCAAGGGCCACTTATCACCTATGTGTCCAAAAAATTTTTTAGTAATCTTTTTATAGGTTCTTGAACTTTTTTCATCTTCAGTTGACCCTTTCAACAATGGGGGAGGCATTTTACCACATAGGTAAAAACTTTTGACTCCCTCAAAAGCGTACCCCATTTATCTGTGTGACAGTTTCACAACCAGCTTTCCTGTTGGAGGGCAGCTCACCTCACTCCTGATTGCAATCCGAATATGCTGCTCCTATTAAAAAGGAAACATGGTTGGTTTTCATGTCTGTTTTGACAGTGCTAGTCACTTTAGAGCACTGATGTTTTTCCAGTTAGTCATATATCTATGTATGGATTCCTTCTAGAATTTACCCAGTGTCCACAACTTTATAGTCTAAAGTATAAAGATTTGTCTGTTTTGCTGTTTATTTATCTATATTTCGCAGATTACTAAGAATAGCTCTGTTTAGCTCTGTTTAGCTCCATGTTAAAAACATTGCGTTCTCATCCTGTGCAAGACACATTTTCACATTTTTAAGTTTTCTTGGGAGCTTGAGATGAAATTGATTAAGACCAAGGTACCAACTTCATTAAGTATACTTCTTTTCTGTAACTTTATTTTTCATGTCTTGGGTTTTAGTACTCCCTTTATCATAGTTATTTGCATTTCTCTTTTAAAACTGAAGTACTGGGCTGCCTAACAGACATTTATTGAGCACCAGCTATATGCAAGCATTGATCAAGCTCTGGGAACAGCAAATGATAGGACAAATCCTCTGCCCTGGAGTTCAAGTTCTGGTGGTTTCACCTGGTTTTCCTCATCCAGGGAACGGGAAGGGGGCAGGGGCTGCCCCACACCGCTGTGTGCCAGCATGCTAGAGCAGGAACTGAGGGAGGACTCAGTAAAGTATGCATATTAAAAGGACATAGCTGGGAGCCGTTGCTTCCTCTTACCAAGAAATGAGAAAATTTTTACTTAGTAATTTAAATCCATTAAGCTGGTTATAAAAACTTAAATTTTAAAAATTAAACTTTTAATTAATTTGAGCTTTTCCATTAGTAATTTAAAAAGTAAGTTCTACTTTGTCATTTTAAAGTGTGTTTAATAATTTAAATTGAAAACATGAAGGATTTGTTTCAGTGAACCAAGCAAAGATTATAGATTATAGAGCTGAAGTCACAGCAGAGACACTCTGGAAAAGCCACCTTTTTTTTTTTTTTTTCCAATTTTACCTTCATGCACTCAGATAGATGTAATAGCCCTTTCCTGTTTTGTTCTGCCTGTTTGTTTATTAACTTTATTTCTCTAGAGGCATCATTATAAACATGCCAAACTCTACAGTAAGGAAACCCACCCCACTGCAGTTTGCACACTGGTGCTTGGCCCATAGTGCTAACTAATCCTGCCAGCTGAGGCTAACTTGCTGTGTTGGCACTGAAGTGACGTAGTTTACCTAAAACAGTTGATGTGATACTTCATGTTGTTTACCTAACTATATATCGAATTAGTTTTGTAATCTTTATAAGCTTCAGGATAGTCTCTTCTGGTCTGACCACATATTTTAGTAGTAAATTAATTTTTTTTAATTCAGACTTTCAATGTTCTTTAGATTATATAGCTTGAAATTGATTCATTGTTTTTCTAAGTGCATCATAACCAAGAATGGTACTTTCCTCAGACTCTTGAATATTGAAAAATATAGTTGTGGCCATGATATTTCCATGAAAAAAAGTCTATGTCCTGTGATTCCAGTCAGGGAAGATCAGTATTTTGTTCTCAAAATACCACAAACTATTTTATAATCTCAATGCCTAAGTAAAAGACTGTGTTATTTGGTTTCTAAACATGTTTATAGAATAGTGAAAAATATTTTCTGATGCATTTTGTTATGTATTGGCACAGAGCTGGAATTGTTAGGTTCTGGGTTCATTTGATTTAGAATATTAATTACAATGGTTGTCCCTACCTACCCTCGACTTTAATAGCTGTTTATTGAACTACACACTAACTTTTGAAGAGATTTTATAGACTTCTCCCTAGTAAATAGCAGTGTTTAATGTTTGGGTTATTTGTATGTACATGTAGTTTTCAACAATACATCTATAATGTACCTAAGTACTCCTAAATGTATTGATAGATACAGAAGAAGCTGTGTGGAATCCATAATTAAATGATTGGGAGAAGATATTTATAATGAAAGCATGCCAGAAAAAAAAATCAGGTTTTTTATTAGGGTTGCTATGTATCTCCAGGAAGAAGAGGATGGTTCTGAAGATGATATCAATACAAAGCCAGACTTATTGGTCACTTGGAAAACTGATTTTAGTGCACGTTGCTTTCTGGATCAATTTGAAGATGATGCTGATGGGTTTATTTCTCCAATGGATGACAAAATATCAAAGTACAGCCAGGACACTGGACTCTCGAATCTCCATGCTGCTTCAATGTATGGCATTTTGGTGGTATTATTAACATGTTTCAATGCAAATAGTCTTTTAAAATATTATTTTAGCCTTTGTATTTAAATGAATTGGCTAACAAAACTCAAGTGACTTGCCGGGAATGTATCTGTGTACACAACACTAAATTTTGTTAGCTTTTGGCTTCATTCTGTTAACATGCTTCATCCCATGACATGCCTCATGCCATGTTGTTCAAGAGAGCATCTAGATCTTGTTTAAATAATCAGAAGCTCTCTCACAATGGCTCTGCATGGCAAGGTACTCCTAGCCAGTTATTTAATGCACAGAAGACATCTCTTTGCCCTATGAATTAATTTAGTGCGGGGACAGTGGGAGCCCCAGCGCCATAACTGTGGCCAGCAGTCCAGGAGAGAGAGCACCTATCTCTTCTGGTTCAGCTCCCTCAACAGTTTTTGCATTGAGGTGCCTCCCCTTTTCCACAGCCCCTGTCAGTTGCTGTGTTTTCAACAATGCAAATATAACTCACTTTTTTTTTTAAAGATTTATTTATTTATGCATATAGAACTGGGACAGGCCAGAGATACGGAGGGTGAGAGGATTCACCAGAGACAGAGTGGGGAGCAGAACAGGCAGATCAGCGAAGTACACTGCTGAGGGGAGCAGCGGGCGGGCCAGGAGAGGTCTGCCACGCCATGGGGTCACCTCAGGCGGGAATTGAACTCATGCAGAAGTGGCTTAAGCTTCTTAGTGCTGTGCTTTAACCCGCTATACCACCAGGGAGGACCATAACTCACTTTTTTCTAAATGTTTCTATCCCTTAGACCAGAACTCTTGGAACACCTCCAGGAAATGAGAGAAGAAAAGAAAAGGATTCGAAAGAAACTACGTGATTTTGAAGACAATTTTTTCAGACAAAATGGAAGGTACTGTACATGTTTTTGCTCCTACCCCTGCATCCATCCTTCATTGCTTTTCTTTCAAATCTGTGCAGTGCCTCCAAATTGGGCCCATTCTGGTCCTCCCATAATCTAGTCCTTGGGGTGCTGGGGCTCTCTGAGATGTCCTGTGAGTTTTCTCTGAGGTTTGTGTGGTTCTCTAGGAAGAGATACTTCTTGGACGGTGTCCAAAGCTCATGCAGAAGTAGCTGACACTTATAAAACTAACCTGTCGCATCAAATTCTTATCTAAAATAAGCAGCTGGATCTGTTTCCAGTGGAGAGCACCGCTGTGTGTGTACACGCATGCATGTCTGTTTGAAACTAGAAGAAATAAGGGAACTCTAAATATTGCTGGTTTTTAAGTTCATTTCAAAGCCAAATTAATAATTGTTAAGTATGAGTGAAAAATACACAAGCAGCAGCAAGCCAATCTGACTGACAGGGGTCCTTTCTCCACTGAAGTTTCAGGCTCAGTGTCCTATTCTCGGTCACCACTGTGCTAATCATCTGCCTTCACCAGTGGCTGCACACACGGGGCCTCACCCAGTGCCAGACAAGGACAGGACAGTGAACAGGCATGCCTCTCTTACATTCGAGTCAGATTTTATCATTTTTAATTGACTTCATTTTAATCCACATTATTTAAACAATATGAATAGTTTCTCTTAAAGTCCCATTGATCCTTCTATAAAGTACTGGGAAATCAAAACACCATAAAAACTGACTTTGGCATTTGGAATGTATTCCGTTTTATTTCAGTAATTGTATAATTTTCTATTTAGCACTCTGGTGTATCTTTTTTCCTTATACTCATTTTGTGCACAGATATCTATATATGAAGGATTATATATTACATATAATATATAAGGTATTGTCCCCATGTACAGACTCTTAACGTGAAGCCATGTAACATGAAGTCGGGTCCTACTTCCTTCTTCCTTTGTGTCATTCTGCAAAATGCCAGACTGACTCTTAAAACTCAGCCATGTGGTGCCTTCTAGGGAACACTGTCTTTCCTGCTGGTCTAAACCCAGCTTGTCTTGACTAAGTTATGCCTGGCCACGCTAATACTCTGGGTAGATGCAGAGTTTCCACATGACGCTAACTCTCCAGATGAGCAGTATCATCCAGGAGAGACAGCCAGTGATCCTCAGCTTCCTTTTCTTTTGTTTTCACTAGAAATGTGCAGAAGGAAGACCGCACTCCTATGGCTGAAGAATACAATGAATATAAGCACATAAAGGCAAAACTAAGGCTTTTGGAAGTGCTGATCAACAAGAGAGACAGTGATACCAAGTCCATGTGAGGGGCAGCCTCACAGCGGAGGAGAGGGGCTGGGGGCGCAGGACGAACTTACTGCCTGTCTCCCCAGGGAATAGCAGCTCTGGGGAGACTGGCGGGCAGCCTTGGAGCTGGACCTGCAGAGCATCTAGCCCTTCCACCTCCAGACCACTGGGGTGGGCTCCAGTTTCAATTGCTTGCCTTAGGAACACCTGGATGGAAGAAAGCAGCCTACCCTGATGTAGGAGTTTTGCAAAAGAAAGTCAAGATTCCCGTGCTTGTGCACACACGTGCACACACACACATACATTGTAGTGGAAACTGTAACTTGCAGTGATGTGCCACTACGTCGAGACACACTTACCTACAGAGACTACACACTGTTCTTCCCTGGAAAACTCAGAGATCATTCTCTAACTGTGATCACAAACCAGCTCAGGACTTCACTCTGTGAGCGAACTTGCCGCGCAGGTCTGTGTTCTCTCTGGACCCAGTCAACTGGGAACTTGCATCGGAGCCCTATTTGCTGCCTTGGCCATTCTCATGACCTTCTCACAGAGCTGCGCCTTTCCCTCCTCCTGTGCTTTGTTCCCAGTCAGCACTCAGGTAGATGGAAGCTGCATCTGCCCAGCATGGCAGAATAGACATCTATTTGACAGTGTGTTTCTACAAGACATCCTCAGCTAATAAAGAATTTTGATCCTGACGAAGCCTGGATCACCTGCGGAGGACACAGGGAATATAGCTGTAGCTCTATGAATGTTGATTTCTTTTAAAATCAGGTATCAACAGGGTGAAGAGCCTGGAGAAATCTTTCCTCGACATTGACTGCACTTGCCAGTCTCACATTTTAACATCAGACACTCAGCGAGGCCAGCATGCTATGGCAACTAGTTTGGGGCTTGGTTTTGCTTTGGTACGAGCCAAATATGGGGGTCTTGCTTAATTCTTAGCTTTAGATAGAAGGAACCTTTGTTCTAGGCTCCTCAGTACTAACCAGAGTCTAATTTTTTAAAAAGTGGACCTGTACTCAAACCTCTAACTGAAGGGAAATGTAGTCCTCAGAGCTCAACCCAAGGCAGAATCTAAATTACATTATTTTAGAACTCATGTATCAGAAGGTAAAATAACCGTGTGTAGCCAATTATAAATTTTCAAGGCTATTAAAGATCTGTCTATATTAGACATTTTGAAGGGACCAGGGAATTTAAGACATCAAATCACTCATCTCTTCAGTATGCTAGCATAACTTGGTGACTTAATTCTTTTTAACCCTCTCTGTCTACACTGGGCAAAGTGGGTTGGCTCTCCCCATCCACCACAGCTGCCTCTTGCTCTGTGGCTGGCGAGAGGTGGGCCCTGCCTTGGCAGGAGATAGTGCAGGATGGTCAGAGCAATGGGGTGCCCCTAATATTTTGAAAATTACCTTCTTATTGGGCACTGTTTGTTTAATAAGAAGAAAAACAAGAAAATACCAAACTCTACTGACAAAAAGTTAATTTCAAAAAGGAATCTTGAGAGAAACTGTTCGGTTTGGAATTATGGCAGCATTTTCCACTGCTGACATGAGGGAGCTACTCTCTCGGCTGAGCATCCTTTAAATTGGCAGTGGGGGAAGAATACCTTTACGTTTGTTCTCAAAAATAATCCTATGGAAGCATGAGCTATGTGTTGGAAGTGCCCTGGTTTTACCCACACACATAAAGTGGTACATAATGCTACAAATTTAGCTGTATGTGAAAATAGAGTTTGGTATTCTTCGCTCTACTGTTTACATTGCTGAATGCTATAGTTTCAAGGAGCTATATTATAAATAAGATTACGCACTTTAGGACACTTTCTATTTTTGAAATCTGAGCATAAATCATCCACATGACCAAAAATCGTATTTTTTAAAACAACTGTATGTCTAGTCTGTCCTTTTTATGTAACTATTCACTTAAATAAGCTATAATATAAATCAAATCATTATCAGTGAACTTTTAAAACACACCTGTTTAAGAGTATTGTTTTTAAAATACTTATGCTACAGAATTTAAAAAGAAGAAAAGCTATGTAAATGAGAAGCTAGTACATATTTTGAAATCTATTGTTTCTGCCAAAGGTAAATTAATAGAGTTATTCAGAATTCCCATTCAAATTTGTATGATTGGATATAAAAAAAATACCAAGTTATAGCAAAATAAATTGTGTATGGAATATTGTGTTTTCCTTTGTAATTTCTAATCTAGATTTCATAGACTTAAACCCAAATTTAGTATGAGGGGGAGGGGCTGTTTACCTGAGATCTTATCTGAAGACATATTAGTCAGGAGGTCTGGCCCTGTCAGAAATGCTGCGGCAAACTTGTTTCCATAGCAACCATTTCTGCAGCCTGGGGTCTCAGGGCCCTAGAGACAGTGTCTTAATAGGCTTCATCACACAGACAGAATATTCTGAACTAATATTCTTCCTTTACTCTCTCGGGAGTGGGGAGTGTGTGTGTGTGTGTGTGTGTGTGTGTGTATGTGTATGTTAACAAACCAACAAAATAAATGTCAAGTGTTATTTAATAACAAAGGTAAAGTGTGAATGAACTTGATTATTTGATTTTTAAGAATTAGAGACAGCAGAGGTTTGCAATTTGCACAAGCATTTTCTCTTATTGTGTTCAATTTAGAGTCAATATTGAAATAGATCTTTATATTAAGCATCATATCATCACATTTTGTCTTTGGATCACTTAGTTTGAATTTCTATTTAAACACGTTTGTGCAGGGTTCAGGATGAGGCCCTGCTTCAGAGTTTTTCAAGACTGTTCAAGATCCTGGTAGAAGAAAGACCTCATAATCTCCAATTCAGGAAAAATTTCCACAAAAGAGCATATTAAATTTCGAACTGGAGAATTAATTATTTTAATTGCTAGCTATAAGGCATTGTGAGTTAATAGTTTGACTTCTTTCCTTTGGTTGCCAGCTTTAAGTCACTGCCTAGGTGCAGATCAGCCATGTCTGTCTCTGCCGCAGTGTGATTCTTGTCCTGATGCAGTGCGTGATAATCTGTCACAGGGTGTGTTGCTCCCTGGATGCACCTCCCAGCTGTGGGAGTTCCCAGCCCTGCACAAACTTCAGGGTTGTAAACAGGGCACGGGGATGCGCTCAGGGGCAGTCTCCAAACACTGGTGACTAAGCATTTGATAATGTGGTAGAACTTGGAATCCCTCACAAAATGAAGGTGTCAGTCTGTCAGAATTACAGCTGGCCCTGTGTGGTCCATGAAGCTGGTTTTTTGGAGCCACCTCATTTTCAGCAGACAGAATGGGATTGGACATCTGGAAACAATCAGATCTTCAAGGGAAGACAAATATCAAAGTTTTTATTAACTTTGTGAAGAAATCCTTAATCTGATCCAATCCTTAATCTGATGTCAATTTCCTCAGGATAAAACCATTAGTACCTTGATACTTTCAGTGGGATATTTATAGTTGAACACCACAAACTTCACTGCTTTGTAAAGAGCTGGTTGTAATCTAAATTCTATTTGGCCTTCAAGATGGGTCTTCCTGACACAGTGCTCCCCAGGTTCTGGTATTTTCCACAGTAAGATCAACATCTCCATGACATTCTTTTCTGCTATCATTTGGTTAGATCAATAGAGGACAAGACTGTACTAGATGTTAAAGCCCATGTGTTTGGCAAAGCCTAGAATGTGCTGTTTTTCTTTCTGTGGGTTTCCTTCCTTTGTCCCCCTCACCCACACTTAACCCTCAACATGTGCTAAAGGGCACATTTTGTTAAAAGACTGGCTACATGTAAGTTTCAAATTTTTATACAAATCGTGCACCCTGACACCTCTTCCCAGAGTGACTGCATCGCAGGCCCGGGATGACTGATCATGTTGAGCACTGCACAACTGGCTTTGACCACTTTCCCAAGTAGACTGTGCCTCTGTGGGTAGCCACGTCCTTCCCCCGTGACCCTTGGGGGAAATGTAGCCAGCTGAAATGGACTCCAAGTTTACACATGTATATGAACTTGAAATCTGGACGTCTACAGCCTCACAGTACTGAGCGGGCCTGTCAAGGACATGCGTGCTGCTCAAGACATTGCTTTGGTAGATCTAACTTTCAACCTGAAACATCTATCCAGTCATTACACTCTCCAGGAATGCACACAATTTTAGTAAATAATATGGACTCAGAACCATGTTCACTTGACATGTAAGCAATTACAGTTGGCCTTTTTTAAAATGTGAGCCAAGTGGGAAATGTTATGTACATTTTTGTACATGGCTGTATTTTGTATGAACTTAAAAAGAAATAAAATATTTTAAGCTGAATGTTCTGAAATTATTCAGGCCCAGGAACATGGGACCGAAGTGCCTGTGGATGTGAACTTTTCCCTCAGTAAGGAATCAAATGTTCTTGTGACCACAGGGGCCTCTTGAGGATTGCTGTCGTGTTTTGTCTTCGAGGAGGGCACTAGAGGAGAGGCCAATGCGGTACAAGTTAGGCATGCCCAAGGATGTGGTTAAAAATAAATAAATAAATGGAGGGCTCTCCCTGGTGGCGCAACAGGTTATAACACCACATTATGAAGCCACTGCAGCATGGGTTTGATCCCAGCTGGTGAGCTGACCCACATGGCTCGGCAGACCTCTCCTGACCCGCCCGCTGTTCCCCTCAGCAGTGTATTTCAGTAGATCTGCCTGTTCTTCTCCCCACTCTGTCTCTGGTGAATCTTAACCACCCACCACACCTCTGGCCTGTACCCCAGTTCTGTAAGCATTAATAAATGAATCTTTTTTTTAAAAAATGGATTGGGGTTCTATACTCAGCAAATCACTCATGGAAAGGGTGCAAAAAATAAAAGCATTGGGGAGGGAGAAACACCTGGTTTTGCTTTTTTGCAAAGTCTAAGAGTCCATCATGGTAAATACATTAGCCATTTATTAGTCTGGAGCTCATAAGGCCCACAGAAAACTGACTTGGGAGAAAGGCGTATTTAAGTGGTGTGAGTGAAGCCTCGCCTAGGCACCTGTCTTAGACCAAGCGCCCCACACAAGCCTGGTCCAGGCTCCAGAGGTAGCCAGGGAGAGCGGGGCTTGTCTTCCATCTGAGAACACGCCAGCCCGGGGAGTGAGGCTGCAGATATTAAGCAGCAGATGTAAACATTACAAATAGACTAACCTGAAGGTTTTAAAAATGACGGACCTTGCCTTGGTGCTAAGATCAGCATCCAGACTGAGAGAAAAGCAGCGCTGCCAACAATGAACAATGGCACAAGGCCATGCTGTTCTGCTAAGATGAAGTCTCCGCCTGAGTAATTTAAAAACACAGCATCCAGACCCTCCCTGGTGGCGCAGTGGGTTAAAGCACAGCACTGAGAATCTAAAGCCACTTCAGCATGAGTTCGGTCCCCAGCCCAGGAGGTGACCACATGGCATGGCAGACCTCTCCTGGCCCACCCGCTGCTCCCCTCAGCAGTGTACTTTGTTAATTGGCCTGTTGTGCTCCCCACTCTGTCTCTGGTGAATCCTCTCACCACCCCTGCACCTCTGGCCTGTACCTCAGTTCTGTATGCATAAATAAGTAAATCTTTTTTAAAAAGCATTTAGGCATAAGTGGCAAGAAGAATTTAGTGACACTCCATTTCTTTAAATCTTACTTTTGATGTCACCCTAATAAGAGACCGTAAAGTCAAGCTGCTCCGAGCACAGATTCCACAGCCTGGGACAAAGCCCGATGAATCCCCGCAGTGACCCCAGCCCCCACCTCAAACTGTGTCTGTTCCTGATCCTGCATCACCGATGCGCTGCTTGGACAACCTGAAAGGAATTTCAGAAGAGGGCTGTGCTCGACGGGGGGCAGGGAAGGGGCTGGACAGCCCCTCCATCATTTCACTGGCCTCATTATTGTCTTCTAGAAATGCATTCTGAATCCTGTAAGACAGAAAGTAGTGGTATCCCTAAGCTGGATCAACTTATCAAGACTATATATGCACTGTAGAATTCATATTCAGTAAAAGTCAAAATTCCCAAATGCATTTTTAGATGCCTGGCTGGCGGGCAGACAAATGTGGTTTGGCAGGAACAGAGCTTGTTGACAGCTTGGTTCTCACTTTTCCTCTCTAGCAACAAGGCTTCTGCCACAGGAGGTCTCCCAGTCATGTTGTGAGGCATCTCTCTGCCCAGGGCCAGACCCAGGATCCTGTTCTCTAGAGGCACACAGGGTTTCCATTGGGCCTGTGTGCGTTTAACTCATATGTTCTGTGAATTCTGAAAGTCTTTTACAATAAATTTTAAATTTTTGTTTCATTGCACAAAAGCAGAAAGCAGCTGAAGGACACAAAGAAATCCTTGAGGTGCTTCTGTTCCTACAGCTTCCAGATCTTTTGGGACATTCTGATTTTGCTGTAACTATTTCTATTAAAAAACTTACAATTACTGGGCATGATTTAGAAAAAAGGGGAGTGTGGGAAGAGAATAAGAGCAGCGCTTCTCAAACTGGAACATGCATGAGTGTGTAGGGCCCTCATGGTACAGCGGCCCTCGCGCTGGGCCTCACTGTGAGTAGTGGGTGCAAGCTGCACCCCAGGAATGTGTGGAAATAAGCAACTCCAGTTGCTTCAAAATCTTTAGCTTCTGGAGACATTGCCCATTTGACAGGGCCCAGGGAGGCCAGTTGCTGCTGCTGCTGCCCAGGTTCCATCCTGCAAACAACAAATGGCGTGGCTCAATGATTTCTGTTTCACTATTTGGCTCCCAAGTCTCTGAATCTTCATCTGACAAATGGGAATAATAATAATCTATGCCTGATGGAGTTGTTATGAAAATACGCTGGGATGAACATAAAGTGAGCATACGATATGTCTGCAGCAAATAAATGATCACGGTGGGTTATTGTCGACAGCATTGAGATGAAGGTTCTTTGACCAACAAGACATTGTAAATGGCTGCAAAAAAGGAATTTCGTGTGCCTCTTCCAGCACCTTTCACCTTCTGATTTCTTCTTGTGTAAGTCAGAGACAGAGCACACCTCCAGCTCCTTAGACACCATTAGTGCTGTCAGGGTAAGTGAGATTAAATAAAAACACTGACCCATTCTCTCCTAGGGGAAAATTGGGAGTATCAATATTCGAGCACATTGCTTCAAAAACTGACTGTTTTTGTCAGGGAAATCTGCACTCTCTGACTTCCTGCCCTCACAAAGCAGGGCAAACTCCTCTAAATCTACTCCCCCAAAACATTTTGAAAGCTCCAATCTTCTCAGACAAAAGCAAAGTCTGAGGTGGCTGCTGAGACCAGCATGGTAATGTCCGTGTTCTGTGAAGTGGGGAACACAGTGACCTTTGAGCTTATTTCTAGTTCACTCAATGTTCCGAAATGTCTGTATCAGGGTGTGTTTTCAAACAACTAAAAGCTAAACTTACCCCAGGGAGGAGAGTTGCTGTGATTTTGGCACGCTCCTAGTTAGCATACTAAATGTCATCAAGGGGGGAAGGCAGGTAGGCTGGGTTCTCAGCCCACATGAAACCCCAGGTGGCAAATGGAAGGTCCAGCTGCCCGGGCATCAACAGGGCAAACTGGGTTAAAATGACATTAAAATCTCCTTGAGTGAGGCCCTAACCCCATACCTCAAAAGTTCAGAAATGCTCGATTTCTTCTCCAAACCACATGCCAAAGACTTGAACTTGAGTGTCCTTGAGCAAGCCTCACAACAGCAGAACCCACAGAATGCAGAGTCATGAAAGGTCAGGAGACCTGCTTGAGAACAACACTGCCTCGGGTGCTGGCAGGCCTGTGGGAACATGAGCCAGCACCTAGTTGGCGCTGGCTGTTAACCTTTGCCCCTGTGCGCTCTGGCCTCTTATGACACATTGGGGAATGAGGTTATTTCTGAATCTGCCCTTTGGCTTCTTTAATTCCTAATCCTAAAGAAAAGGTGACTGTGAAGGATTCATCTGGTTCATGTTTGCCTTCATTTGAGTTGTGACAGTGTTTTAATATCTAAATTTCTCAGGAAGTTCAACACCAATGGCATTAAATCAAATAGTTACCAGAGATATATAAACAATTTTCCTGGGATTAAGCATGAGAACATCAGCTTTTAAAAGATATAAAGACCATGTCCTCCCTGCCTGGTGTCCCTTCACTCTCAGGAGAAAAGACAAAAGAAAGCTGACAGCTGATAGCATTTTTCTCAGTGCAGTGCATAGATGCAGCTACACGAAAAGGAAAGAAAGCTACAGACTAATATCCTTGGTGAATATAAATGCCAAAACACTCAATAAAAAATATATGGCACCTAAGTTTTGGAAGGAAAAAAGTGTCAAAGCCTGGATTAGTCTATCCACTAGAGAGGCTGTTGTGACTACAGACTCAAAGATCCTGCCCATACTGGGAAGGCCTCCCCACCCAGCATCATCTATTCTCTGTAGAGCCTGTTTTCTCACTGCAGAGGAGAACAGCAAACAGGTCAAGACCTGCAATGCCATGTGGGTCACCTCCCTGGCTGGGAATTGAACTTGTGCTGCAGCAGCTGGTGATAGCTTCATAGTACTGTGCTTTAACTGGTTAGGCCACCAGGGAGGGGCCCTGGTCTTTTAAAATGTTCTACTGAGTTCAGTTTGTTAACATACATTTTGTTGAGTATTTTGGCATTTATATTCACCAAGGATATTGCTGTAGCTTTCTTTCCTCATAATGACCTACTTACTTTTGGAATTATGATAATGCTGCGCTTATAAAGTGAGTTTAAAGTTTTCTGTCCTTTGGACCCTTCCTGGTGGTGCAACAGGTTAAGCTCAGCACTCTTACTCTTAGGGGATTCTCCACTTGTTCCTACTTCTGAGAACAGAGCACGAGCTGAAGCAGGCGTCTACCTGTGAGATAGAGGTCGTGACACCTGTGTGGCTGTCTGCAGGCCCCTCGAGTACCCTGGTGATCTGCCTGCGCTGAGAGCGCCTTCACTTACTTTCCACCCTAAGAAAGTAGGGTTATGGGGGAGGGCACAGAATATATGTACCCCAAGTCCTAGCAAAGCAAAGAACAAACGGAATACTTACTAAAAATTTATTTTTCTACATGCACTGGGGAGGGAGTCCTGGAAAGGACCTTAAAAAACAAGTATCCGGCCCTCCTTGGTGGCACAGCAGGTTAAAGCACAGCACTGAGAATCTAAAGCCACTGCCGCATGAGTTCGATTTCTGCCTGCCCTGGAGGCACACATGGGTGACCACATGGCGTGGCAGACCTCTCCTGACCCGCTCGCTGCTCCCCTCAGCAGTGTACTTCGTCAATCTGCCTGTTCTGTTCCCCACTCTGTCTCTGGTGAAGCCTCTCACCGCCCCTGAGCCTCTGGCCTGTACCCCAGTTCTGTATGCACAAGTAAATAAATCTTTAAAAAAAAAAAAGTATCAGTGTAAAATATAAAACCTGGAGTTTTGTGGTTGGGTCCTTACTTCAGTCTTATGGGAAAAAACTCTGGAGTGATGTCTCAGAAGTTGGAAGTGCAGGTCCCTGTATGACAAAGCACACCACGGGCCTGTGGGCAGGCTAAAGAGGGAGTAGACAGCACAAGGCCAGACAAGAAAGGTCCTTGGCCCCTAACCTCTACCGGCCAACAGAGACTCCCTGCCCCCCAGTCAGTGACACCCTGCAGGTGCCATAACTGCATGACTGATTGGCACTTTGGTGCCCCCAATTTTAGAACTGCCTTACGGAATGGCGTTCTGCCCGTCAAGCAAGCCTCACAACCAAGTCTTTGCAGGTGGGTGGTAAAGTTATGTGTCACATCCTACAAGTCCCTTTCTCTTTGTCATCTCTATTCTCTATCTCCAACACTGTTGCTGCCTGTCTCGGGAAGTTGGATATAATGATCAAGCCCAAGCCCCACTTTATGACAGAGAGCAAGGTACTTTCTCTGAACATTGATTTCTTCCTGTGAAAAGCTGTGATAATACTGGTAGTGTTGCTGAGAGCTTGTGTGGATGTGTCAAACGCTACTCTTGTGCTTTTCATGAATTCATTTCACGACTACATGAATAGGCATGGCACTATTAAAAGGAATTAAAAGGAAGTGAGGATGAAAGAAATATTTTCTTTCAAGGAGAAATACCTGCCCCATGAGACTCCATGGTACAGGGTTAAGTCACAGCACTATGAAGCTACCTGCAGCCTCTGCAGCAAGAGTTCAATCCCCAGCCAGGGAGCTGACCCACATGGCACAGCAGACCTCTCCTGTCCTGCCTGCTGCTCCCCTCAGCAGTGTGTTTCAGGGGATCCATATGTTCTGCTCCGCCCTCTGTCTCTAGTGAATCCTCTCATCCCCTGCCCCTCTGGCCTGCACCCTAGCTCTTGTATTAATGAATGAATAGAAAGCTGCCCCAGGACACACAGTAATCAGTTGAGCCAGGAGGGCAGTGGTGGCAATAAAACTGGGTGGTGCAAAGCAAATGCTTGCACATGGGCAGCACACAAACACACATTAGTTCTTACAGTCAACATTAGAAGCCATGTCTGTGGGCTCATCTTAGACAAAGCTTGATTCTCTTACTCATTCAGCAGGAAACCTCAAATACTTGCTCTGACTGACAAATGTCAACTACATCCCAACTTCCTCCTAGGACTCCAGTAAGGTTATCTTCTCTGCTGTGATTCCTGTAAGTCCAGTCTCACAGGGATGGCAAACTTTTTTCTGTAAAGGGTCAGATGTTAGCCTTTAGAGGCTACCATCCTGGCCACACAGCCTTCCTTTATTTATTTTCAACCCTTTCAAAAATGTAAGTCCCATTTTTTCTTGGACTATAGTCTGTCAAACCCTGCCTTACAGGATTCTTACAGGGTCCTCATTCAAGGCATCAAAAGGCTTTCACAGAAATGGATGATGTAGGCATCAGAATTAGCTAGGTAACCTAGTTAATCTTTTCTTGAATCCCCCTTCCCCATCACCACCACCAATCATAGCCAAAAAATTTCATTAAATTGTACATGAGTGAAATGGTAAAGAAACTTCCAAAGGTTTGCAGGGGAGAGATGGTAGCTATATAGGTAGGTAGATGATCCAGAAAGTCTCATCCTGAATGTTCTAAGGCAATCAGTGAAGAGAAAGAAAAAGGAAACTCTCCCAGAAAAAAAAAAAAAAAAGCACCATTAATTTAGAAGCAGAAAGAATTTTATCCATGCAAAAGGTATTTTGAAATATGCTTTGGGTACCTCTGTGCAGACACTCTAATTCAGTCATGGAACGTTAGCATTTGAGCTCAAAGGGGCCTTAGAAATTATCTGGTCCAATCCCCTTATTTCATGAATGAGGATTCTGAGGCCCACTGATAGAAAATAAGTTGGGTATTTCCATGCAATATTATATGTAAAAGGGGTTTGTTTGGTTTTTTTGTCCCTCAAATTGGCATTTATGTCATTAAGTGTTTGAATGGAAGTTGTCGATGGAAAACGACCATTCTCTTTATTACCAATAGATAGTTTACCACCTTTAAACTATTATATCTGGTAAGACAATATATTGTACTTCTTAGTATTTATCAAAGGCACTTTTTGTTGCACTTTCTATACTTTTGGTGTGAATGTCGGCCAATGGGCATCAATCACGAGGTCAGTGAATTTGGTTCTCCTTCAAATCACCCTCCCATGGCCCCATCACCACACTTCTGCCCCAACCTGCTCAAGCACCTTTACTTCCACTGCCAACGCCCTCAGCTCTGTTTCATGCTCACTCCTTTCCACTCCAGTTCCTCCAAATTTACCCCGTCCATATTTTTCTTCTTAAAAGCAGGTTCAAATCCTGTATCACTGTCTCTGACTCCTACCCACCCCAAGTTTCTGAATATCTTAACAAATCAAATTTGAGTACCAATTACAGTTTCAGTGTTTATCTGAAACCTTAACCCCTTAACCTTCTTTCTCTCCAGCATTATTTACAATCGTTTCCCCCGATGTTTCCTCAAATTATTTTGGCCCTTCCTTAAATAAGTCCCCACATTCCAGCCTTTGCTAAGGCCATCCACTCCATGAGACAGTGCCTCCTCACCCGTCACAACCTTCAGAGTCCAGTCACCTTAATGCCCCCAACACCCTCCCCAACACTGCCAGCTCCTGATATTTTACTCTTCATTCCCCAAGCATTTGCTTCTACTTTCTTATAGCAGGAACCAAATTTGACCTTCTTTTACATTATTTGGGAAGGTGTCCTAATTATTCTACTGAAAGCAAGCTACCTTTTCTGCAAGTACAATAGTTTTAAGTTAAAACACGAAATTTATTGCATAATATTGAACTATATGCACACACATAGAAAATAAACATTTCATATAACTGTATATCATTTTTAATCTTGTTTTATAAAGACTGAAAAACTACCAATTTAGCAATTGGAATAAGTTTTAAAAACAAAAAGCAAAAATCTACAGTCCTTCATTGAGATTTAATGCTGTATCACATTTCATAAATACTTCATTTTATATAAATAAGTCTTTTCTCTAGTGACTAGGAATTTAAAATTAGACTGACATGGATTCTTTGATCATGTAGAGTTTTCTTATCCCATGATGAAGAAGGTTAAGCATGTCATTTTTAAGATACATATATTTGCTTTAGACATAATCCCCCCGAAACTGCATTGTAAACAAACATTTCAAATGCAATAAACAAAAGTTCCATAATAATGTCCTTAAGTTTTAGCAATTAGGGAAAAAGAAAAAAAATGAGTAGAAATTTTACAGTTTAAATAGAAATAAAAAAGAACAGACTGCATGCATCCACTGGGGGTGGGGGGAGAAGAGGAAGGTAACAGGTAACACAATGGGATGAAAAAAGGAGAGAAAAAAGGAAAGCTGGAGAGGGGAGTGGGGACAGTGACAGAGAAAGAGATAGAGGAAGGGACAGAAATGGATTGTTTCTACTTTTCTTAGAGAAAATACTCTTGAAAATATGAATGAAACTTGCTCAAAAGTGAGGGAACAGAAAGGGCAGGACTTATCACCTCAGCTGTAGTCAGAGGGAGGACACGGCTGAGCATCACAGCACGATCAGGCTCAAGTGCACGCTGAGCTGCTCGGCACATCTTAAGGAGGCCCAGGAAACAGGCAGAGCCGTGGGAAGATTGCTATTCCCTAAGACTTTTTCTTTTTAAAGGCAAGATGTGTTCCTAAAGGCTTCAGTAAATTCTCAAGAGTTCAATCGAAGTAATGGACCCAGATTCAACTTGTTGGAACTGGAAGTTTCTGAAGTAGTCCTTTCCCCCTTAGGCCTTACGGTGGGGCTGCCACAAGCCAGGAGCATTCTCAAGGCTACAGAGAAAGGAGACATTCTGCATGTGCAGGTAAGAAAAGACAGATGAGATGAGAAGGAGGAATGACAAATTCAGAGAAGGAACATGAAGCACTGTGAGGAAAGATCAGGGCTGAGAGAGACATTTGGGAAGTGAAAATTTTAAATTCACTGCCATTTTGTCCAGCAGAGTGCAACATATTCACAAGTGCAGGGAACACTGGGAAATTTGATTTAAAAACAAAAATACCTCCTCCTACCAAGAGCCAATTTTTCACCCCACTCCCAGGCCCTGAATTTTCAAAAAGGTAGCTTACCAGTTACAACCCCAGAAACACAACAACCAGGCTCAGGATTCAAAAGTACCACCCCACTTATGCAATAAAAAAATAAAACTCACTCCCCATGATTTTCTGTATAGGCCTCAATGTGGGCATTGAGGAAGGGAGAGACATCTGGGGCAAGTTGGGGAGCCTCAGGCCAGACTAAACCCCTCATAGTTGTCAAGTGCCTGGGTCAGCCTTGCGCTCAGGATTTCTTTGCTGCTGTACTTGGGGAGGTCAAGAAGGTTATAACAAGTGTGGGCCACCGGCAAGTACTCCTCTCCACTGGCTGTGGACTGGATTACGATCTGCAGGCTTGCCATGCCGTAGATGGGGATCCGATCACTGCCAGTCAGGAACACTGCAGAGAGAGGGAACTGGCGTTAGGGCTACTTACAGGAGGAGCTGCGCTGGCCTCCTAGGGACAGAGAGGACAGCCTGACACCCTGTGGCTTGTAGGAGAAGTACAATCATTTCTGTGTGCTGACAACTACCGTGTTAATATAAACGCTCTTGTTCTTAAAACAAAATGCCTTTCAACTCCTGGGTTTTGTTGTTGTTTGTGAACTATATATAAGAGAATTGAATGCAACTGATAAACATTAGTTTCAGATGTACAATAAAGACTTGACGTTGTATACAATGTAAAATAATCATGGCAGTAAGTCCAATTCCAGGCCAATCTCTGCAAGTTTTCAAATTTGTAATATAATGATTGCCTCTGGCATCAGGCTGTATACTCCATCACCCCCATGATATATTCATTTTATAACTGGAAATTTGGGAAGGTTGTTTCTTAAAAGATTTCACTGAGGTAGTAACATTGGTTTACAACTGTATGTTTCAGGGTACAAGTTCACACTGCTTCAAATATTACCACACCACACCCACCACCAAAGAAGCACCAGTAACCACTTGGTCCCCTCCCCCGTTACTCCCCACCCAACTCTCCCTCTCTGATAGCCTTAATCCTGCAGACAGATTTCCTGGGATTGTTTTGGTTTGATTTTGTCTGTTCCTTCATGTTCCACGCATGAATAAAATCATCCACTGTTTTTCTCTTTCTGATTTTTTTTGCTTAGTATGATCCCCGCCAGTTCTACTCATGTAGTAACAACAGCAAAATTCATCTCTCATATAGCTGAGTAGTGTCCATTGTGTTTATACAATTTTATCCACTCGTTTTTGGCTGAGGTTGTTTCCATGCCTTAGTAACAGTAAATTGTGCTGCAATGTACAGAGGAGTATGTAAATATCTTCAAATCAGTGCTTTATAATCTTTGGGTAAACACCTAGGAGTAAAATTACTGGAGAATATGGCAAAACTAGGTTGAGTGTTTTATGAAACCTCCCCACTGTTGCAGTGAATGGGAGAAAATATTTGCGTACATCAAACAAGGAGTTAGTATCCAAGGTCTACAAAGAACTCATACAACTCAGCAACAGGAAAACAAATAACCAATTAAAAAAAAAAATGCTCCTCAGCCCTACCTGGTGGCGCAGCGGGTTAAAGCACAGCACTGAGAATCTAAAGCCGCTTCCGCATGAGTTCGATTCCCGCCTGCCCCGGAGGTGACCACATGGCGTGGCAGACCTCTCCTGACCCGCCCGCTGCTCCCCTCAGCAGTGTACTTTGTCGATCTGCCTGTTCTGCTCCCCACTCTGTCTCTGGTGAATCCTCTCACCCTCCGCATCTCTGGCCTGTACCCCAGTTCTGTATGAACAAATAAATAAATCTTAAAAAAAAAAAATGCTCCTCATCACTGATCAGGGAAACATAAATCAAAACCACAACGAGATACCAGCTCACCGCTGGGAGAATGGGTCATATCAGAAAAACCAGAAACAAGCAAGAGTGGACACAAAGGAACGTTCATACACTGTTGGTGGGAATGGTCCAGTTCCTATGAAACCAATATGGAGGTTTCTCAAAATATAACTGGAACTTCATACTTCTTGATAACTAACCTAGTCTACTACCCTCTGACCCCCGGCCCCTCTGGTAACCACCCATTTTCTGTATGAATTTTATTTTGTTCCTGAGATACTTTATATAAGTGAAATAATAAGGTGTTTGTCTTTCTGCCTTATTTCACTTAATGTCCTGAGGGTCCACCCATTTCATCACAAATGGCAAAATATCACTGTGTTTAATAGCTACACAGCATTGTCTTGTGTGTATACATTATGTCGTCTTTATGCATTCATCGACTGATGGACACACAGGTTGTTTCCATAGCTTGGTTATTGTAAATAATGCTGCAATGATCATAAGGGTGCGTATAGCTTTTCAAATTACTGTTCACATTTTCCTCAGAGAAATAAAAAGTCGAATTGCTGAGTCAATGACAGAAGTAGTTCAATTTTTAATTTTTTGAAGAACTTCCACACTGTATTTTACACTATATTACCGCCAATAATAGCAATGCACGGGTCTTATTTGCTCCACATCCTTACAAGCAGTTATCATTTGATTTTTATTGATAACAATTCTGATAGGTGTAAAGTGGTATCTCTTGTGGTTTTGATTTATAATTCTCTAATTTAGACTTCTTTTCATGTGCTTGTTGACCATTGTATGTCTCACTGAAAAAAATATCCATTTTGAATCTCTGCCCCCTTTTAATTGAGTAGTTCTGGGCTGTTGAGTTCAATGACTTCTCTCTACATTTTTAATGTGATCTCTCAATCAGATACAGGATGTGCAAATATTGTCTCCTGTGCAATAGTTTGCTTTTTCATCTTGTACATGGTTTCCTTAACTGTGCAGAGCTTTATAGTGTCATACAGCTCTATTTGCTTATTTTTTTTTTTTAAGATTTATTTATTTGTACACACACAACTGGGCTACAGGCCAGAGGCTCAGCAGCAGTGAAAGGCTTCACCAGAGACAGAGTGGGGAGCAGAACAGGCAGATCGACGAAGTACACTGCTGAGGGGAGCAGCGGGCGGGTCAGGAGAGGTCTGCCACGCCATGTAGTCACCTTCGGGGTAGGCGGGAATCGAACTCATGCGGAAGCGGCTTTTAGATTCTCAGTGCTGTGCTTTAACCCGCTGCGCCACCAGGGAGGGCCCTCTATTTCCTTATTTTACCTTTTGTTGCTATCGTCTTTGGAGTCAGATTCAGAAAAAAAAAAAAAAAATAATGACCTATGCCACGGAACTACACCTATAGATATAGGTGTAGTATAGATGGTTATTGTAAAGAATGCTGCAATGATCATAAGGGTGCGTATAGCTTTTATGCTTTTAGGTCATATATTCCAAGTCTTTAATCCATTTTGAGTTAATTTTTGTGTATGATGTAATATAGTCCAGTTTCCCCAACATAATTATCAAAGAGACTGTCTTTTCCCCATTGCCAATCTTGGCTCCTTTGTTGAAAATTAATCACAGTATGTGGGTTTATTTCTGGATTCTCTCTTATGTCCCATTGATCAATGTCTCTGCTTTTTTGATAATATGATACTGTTTGGCTTACTATTGCTGTGTAGTGTAGCTTGAAGGAATATCTCTGCTTATATTCCTATTTCTTAGGATTGCTTTGTCTATCAGAGTTTCTTGTTTATTCAGTTTCTTTGAAAGATTTTGCTAGAATTCTAGACATTTTAACAAAATTAATTCTGCTGATCCATGAGTACAAAATACTTTTCCATTTCAGTATTCATTTTTATCAATCTTAATTTTCAGTACACAGGTCTTTCACTTTCTTCATATTAAATTCTCACATATTGAGAATTTTATTTTTCTGATGCTATTACAGCACATGGTATCGCTTTTTTACATTTCTCTTGCTTTAGTATATAGAAAGTTAGTAATTTTTGAATATGACTTTGAATCCTGAAATTGTTTTTGATAGTTTTTCTGATTTTCTATATATAATCATCAATTACTGAGTTGAAGTAAAAACATCTCAATTTGGATGCTTTTTATCTCTTTCTTTTCCTAACCTTTCTAGCAAGGACTTTTAATATGATATTGTATACAAGTGTAAAAGAGCTGATACCCTTGTGTTATTCCTAGTCTTATAAGAAAGCTTTTAGCTTCACCACTGAGTATGATGTCAGCTATGGCCTTTACTCTATTGAGGTATTTTCCCACACTCTATCCACTTTCTAAGTTTTTTGTCAAAAATGGATGTTGAGTTTTATACATTTTTCAATGTATATTAATATATAGAAATATACTATGTATATCAATTTTTATGCTTCACTTCGCTAATGTGATGTATTATGTTAATTCATTTCTAGATGTTGAGCCATCCTTGTGCATGGGCTAAATCTCACTTGATCATGAAATATAAGCCTTTTAATGTAGTATTGCTTGATTTGCTAATATTTTATTGATGTTCATTAGGAGATTGATAGCATGTAATTTTCTTACTGTGGTGATAGTTACATGGCTTTGGTGTCAGGGTAATTTTGGCCTCACAAAATGAATTTGGAAGTTTTCCTTCCTCTTCCATTATTTTGGAAGAGTTTGAGCAGGATAGGTATTAAATCGTCCTTGAACACTTGCCAGAATTCACCAATGTGAGGTCGGATCCTAGACTTTTCTTTTTGGGGAGCTTTTTTATGACTATTTTAATCTCTGATTAGTAATTTGTACCAGTACTAGTCCATTCACTGTATTCATTTCTGATTTCCTATTTCTTTCTGATTCAGTGTGGGAAAATCATAATTCTAAAAATGCATGCATTTTGTGTGGTTTGCCTAATTTGTTGGCATATAACTTGTTCATATTAAGCTCATAATTACTTTTTATTTCTGTGGTGTCAGCTGTAACCCTTTCATTTCTGACTTTATTTTATCACTCATTTTTTCCTTGATGAGCCTAACTAAAGGCGTGTCAATTTTGTTTAACTTTTCAAAGAAGCAGCTCTTCATCAATCCTTTCTTCTGCCTTACCAGTCACTATTTCACCTATTTTTGCTCTAATTTTCATTTCTTCTTTCCAGCTACTCATTTTGGGGTTTTTTGGTTTTCTTTTTTCCCCTAATTCCTTCTTTTTAGTTTCCCAAAGTACAAGATTAGATTAATTAAGAATTATCTCATTACTTGAAGGAGGCACTATATATTGCTATGAACTTCTCTTTTAAAATAGCTTTTTACTTCATCTGCATAGATTTTGGTATGTTGTATTTCCATTTATCCCCAGGTATTGTCTGATTTCTGTGTCAACCCAACAGTTGTTCAGTGGCTTGTTTCCACCTCTATTTTTGTGGGGTTTTAGTTTTTTCTTGTGACTGTTTCACACTGTTGTGAGTCAGATAAAATATGATTTGTCTTCTTAAATTTACTGAGACTTTTTGTGCTCAAGCATGTGATCTATTCTGGAGAGTGTCCCATGCACATTTGAGAAAAATGTGTATCCTGCTATTTTTGGATTTACTATTAGGTGCATATATATATATATAAAGTCCATCTAATAGTGTATCATTTTTTTAAAAGATTTATTTATTCATACAGAACTGAGGTACAGCCAGAGGTGCAGGGGTGGTGAGAGGCTTCACCAGAGGCAGAGTGGGAAGCAGAACAGGCAGACTGACAAAGTACACTGCTGAGGGGAGCAGCAGGCGGGTCAGGGGAGGTCTGCCGCGCCATATGGATCCTCTGGGGCTGGGGAGAGAACTCGCACTGAAGCGGCTGCTGCCAGATTGAAGTACTGTGTCCTAGCCCGTTGCTCCACCATGGAGGGCCCTAATAATGCATCATTTAAGACTGACAGTTCCTTCTTCATTTCCTGTCTGGATGATCTATACATAGATTTATGTGGGAGGCATTAAAATCTTCCACTATTATTGTACTAATGTCAATTCCCCTTTTATCTTTGTAATATTTGCTTTATGTATTTAGGTGCACCTGTGTTGGGTGCAAATACACCAACAAATTTTGTATATTCTTGTGGATTGACCCATTTATCAATATACACTGTCCTTTCTAAAAAAACAATGTTTTGTTCAATATGAGTATAATTATAGCACCTTTAATTTCACTTCCATTATATAGAATATCTTTTTGCATCCCTTCACTTTCAGTCTGCATATATCCTTATAACTTAAGTGGTTCTTTTTCTTCTTATCCATTCAGCATACTATGACTTTTAATTAGGGAATTTAGGCCATTTATATTTATAGTACCTTTTTATAGGTATGTATTTATTGTCATTGTGTTTTGTTTTTATAGTTCCTTTTTGATAACTCATTAGTGTTATGGTTAGATTCCTTCTGCATTTTATTTTGTATATCTGCTCTATTTTTTTGCTATGTTGTCACCATTAGGTTCAGTTACCATTATATTTTTTTATTATATGTATCCCTTAATTATTAATACTCCTACTTTTTTTAAGCTTTATTTATTTATACATACAGAACTGGCCCGAGGTGAGGGTGGTGAGAGGATTCACCAGAGACAGAGTGGAGTGTAGAACAGGCAAAGATACACTGAAATATACTGTTGAGGGGAGCAGAGGACGGGTCAGGAGAGATCTGCCATACCATGTAGGTCAGCTCTCTGGCCAGGGTGTGCTGCAGTGGCTGTGATAGCTTCATAGTGCTGTGCTTTAACCCACTACACCACCAGAGAGGGCCCCTACTTTTGTTTTTTAAGCTTTATGTTTGGTTTTATACATAATGGATCCATTGACTTTACAATTATCAGTGAAAATTTTTTTCTTTCACTTGTTTTCCTGCTACAACTTATTTTCATATCTTTTCAGCATATCAGAGTCCCTTTAATATTTTGTATAAGGATATTTTAATGGTGAGAAACTCTAAATTTTGCTTATCTATAGAATTCTATCTCTCCTTCAAGTTTTGAGTAATAACCTTTCAAGTTAGTGTATTCTTTCTTGGTTGTAAGTTTTTCCTTTCACTGCTTTGACTATATTATACTACTCTCTTCTAGCTTGCAGTGTTTCTGTTGAAAACTCTACTAAATCATATGAGGGGCTTCTCTGTATGTAACTTTTTTTTTCTTGCTGCTTTTAAGATTCTCCTTTTTACCTTTAATTTCTAAAATTTTTAGTATAATATGTCTTGGTGTGAACTGCTTTGGGTTCATCTTGCTTGACTTTCTGTATTCTTGGTCTTGAATACCTGTTTTACTATCCTAGGTCAGGTAAATTTTCCACCATTATTTCTTTAAATACTTCTCTATCGCTTCTCTCTCTTCATTCTGGAATCCTATTAATGTAAACATTATTCTGCCTGATGATGTCCATTAAACTATTATTATTTTAATTCTTTTTTCTTTTTGCTTTGCTTGGGTAGGATCCATTGTTCTTTCATAAAACATTTCATGTTTTATCATTCTTATGTTTTATCATAAGAATGCTGTCATTTTAATCAAGTCTGCTGTGCGTTTCTGGTCAGCTATTATATTCTTAGGTTCTGTGATTTCTGATTGATACTTTATTTTTTTAAGATTTCTTTTTATTTATGTATGCATAAAAAAACTAGGATGTAGGCCGGAGGTGCAGGGCGTGAGAGGACTCACCAGAGAAAGAATGAGGAGTGGAACAAGCAGACCTACGGAAATACACTGCTGAGGGGAACAGCAGGTGAGACAGGAGAGGCCTGCTGCACCATGTGGTTTAGCTCCCTGGCCAGGGATTGACATCATGCCTCAGTGACTAGCAATAGCTTGATAGTACTGATACTTTAATCTCTGTGCCACCAGGGCTGCCTCTAAATGGTACTTTAGATATGCTTTATCTCTTTATTATCACTGTATTCAACAATTCTGCTGAGCTTGGTAAGCATCTTTATGACTATTTGCATTCTTTATCTGGTAGGTTTCCCTGCATCAGTAAGGTTGTTTCTGCAATTTCATCTTGTGCTTTTCTTTGTTTCTATTTATTAGGTAAAACATCAGTGTTCTCTAATATTGAACAAGTAGCCTTTAGGTATCAAACCTTAACATTCAACTTAACCCCTAGTATTTGGTTGTCTCATTAAACTTTGTAGTTATATATAGTCTTGTTTTTTCTTGAGAGGACCCTGTTATTGAGGAACACCAAGACCTGTCACAGTTCAAGGGGGACATCTCTTTTTAGCATTTAGTTTCAGACTGATTGGAGGCAAGACCCTCAGGTATTAGCTTTCAACGTATGCCAGTATTTGTGGTCCTGTGGGGGTCCAACTGGAAACCCTGCTGGCCCCCATAATAAGTAACATGGAACTGTCCCTTTGGTGGCAGATGAAATGATTGGGAGACCTAGACGAGTGTACATGTCTTTTTTCCGGAAGGTAATAGTGAGTTGTAACAAGGGTGAATGAAACCATAGCAACTCCTGGCTTATCCATTCCCCAAGGGCTCCTCTAGTTTCAGCAGGACCATGGGCATGCACAGTAAGCCTGGAGACTCTAACAAGATTAGGGGGAGTGTTAAACTGGTACTGTCCAGTACTTCCATCACTGGAGAAAGTTTCAACAGACCCTTGACCTCTTTACATTAAAATTAACTAATGAGGGCTCTCCCTGGTGGCACAATGGGTTAAAGCACCACATTATGAATCTCTCTGAAGCCACTGCAGCATGAGTTCAATCCCTGGCCAGGGAGCTGACCCACATGGTGTGGCAGACCTCTCCTGACCCGCCCACGGCTCCCCTCAGTAGTGTACTTTCTTGATCTGTCTGTTCTGCTCCCCACTCTGTCTCTGGGGAATCCTCTCACTAACCCTGCACCTCTAGCCTATACCTCAGTTCTGTAAGCATAAATAAATAAATCTTTAGAAAAAAATTAACTAATGAGTCACTTTCAATTTTAATTTTGACATTTTAAAAAAATGCTACTTTTGTGACAAAAAAAAACCCTTATTCAAAAAGATACCTGCATCCCCATGCTTATTTTGCTGCTTTATTTATAACTGGAAAGACATGGAAACAACCCAAAAGCCCAAAAGTAGATGACTGGATTAAAAAGATGTAGTACATATACACAATGGAATATTACTCAGCAACCAAAAAACTAAACACATGCCTTTTGCAGCAACATGGATGGAGCTGCAAAAGATCATGCTTAGTGAAATTAGCCAGAAAGAAAAGGAAAAATACCAGGTGGTTTCACTCATAGCAGGAGTATAAAGGACCAGGGGAGAAAATAGTACTAATGAACAACTATATACCAGAGACATTTTATAGGGGTGGAGTGAAGAATGGGGTCAAAAGTGGGGAATGAAGGGGGGGAAATGCTCTGGACTATGGTGAGTGCACATGGGTGATTCGGTGATGGGAAGCCCCACAGGGATTACAACTGAGATGGAAAAATGCACAAAATGATGTGAAAATACACTATTATATTATTTTTTAAAAATTCTTAATGGAAGAGAAACATAAAAAAAAATGCTACTTTTGCAATTGTTCTGGGTAAGACTGCATGCATACTCTTTAAGTGTGGACTCTTAGTTCTGCACTGCCTCTTGTGTCTTCTGGTCAGAAGCCCCATCGGTTTTCAAAGATAACTGTTTGGGGGCTATGTCTCGCTGGTGTAAGTGCCAAGGGTTCTGAGGTATAGAGTGTGGGACATGAACTCCCACTCCTCAGTGGCCACACTGAATGAGGAGCTTCTTGTCAAGACCATGTTTCTGCCTCTTCCATGGGGTCCTTTGTCCCTCAACATGTAGGAGTTGTTCAGCTCATTCTCAGAACTCTTTCATAAAAAACTGTCCCATACATAATTGTAAATTTGGGGTGTTGTGGAAGGAGGTGAATCCAGGCTTTTCCTATGCTGCTATCTAGAATCATTTCCTCTGTTCTTTGGTTTTATATGGATAAAAATTCTATACTTTTTGTTGGCTAATTATACACTGAAATAATTTATCTAGTAAAAAGATATTTTAAAATGTCCTCAGATATAAAATGTTCTCAATCAAATGTGTGCCCTCACAAATGTTAGAAGTCTTCCCAAAAATTCAAAGCAGAAAAGAATAGTGACATTGGAAGGGAGGAGATGACCTTAGGAGGAAAACAAGAAGACCACAGTTTCTATGACCACTCAACTTTCTGGTGCTTACACCACTTTGGCTCATCAGTTTCTACTTGGGATATGTTTGCTTTCCTTTTCCTATCACTCACATTTCACTTTTGTGATAAGCTGATTTATTGCAAATGACTACAATGGAAATCATTAATTAAGAAGCACTTGCAGATAATGTACTTTTACCTGAGCTTTAATGTTATAAATAACATTACTTGCTAAAATCTGCACAGTTAATAAAAATTCCCATAAGCCTAATGGTGTCTAGACAGAAATAATAAATCCCCATGACTAACAGAAGGTTTCTCTTGAATGGCACAGTCTTTGAGTTCACCTGGCAAACCTTAACCTTTCATTAAATTCATATGGCCCTGTTTTTCAAGGGTCAGTGAAACTAGACAATGAAGTGGGACGCTTTTAAAGAAATCTTCTCTCATCCTTATTTCACATGAACAGTTGAATTTGAGAGTACAGATTGCAAAAAATATCAAAGTATGCTCTTTTTATTTATTTTTCTTTTTTTACTAGTTTTTTTTTTTTTTTTTTTTTTTTACTAATTAAGTAATATTGTTTGGGGTACATGTTAATAGTTTGACAGTGTAGGAGTCCTTCCCTCAGGAGTGGTTACCACTGTTCTCCTGCCACAAAAGAACCCACTGTCCTCTGCCATGGTGAACCAGACTCTCCTCTACTACCCACTTTCATTCCTCCCACACTATCTCCCTCTCCCCACCCTTTCCTGGATGCCTTATATCTATCGTCAGTTTTCAAGAGTTGGTATTTAATTTTGTTTTTGTCTAACCCTTTGTCTGACTTCCATATATAAGTGACACCATTTAACATTTATCCCTTTCTCCTTTTTATAAAGCAAAAGAGACTCTTTCAAATCCTCAGTTTTTTGTTTATTATAGATAAAATTTCTATACAATTCTTGGCTAATTTCTAACTGATTATATACACTGGAGCAAAGATTTTAACTTTGTTTATTTATTGTTTGCATTTTAAAAGGACAGGTTTTCAGGGAAAAGAGATGTCTGCATAGATACAGTCAGAAAAAGAGCTGGATTTTGAAAGGGGCAGTTCTCTATGAAAAGAGATGCCTGTATAGATGCAGGTGGGCAAGTCTTAGGATAAGATCTCTTCAACTGTATTTAAATGATCGTATTTGTTTTTTTAAACTAGACTTCAGTCTCCTTTCCAAATGTATCACACTCAAATGTTATCTAACTAGTCACAAAAGATAATATACTATATTTTAGAAATGTACAGAACAGGTAACTCCATATAGTTGAAAACCAAAGGGGTGGAAGTTTGAGAAGAGATGGACAGTGACACTAGTCATTATGATGTTCAATGGTGAGAACGGTTCTAAAAAGTGATGAGTTTCTAAAAATCACTGAATTATGTTTTTAAAGGTGAGTGGATTATATGGCATGTGAATCATAATTCAACGAAGCTGATAAAATGATAAATAACATCTCTCCAGTTCCATCTGCAATGGACATTTACAATATGTTTAAAGGCTGGGGATATAAAGAAGTTAATTTGAATGATTAGATTCTGTGAATATAATACTTTTTATTAAAAAATCACACATAAAATAGTTGTTTTAGAGCAATTGAAAAGTCAGTGTAATATCCCTTTTCCTCCTTTCATGCAACCCCTTTTGTTAAGCAAAATTGCTGGATTAACAACCTATGTGTGCCTGAAATAACATTAAGACAAAAGTGCTAATGTATTTACATATTCTACCATTTAAAAGAATTGAACTTTACTTAGGGTATATCTACCTAGACCATATGCAAGACTAAAATGTGGATGAATGCCATACTGAAATTTACTGATACTTACAGAGAAATTTCTTCTTCTTTTCCAGTGGAAACTCATGAAATGTTTCCCAAAATAGTTTCACAGTGGGGTGTGTGGCAGAGTAATCACCCTTGTAAATGGCAGTCTGTCAAGAAAAGTCAAAAAGAAAAAACCATTTTACCAAACAAGAGTAATATTATAATGGACATTTGTGTAACTTTTATATTTGAGATTAAGACGTAGCCACTGAAATGCAGGTGGATTCCAACCAAGTATCTTTGCAAAAAGACCAGGCTGTAGTCATCCCAGCCTAGTGATGTCTCCTCAGAGGTAAGAGAGTATCTTTTATGCTTACCTCTTCCAGTTCCTCCCAGTTGTAGTTGCTGTTCCCCACCATCATGGCCCTCAGTTCTGAAGGCTGGAAGAGTTCAAGCACTTTGCCACCACACACCTTGAGGAAGCCACTGGAGAAGGCTGTGTACCATTCATGGACTGAGATTTGGAAGACATAATTCACATAAGCATCTACAAATTCCTGCCTGCCAGAGAACAGAAAAACAGAATACATTTAGCCCAAATATATACAGAGTTTATCAAACTTCCCTTCTATATCTACGTGAGAAATTATGAGGAATGGAATTTCACCCACTTCTCTTACAACTAGGCATCCTAAGGCCTCACTCAGGTAGACTACCACCAAGTCCTTGGGTTCCACCTAGTTATCTAAGGACATCTGGAACAAGGGAGGCCACGTAGGCAAAATCACACTACTGACTTTATTTTATGTAAATGCTCCAGTCTTCATCTTGGTTTTGGTCCTGCTCAAAATTTCATCTACAAAAAAAAAGTCTTTTTCTGTTTGTTTAAAACAAAAAGTCTAAGACATAACTTCTAGGCTGTCTCCCCATTACTTAGAAATGAATTCCTGTCTATAAATCTTTTTATTTTTTTATTTTTTTTTAAAGATTTATTTATTTGTGCATGCAGAACTGGGGTACAGGCCAGAGATGCGGAGGGTGAGAGGATTCACCAGAAACAGAGTGGGGTACAGAACAGGCAGATCAACAAGGTACACTGCTGAGGGGAGCAGCGGGCGGGTCAGGAGAGGTCTGCCACGCCATGTGGTCTCCTCCGGGGCAGGCGGGGATCGAACTCATGTGGAAGTGGCTTTAGCTTCTCAGTGCTGTGCTTTAACCCACTGCGCCAACAGGGAGGGCCCTGTCTATAAATCTTTTAACCACCTCTGGAAGGAACCATCTTATACAATGATATCGATCCCACTAGTAATCAATCAAGTGCAAATTGAAAGCACAGTAGAGGCCCTCCCTGGTGGTGTAGCAGGTTAAAGCACAGCCCTAAGAAGCTAAAGCCACTTCAGCATGAGTTCGATCCCCAGCCCCAGAGGTGACCACATGGTGCAGCAGACCTCTCTTGACCCGATCACTGCTCCCCTTAGCAGTGTATTTTGTTGATCTGCCTGTTCTGCTCCCCACTCTGTCTCTGGTGAATCCTCTCACCGCCCCTACACCTCTGGCCTGTACACCAGTTCTGTATGCATAAATAAATAAATCTTAAAAAAAAAACAAACAGTAGATTACCATTCCCATCTGTTGGATTTGCACTAATTTTAAAAGCCAGATAACATCACATACATATACAAAATTCCTTAAACAAACAATGCAAAGTGCTACTAGAATTGGAACAAACAGCATTCTCACATGCACTGCTAGTAGAGATGCAAAATAGTACTCTGCGCTTGAAAACAATTCCATAGTCTCTTATAAAATTAAATACACACTTTACACACAACCTAAAAGTCCTATTTACATGTATTAACCTAAAAGGAATAAAAATAGATTCAGAAAGAAAAATTAGTGTTTTAGTGATCTCAGTCAAAGATCAACTACTGCTGATATCTCTCTGCACAACTACTCACATGAAAATGGTAACTTTAAAGTAAAATATAATCACATATTTACTGGTGACAAAAGTCACCCTAACCATTCATCTTTGTATCCCCAATTAGGAAACCAGATAGTGTTTTCATAATTGGAATTCAGTGACTATTTATAAGATGAATAAAAGAAAAAGCATAGTTTTAAAATAAAAAAAAATTTAAAAAACAGGAAAAAAATGACATGGATAATGGTAAGGAGGTAGAAAATGGAAGTTCATACACAGCAAGGGGGAAGATAAATTATGAAAAAGCAGAGACCACATATAGCCAACACTGAAATAATGATAAATGATCAACCACATGAGGAAGGCAAAGGCTATTTATTCAGAACTTCCTACAGCAAATAAGTGTTACAGTAGACAATCGGGAGTCTTCAAGCGCACCTAGATTGGACGTCATTGGCTCAGGGAAGTGGCAGGTAGGTTAACTGGAAGCAAGAACCCTATTAGGCTATGAATCCTATGTAAGAATCCCATGCATGCCAGGGGTATGTACTCGGCTTTCTCTATTTGACCCCCAGTTGGAAAAGTTGTCACTTATTAATCAAGTCCTAATCATTTGAAGTGAATTATTACAAAAGTTATAGGGATTGAAGACTTCTAGCAAGCTGGCTTCCTGGGCTATTTATTATAGAAAAGAGATTGGTTTCCTGGGCAGGTTTCTGTAGGTTATAGGTTAAGGTTCCGTTTTTACTAGTGATCTAGACATTATGTGTATGCATAGTCTATCTCTCAGTAGTGGATATATAAACTATGAACTTAGACATAACCAGTAGGTTGTAAAGTCTAGAAAAGTTGAAAATGTAAATATATTGGCCCACAGCTGAGTGAGTAACTAACTAGTAAATAAGGAAACCATGGCTGTAGGTGATAAATTACAGGTCAACTTAATAGATATTTATAGAGTACTACACCTCAAAAAAACAGAATATTCACTCTGTTTTTACAGAGTGTGCTTACAGAACATTTTCAAGGGAAGATCATATGTAAGGAGTCAAAACACATCTCAATAAATTTACAAAGATTGAAATCAAGCATAAATTTTAGTCACAATGGTATAAAATTAGAAATCAACCAAAAGAATCTAAAGAGGGAAAACTACTAATTTGTAGAGAATAAATATGCTACTGAACAATTTTTGGGTCAATGAGGAATGATATGCCCTAGTTTCTTCTTGATACATATAGAAAGTGAAAAAGGAAAAAGATAAATTAGAGAGATTACTAAGCAAAAAGAAACTAGAATTTGAAGGCTTGAAAAATTCTCAGCCTATCCAGATAACAAGCTCTGGAAACAAGGTCAAGGGTGTGACTAAACAACGATATGCTTAAAGAGATTAGGTATATGATGCATGGATCCAGTCAACCCAATCAGATTCTAGAAACCAGGAGCAGAAAGCTGGTCATCCAGGTTAGGTCTGTAGAAGGCCCTCGATCTGATGGCTTGGAACCCTGTGAACTGCCTGAAGGCCAACACGCTCTTTGAGAATTTCATACTAGCAAAAACAATGCCAGTTTGGATCAACGGAGCAGAAATGGGACAAAATGAAGAAAGACGGTCAGACCTCTTGGAATCTCTACAGGTATGAAATGAGCTGATAAAGCTAACTGGCTAAGAATAGGGATTACCTTACAAGAAAGGGAAGAACGACCCTAATGGCAGATCAGAAGCCAGTTACCACGGGTTCCAGGGCACAGGTAAGATAAGCAGGCTCAGAATCTCTGTGGCCCTCTGGGAGTAGGAGGCAACAACCCATTGAACCAGAGGACATAGTATGGAGCCAAAAAGGATCATTCTCCAGGGCTTCAAGTCAAACCAAATTTGTGCTGCTAGGTTTCAGACTTGCTTGGGATATGTGAACTCTTTCCTGTTTCTGACTTCTTCCTTTTGGAATGGGAATGTCTATCCTATGTGTGTTTCATGTTTCATGACACTATTAAGCAGATTGTTTGGTTTCATGGGTTCATTTTGTCTTAGGATGCATGAAACTTCTTCATGTCTCTCTCATATCTGCTTAAATGAATGACCAGGATGAATACAGATATAAATAATTTATAATACAGGCACACAAGTTGAGGAGAAAGTGGGGGAGGGAATGGGGGAAGAAGAGAGAGACAGAAATTAAGGTTTATTATCAGGAGTTAACTCAGGTGCTAGTGATTACAGAGGCTGACAAGCTCCCAAGTCTACAGTCAGCAAAGAGAAGTCCCAGGAGAGCCCCTGGCATAGTTTTAGTTCAAAGGCAGGCAGGCTTGAAAGTTAGAAGGAGCTGGTGTTTTGGTCTAAAGGTAAGAACAAACTGATGTTCCAACCAGAGGCACTCAAGCAGAGGAGTTCCTACTATTTAGTCCTTTTGTTCTATTTAAGCTTTCAACTGATTGGTTGGGGACAGCCCACATTAGGAAAGGCACCCTGTTTTACCCAGTGTCCTGATCCAAATGTTAATCTCATGCGGAAATGTACTGAGAAACATATCCAGGGTTTCTGATTGACTAAATATCTGGACACCTCATGGCTTAATCGTGTTGACACAAAATAAATCATCACAGATGAGACTCTGGATATAGAGTTGAGGTTGGGTCAGTCACAGAGTTGAGGGGATCTTGGAAGGAGATGAATGTATTTTGTAGGTTAGAAAGACATGAATTGGGCAGGGGAGAGTTACAGGTTGAAGGATGGAGGCTACAAGTTGCCTTGAATCTCCCTAAAATTCATATTCTGAAATCCTAACCTGCTACTACCTCAGAGGGTGACCTTATTTGGAGATATGATCTTTACACAGTAATCAAGTTAAAATGAGGCCATCAGAGTGACTGTAATCCACTAAGACAGTTGTCCTTATGAAAAAGAATAATCTGAATACAGACACAGACACGTTTAGACAGAAGACACTGTAAAGAGACAGGAGAAGATGGCCATCTATAAGCCAAGGAGAAAGACCTGGAACAGATCCTCCCTTCAGTTCTCAGAAGGAACCAACCTGTCCACAACTTGATTTTGGATTTCTGGCCTCCAGAACTGAGAAACTAATGTGTCAAAATAAAGACCTCAGAACACAATAGCTCATCTACACTACTAGCTACTGTGTGTTATTGCAGTCCTAATTATATGACAAGGTCCATAAAGCCCACAAGATGAGACAATTCATAAAGAGTCAATGTAATTTTTATATAAAGAACAAGTACTCGATTGAAGCATTGAAGATTTTTAGGCATTTGAATTTAAACTGTAGTGAGGGTCTTTAAAAAACTGTCATGCTGAATCTAAAATTGGTATAGAAAGCAAAGGAAGTAGAAGAGCCAAAACAATTTTGAAAAAGAATAAGGTTAGAGGACTCACATTACCAATTTCATTACTTACTATAATAAAGTTACAATTATCTCAAGAGAGCTCCTCTGTGTAGATATATAAATCAATACAACAACAGGAAATAGACCTGCACATATATGATCGATTAACTCAGCCAAACAAGGCTCGCACTTTTCAGTAAGTAGTGATGCTCCAACAAGATATCCACTACGCAGAAGATATGCAACTACATGCCTTACAATGATATTAGGATTAGCGCAATATGGGTGAAACAGTAAAACTTAAAATTATAAAACTTCCAGAAGAAAATATAGGAATAATTATGTGTGGCCTTGAATTTGGCAAAGAAGTTTTCATTATGAAACTAAAAGCATAATCCATTAAAGAAAAATGAAATGGATTTATCAGAATTAAAAGTTCCTACTTTTTGAAGAAAATGAATAGACAAGGCACAGACTAGAAGAAAATGTTTGCAAAACACTTCACAAAGAACTTATGTCAGAGGATATTAAAACAATTAAAAATCAGTAAGAAAAAACAAACTAGAAAATAGGCAAAAGATCTAAATAGATATTTTATCAACAATGGTATATGAATGGCACACAGGCACAGTGGAAGATATTCATCATCTCCTCAATTAACTAGTAACGATACCACATACAGCTGTTAGATTATAGAGGGAAAAAAAAACAAACAAGCACTGACACCAAATAACAGCAAAAATTTAGAGCAACTGTAGCTCTTAGACTTTGTGGTGTGAAAGCAAAATGGTAATCAGCTTAGAAAATAGTATAAGTTTCTTAAAAAGTTAAACATGGGCCCTCCCTGGTGGTGCAGCGGGTAAACGTAACATTAAGAAGCTAAAGCCACTTCTTCACCAGTTTGATCCCTGGCCCCAGAGGTGACCACATGGCGCGCCAGACCTCTCCTGACCCGCCCGCTGCTCCCCTCAGCAGTGTACTTCCACAATCTGCCTGTTCTGCTCCCCGCTTTGTCGCTGGTGAATCCTCTCACCATCCCTGCACCTCTGACCTGTATGCATAAATAAATAAATCTCAAAAAAAGTTAAACATACATTTACCATATGATCCAGTAATCCCATTTGAAATATTTACCGAGGAGAAATGAAACTTATATCTAACCAGAAATCTGTAGCTGAATGTTCTTCACAGCATCTTTCATAATCTGAGCAATTAAAAACAACCTAAATGGGAAATTCACTTCACAATAAAAAGGAACCCACTACTAATACACACAACAGTAAGGATGAATCTCAAATATACTGCATGCTGAGTAAAGGAGCTCAGACTCAAAAGGCTACATACATATGATCCATTCACCTGTAGAAAGTAGATCATGATTGCCAGGAGTGATGGTGAAGGAAGCATCATGAGTCATTTTAGGGGATGACGTTCTACATCTTAGTTGCTATGCTGTTTAAATAATTATACTTAGTTGAAAAAGTACCTTAAAAAAGTGAATTTTATTTTCCATAAATTTATCTCAAAAACACTTTTGGAAACTTTAGGAGGAAAGGTAGCCTAGTTTAAATTAAGTTTCAAGGTGGGAACATAAAAATCCTAAGACATGATACAAACTGGATGTTTCAAACAAGTTTGGCCAAATAGATTTGATTTAATTTGGGCTTTTTATTTTTTAAAGTCTATTGAAACTTTTATACCACAAGTATAAAAAGATTGTTTTCTCTGCCCCTAATTCTTCCAATCAATGATATATCTAATAAGATATTTATTTTGCTTAATTGTTCTGTTTCTAATTCCTTATCTTGAAATTGGAAAAAAAGCATTCCTAACTGCAAGGTAGCTATAGTCATTAAGAGATGATATGTGGAATGCATGGGTGATACTGGAGTATGATAAGCCTATCACCATAATGTAAACATATTATAATATCAAATTCAGCCAGGGCTAAAATTAAAACTTCAGCCTTAACAATCAAACTCAGTCATTACAAATGGCGTCAGGAAAGAGGGAAGTAAAATAGACAACAGGAATCACAAATACATTTAAAAAATATAACAAAACTCTAGGATTTTGCTAATGGAATATATAGAGCCTTTTAAAAATGGTTATTTTCTTTGGAAAAGGTGATAACAAGGTCCTTTTCTAAGACAGAATATTACTACAGGTTATCTTTGCATATTAATAATGCAATTATCCTGTTAAAAAGCATAGCGCTTGCTATGTGTCAGCACTAAGTGTGAAACAAATTACTAAGTAATATTCACAGAAAAGAAAAAAAAAACACAAAAGACTGAACCAAATGCAAACTGAGATGCTACTTAGTAACAGTCAAATGCTTGGTGGAAAAGCTTCAGCATTCACAAAAGAATGAAAGGAAAGTATTTAACTCAGTAATTCTGAATTTGAAAATACTTTTGTAAAAAAAAACCAAGACTATTTCCATACTAAAAATATGTGTCCTCACCCTTATTCAAGAAGCTATTGTTTTGCATCATTTGGTTTGTTTACTTTGTTATTAAGAGAATAATGGGTTCCTATTTAAAAGCGTTTATTATTATTATTATAACATTCTCTCATACAACTGACAGGCAAAAGACACAGAGCAGATGCTAAATTGTGGAGTGTGCTGGAGACAAAGTGTGCACGCTTATGTGTCCGTGTGTCCCAGTGAACAACAGTCCTAAATACATGCTTTTTCTACCCAAAAATAGATTTTAGTCCTCGAGCACTAGACGGCTTTATTTCTCTTTGATTTTCCTCTGGTTTCATTCCTCCCCACAAGCCAAGATTTCCAAGAAACGTTCTAGAACACATCCCCAGGGACCTGAGATTCCCTATCCAAATGGTCCAACACTGCTTAGCGGTTGACCGCGGTTGAGTGAAGGTCCTGACACCAGTAGCTATGGCACAGGGCTCAGCTGCGGCCTAGGGGTTGTTGGGTTGGGCAGATGGTATGGTGCTTGGGCGTGCAAGCTGCCCTGTCCTCACATATTCACTCTGGTCCCAAAGTGGGTGGAATGGAGTCCGCTCTCCTGTTCACACCCCAGTTGTAAAAATAAGAGATGATCAATGCTGACTGCACGACATTTCCAGAAAACACTCTACCAAGGCAGTATGCCACCCGCTATGAGGAGGTACAGACAAAGACTAAGATCGATCTATCGACCGATGTACAGAAGGACCTGGGGCGACAGGAGACAGGAGAAAATGAAAAAGGCAGAGCCCATCAACGCAGTTCGCAGTTCGCACACCGTTGCCTTGGAAACCGCTATCACAAGGGGGGTGGGGGAGCTATGGCCCATGGAGAGACGGTATCTAAGAAACAGGTTCTGACGTTGGCTGCGGTACCAGGGAGAAGGCAAGGTAGCAACAGGAGGCAGCTGGCGCAGTACGAGGGCACGATTGTCAGCTGATTCTAGCGGGCCAGTCCAGCGCGGCCGCTAAAAGGGCGGGGCGCGGCCGACGTCACCACCGCGGCCGACGTCACCGCCACTTGCCGCATCCTCAGATCGCTCTGGTGCAGCTCGGGTGCAGGTCTCTGCGGGAGCCACCTAGACCTCTGCGACTTCTTCTCCTAACATGGCTGATTCGGACAACCAGGCACCTGCGGAGCCCAGTCAGGCGGCAGCGGCCGCGGCAGAGGCAGCGGCAGCGGCAGCGGCAGCAGCAGAGGAGGTAATGGCGGAAGGCGGTGCGGAGGGGGGAGACTCTGACAGCGCCGCTGGTGATTCTGACAGCGCGACGGGTCAGACGGCTGAGGAGCCCCAGACCCCTGCAGAGAATGCACCAAAGCCAAAAAATGACTTTATCGAGAGCCTGCCTAATTCGGTGAAATGCAGGGTCCTGGCTCTCAAAAAGCTGCAGAAGCGATGCGATAAGATAGAAGCCAAATTTGACAAGGAATTTCAGGCTCTGGAAAAAAAGTATAATGACATCTATAAGCCCCTGCTTGCCAAGATCCAAGAGCTCACCGGTGAGATGGAGGGATGTGCATGGACCTTAGAGGGTGAGGAGGAGGAGGACGACGAGGAGGAGTACGAGGAGGAGGAGGGGGAGGAGGAGGAAGAGGAGGAGGAGGAGGAGGCTGCGACTGCGGCAGAGGCTGCGGCGGACGGGGCTGCCGCCAAAGACGGGGGTCCCCACTCTGCGGCATCAGATGACGCCAAGAAATAAAACAGGGGCAGAGATTTAAAAAGGAAAGATGATGAAAACAAACCCCCTACTTTTTAAAAAATATATATATTGGTGGACTTTAAAAGGCTCAGGTTTTGGACCAAAATATAATGTGAATCAATTCTGACATTCCTAAAAATATTTAAATTGAAGCAATCAGATCCTGGCCAACCCATTTCAAATTTGATTTTCATTTTGGACACAATGACTATATCAAAAGCTGTTGGGAAAAAACGAGACAAATTTTTAATGATTTTTTTTTCATGATCTCTTCTGTGAGGACTAGAATTGAGACTTTTAAAGGGTGTCAAGAATATTACGTTGAATCCCATTCATCCCATTATCATCACACTACACATGGAACATCCAAGCCAAGACTGAACATGTTCTCAATGCTTAATTCTTCAATTCCTGTAGTCCTGAAATTTTCCAGTGCAAAAAAGGGAAACCCCGCCCCCCAACCAGTCTCATCTTTCAGACTTTGCTTTTGTAACCCAGACATTAGCTTTACATTTCAGAGAAGAGTGATGGAGTCGAGGAAGCCTGTTTTGGAGATCGTGACATTACTGTTAATGAAGCCTGCAAAACTGCCACTTCTAATTCTGAAGAATGTTCTGAGTATTTAAATACAGAGAAACAACATGGTTCTGAGAAGGAGGGTGTATACCTGTATAATACTGTCGACATACGTGTTCATTCCTTACAGTTTCATGTTTATGTGTTTTGTTGGTGGTGTCTGTTTACAAAGATGTATAATTCCCAAATGTTTAAGTATTCGATTCCTTTATCTAGTGTTTGAGAAGTATTAATTTACTTGAAGATGTAGAATGTAGAAAATTCTGTAAAGCATGTGTATCCAGTGTTACGTCATTTGATCCTTGTGGTCTTTTTGTCATGTAGCTTTTAGGATGTAGCTGTGAAAATTATCAGAACTCTTCACTGAAGCTAATATGTGTGGAAAAATATATACTTGAAGAACCAATCCAAATGTGTCCCCACCCCCAGCTCAGAAGTAGAAAGGGTTTACGTTTGCTTGTATTAGCTGTGCCTTCATTATTTTGCTATGTAAATGTGACATATTAAATATAAAATGGTGCATAATTAAATCTTACTGCTTGAAGATAGACTGGCATACAGCTAAGGATTTTTAGGAAGGACACATTTAATGTAAGACTCAGCTTCTGTGTGGGTTTTGAATTGTGTGTGACCCAGCGATCTATAAAAGAAACATAAGCATAAAATTGTTTACCACTGTGGTGTTAATAAAACAGTATTTTCAAAAAATGAAAGACTCATTATTATGACTACCTAGATTCAAATCCCAGTTCTGACAGCTATTAGCGATGAACCTTGGACAATTCAGTTAATCTATCTGCATTCAGTTTTTCCTTACACATAAAAGGAAATAGTTCTTTCCTCACGGATTACGGAGAACAATACAGAGAAAGCCCATGGAACAGTGTCTGACACATGCTAAGTGCTCAAGAAATTCCAGCTATTATTATTACATGAAGATAAAGATGATGATTAGAAATTTAGTTCTCTCATGAGTTACAAAAGGGAAGGAAACAAACTACATAAAAACATAAAATATATTTTTCATTTATTTTAACATATTAAATATTTAAATTTATTTCTAAATTGAAGATATTTTTCCATATTACATAAATTATTTTCCCCTTAGCTCCAAGATTCTCCCCAGTATTTCTCTCCTTTCATCATTATATTCTTAAGTTGACAATGCCTTACCATCAAAGACTATGGCCTTTAATTTCAAAAAACAGGAAATTTAAATTCTTATTTTATTTTCCTCAATATAAAATCAATTATGACTTCCTCCCAGAAAGGATAAAAGACTTTAATGTGATATTATAAGTATACAAAAAAAGGCTATTTCAGCCTACTTCAACTTTACATTGGGGCCTTCTGAATGGAGTAAAAATAATTTAAAAATTCAAACCTCTGTCCAAATTTAAAAACTCAGTGGTATTTTCTTCCATTGCCCTTAAGGGTTAAGTTACACAGATACAAGATCACACTGCTTTACCTCAAAAGATGGCAGGCGGCACTGTCCTGTTGCTAATGGCAATATGTGAGTACAATAAAGGTAATATCAATCTTCCTTAGAGCTAGGCCAACCAAAAGGGAAAATCAAAATAATATACCCAGGGGTCATGATTACCTTGATCATATGATTATCTTAATAAAAACAAAAAGGTAATAAAGCTCTATATGTATTGCTTCTTTCTGGGAATAAGACTTTCGTTCAATATTTTTCTAGGTCCAGCAAAGATAGCTGAAACAAGTGGTTATAAATATTGGGGAAAATTTTTTTTAGGCATGTGACCATATATAGAAAACCCAAGAAAATCAACTGAAAACTATGACATTTAAAAATTATAAAGACTCGATCAGTTATGAAATATATAAAAACCAATAACTATTTCTAGGCACTAATAATGGATCAGAATATATAGAAAAGTCTTTGACATAAATAAGAAATCAAAATATTTATGAAGACCTCTAATAAGAATAAGTATAACCCATGTGTAAAGAAGAACAGATTATCACACCAGGAAGTATAAAATAGGTCTTTAGTTAATGAGACTAACCATCACAAAGGTGTCATTTCTGCTCCAATCAACTTTTAATTTATCACACTTCAAAATCCAAACTGGATCTGAAATGTAATATAAATACCCTAATGTTCACACATTAATGTTAGTATGAAAACAAGTAATCTGGAAATAATTTAGATATTTTGCTTAGACTCATTCAAAAAAAAAGTAACTGAACACATTAAGTATCATTACTAGACAGGGAAGGGTAAGATTAATTTAAATTAAGAAAGAAGATTAATCAAAATTTTAGAAGTCAACAGTTTTAAAAAATACACTCACATTTTCAAAAGCAAACTGGGAATAAAATCTGCAATATTGTGGAAAACAGGGTTGTGGTCTGAATAAAGAGTTGTACAAATTGTGAACATCATTATTATTAATAAATATGTCAAGAATATTAGCGGACCACTTTAAAAAGGAGAAACTCTGTCGGGGAGGCAGAAAGACAGGTACTGAAAGGGCAGCGTAAGTGCAGGGTTTTCCTGAAGCCTGGCGTTTACGTGCCCCCAACCCTGGCTGCGGCCAGCAACCTTTCTCTCACTAATGATGAGCCTGTTGCTATTGGGTTTTCTAGCTGCATTCTAGCACTGCTGGCCAGTTTCCCCAGCATTCAAGATCAAACATCCTCTGTAATATCAAGCAATCTCCACCATTTCTTAACTGGGTTGGTCTTTAGCCCACCTTATCAGGACAGGCTACTTGAAGCTCCTTAAGCAATCATAAAATTGGCAACTTAACATCTAGCGGGTTACCCCTGCTTCAAGGCAGGTCAAACACTATCTAAAATCATTTTTAATCTATTATAAGGCCAAATTCACCAACAAGGTGCAACATTACTAGCAGAAAGAAGAGCATTACTCATTCAGCTATGCTCTAAGAGCACCCTGCAGAAAGCTGTAGCCGAGTGGATGCTCACTGCTCAAGCAGGGCTCAGCAGCTCTCCCTGCCTGAGAGTCCATCCTCTGCACGCACACAGACACATTACACATCTATCACAGACCTGCACACACACACACACACACACACACACACACTTTTTTACTACAGTGAAATGCACATAATCATTTACCATCAATGAGCAACTTAGTGGCCTTGAGTATATTCACATTGTTGTACAACCACCACTTCGACTTAATTCACTTTCATAAACATATTCTTAGGTAAATAGTCCATAGAATGATTCAAAGCTGTGTAGAATATGTAAAGTAGCCATGTATAGAAGAAATATAAAATTTTAAGAGAGATTGAGTTTCTTATTAAAATAATTCTCAGTTTATAAGAGAATTCTCAAAGTTTATAAGGATTTGTTGAAATGAGTATTCTCATGCATTGGTGATAATGTAAACTGGTATAGTTCATTAGCAAAATCAATTTAGCAAAATTATCTATCAACAGGTTCAAAATGACATACACTAATTTCACCCTTGGGACCCTATCATTAAAAAGTAATTTTAAAGTCAAACAAAGCTCTATATACAGAAGATATTTGATACGGCCTAAATAAAAATGAAAAGGAATAAAATGGAAAAGGAAATTTAAAAAAGTACATAGACTCAAGCCGACTAGTGAAAGAATACAAACTATATATTCACATAACAGACTGTGCTGCCATTACTACGGGTGTCCATGGGGGCTGTGTAATAACAATGAAAATATAAATATTGTCTCAACCTAAACTTAATAATTCTGACATATAACATCATACAGTGTGCTTTTAACTTTGTCAACTTTGTATTTTAAAAACTGCACTATCTGCCTGAAAGGAAGATAACAAACTTTGCCTTCATTTTGTCAACCTGGTAGAAAAGGGGTAGGAAACCCTGCAGCCCCAGGTTGGTCTCTAGGAGGCGATGTGCTGGAGCACACAGAATAGAAGCTCCTGCTCAGACCACCTAGCTCTGGCTTTGAATCTTGACATTCTGTGTAATCTGTGAAAAGTGATATGCCTCTCTGTGTCTTGGTTTCTTCGTCTGTCAAGTGGGGAAGACATGTGAAATACTTAGAAGAGTGCCTGATACATGGTAAACCTCTAGAAATCTTAACTGCATTTTAGTAACCTGCTACTTCTGCAATGGCACAGTGCAAACAAAATGTAGATTTTAAAGATAACATCTCTCACATCCAGAGAGAGCACAGTCTTACACAGAAAGACTGTTACAGAGTATAACTCCACGAAAAAGGCAATTTCTGGGTTGCCTGCCCCACAAGGTCAAAACCGCAGACTTAGCAACTTCCTGCTTCAAAGGAAGGGTGCTGCTGAGTGGGAAAGGACTTGGAAGGAAGGAACCTAGAAGAGAGGAAGAGGTACGTGGAGCAGAGACACATGAATAAGAAGGTTGTTTGCTTCTCAGCTTTGAAAGAGCACAAGGACTTGGAGGACATGGAAGAAACATGGGTCGGAGACACAAGTGGAGGCTGAAAATGGCAAACTTTCTCTGGGTGGATCCATATTTGATTTGGCTTTATCCCAGACTTGCCTGGCCACTCTGGCCCCTTTCTTCTGGTTCCCCACCAGAAGGTGCCTTAGATTGTGGCAAATTTTCAGGCCTCGGTGGCCCCACTTTGGGCCAATCCTGTATGGCTGGGCATTTACCTATGGGCAATGGAGAATTTTGGGTGTTTTCTTAGGAAACTATTACTCTTTCCTCTCTCCGTATGCACATTATTCAATTAAGTTTCTTTTCACACTAAGTGCATGCTTTATTATATGTGGCGGATGACAGAACTTCTTTAATGCATGCAAGTTTGGGTCTCCTAGGGTACCCTCACTCTGCACCTAACAAATGAGGTCTGCCAGCAGTCTTCATTTCAGTAGATCTTACGGAGGCAGAAATGCTTGTCATGTATAAATTGTATTCTTAGCTTCTTTCTATGAATCCCTGTGGAGCATTCAACTTAAAGCAGGCATTTCTCACTGTGTGGTCTTTTTGCTATTCTCTCGCTCTACCCTGCCTTCTGCTTTTTTCATATAGGAAAAATAGAGCAAGGTTTTAAACTGCATTTAATTTGATTACATTAAAATGATACAACTGGAGGAATCTGGAATGATATGAGAGTTTTTTCACTAATGTTAATAACATCGTATTTAGAGTGTGAGAAGTAGTTAGCTATGGATAGTCATCTAATATAGTATTATCCAAATGTGACAGCCAGCTGTGGCAAGTATTAACTCTGATGAGGCCACCAAGAGTCACCCACACACAGATGTTCTTTAACCTGGGTGCTTACAACTCATTTGACTCTGCAACTCTCTGAAGGATAAAAGTAATTTTAAACCAAATAGAATGTAATAAATCATGGATAAAGATCTGGTACCCTTCTGGCATTTTCTTACAAGGCAATGATGACAGCAAGTATCTTATGTTAACTCACCAAGAAGAGCTTTAATGACAGCAGCATTTGTGTAATAAGTGCCCAAATCCAGCATGTGTTATCTATCCCTAGAGCTCTGGCGCTTTCTCACATTGATCACATGACAAGGACCCCAACAATGAAATTGTAAACAATCTTTGTTTACCAGAGTCTCAACATGTCTTATGAATAAAATTTCTGCTTTTTGAAAGATACAAGAAAATAAAATTCATGCATGTATTTCTGCTTGTCCCTAACCAGGACAGTGATACTAAGTGACCTTACCAGGTGTTCAGAAGTCTATATAACACATAACTCTGTGCAGCACCAGGCTCCTAGTGTGTCACCAAACACAGAGGTGGGTACAAACAGCCTCCAGCTGTGCAGATGGACTCCCACGCACTCACTGAGTGCAAAAGCCCAGGAAAGCCCATACCTAACTCATCCCGACAGAAAAGTCGCCCCTAGTTTAATCTCAAATACACTGTGTTGGCAACTTTAAAATATGAATCTTCCTCTGCATAATAGCAGTTAAAAATAGTATCACTCTTTACATACTAAGGGTTGGAAACTTTTGAAAATATTTTTTTAGAAAGCCATGGGGACAGAACAATGGAATCTTGTATTCCATTGTATTCAAGTAAAAGAATAATATGGGCTCCCTTCGTATTACTCCCTTGAGTTTATATATTGCCTTCCTTTTAAAAATCATGTATGTGGGTCCTCCCTGGTGGTGCAGAGGGTTAGGATGCAGCACTGCAAGCTAGTACAGCCATTGCAGTGTGAGTTCGATCCCCAGCCCCAGAGGTGATCTGCATGGCAAGTGGACCTCTCCTGTCTCCCCTGCTCTCCCCTCAACAGTGTACTTCATCAGTCTGCCTGTTCTGCTCCTCGTTCTGTCGCTAGTGGAACCCTCTCACCTCCCCTGCACCTCTGGCTTGTACCCCAGCTTTGTATGCATAAATAAATAAATCTTTAAAAAAAAATCATGTACGCTGTCAAAATATCCACTGGAAAATGCTGTGAAGAATTAACCCTCTACAAAGTTAGATAAAAGGAACTCACATGCCTTATAAACAAAAGCACACTCTCTTCACCAATTCTGACACCACCTGAAGGTTTCAGCAATGTCCACACAGAAAGAGTGGAGAAGGCGAAAAAGGTCAAGAAAGAAAGTGTACTATGGTCCCACTTCTATCATGCAGCTGTTTTGCTCAAAATTCAATACTGGCTTCTTATTACCTGCCAACTGTCAGTCATCTACAGTTGAAATCTAGCAAAGCAAGTGTGGAGACATCCAATCAGCCTTCACAGCCTGCCCCCTTGAAGTATTCATGCCTGCTCACTCTTCCATCCACTACTGTTTTTGCTGGAAATAACAACCAGAATTCAACCACCCCTTTACTGCCTCCTTTCCCTTTTTTGTCACATCATCTTAGTACCCAAATCTTTGACTGTCCAACCTCGCTCTATTCCATGTCTATCCTGCAGATGCACCAGCCCAGTGGATTGTTCTGAATGCCTTCAGATTCAAGCAATTATTTCTTCATATTTCACTAGGGTTCATGTAAGAACGCTACACCCCAAACTATTACATTTCCATGCCCTGCAAAGTTTGCTCCTCAACTACTAAGTCAGTTCAAATGCTGCTTCAAAGAAATGTCTACTGGATAAAGTAAGAGAGTGAAAGTGACAGGGAGAGAAATGCGGAGAGAGAGAAAAATTCAGACCCCAAAGAAAAGAGCAGAGCTAAAAAGTACTCTCAGAGAAAACAACTGCACAGATATGAAAGATGCTCTGTCCCAACAACTGCCTCAGAGACACACTGTGAAGAGCTGCACATGCATTGCCAGTGCATGTGTCCCTCCCTAGGGCACCCGCAAGCCGGCCGCTGTGAGCACTCAACAGAGTATGGATCATTCTAAAAGCTCCCTCTCCTCAGGCTCCCTGCTGTGCCCACTGTTGCTTCTAACAAACGATGTACACGTTATCTTATCTGAAACCTGATGCAAAGCTCAGACAGCCTTTGAAAGACTAAAGGGTACCCATGTAGCTCAGTGCATATGCATAAATACCATAAAACTATCACCTAAACTAGCAGAGAACGGAAACCATCTGGGCCAACAAATCCACTTTATGACTTGTTCTACATGTCCCAACTCTATCTCACTTTTAAAACGTACATCATTTTGTGTTAACTAATGTTAAATATATAAAGAACGGACAGTGCTTTTAGCTTTAAGAGCATCTTATCAAGTAAGAGCTTTGGTTCAATGTGGACTTGAAATAAAATTAGCCTCTATACTAGGTTCCTAGAGTTAAAGAGTTTCATTGTCTGAATCCTTGTTGGGCACTTGGAAGCTTCTGCAAACTTCATGTGACCCTGGGATCACAGCACATACTTTCCCTAAAGCCGAGGCGCCCTGGAAAGTTCACATCAGAAAAAGTCTGCTGAAGGTTACATTAGACCATATTGGCTTCTATTTACTTCTAAAAATGTAAAAGGATAAAGGAAGATATATGTCAGTTTCTCTGTCATTCCTAATTTCAAAAGAGATTTATAGGAGAGAGCCAAAGCAGATCACTCAGAGTAAATGTCATAAGAACTCCATATGCATTTTTGCAACTATCACAGTAGAAGACAAGAGCCGAAAGTGAATTAGTTTTAATTTCCCAACACATTTACAAATAGCATCCAACTTCTCTACAGCTGTAATTTTTTCCCACAGATGAAATGAAAACTTTCTTCGCGAAAGATGTCCCTTACTCACAACTCTCCCAGCAGATTGCAACCCTCTCACCTTCCTCTACCAACCTCTATTGCATTTCTTTAAACCAAGAAGCTTTAACAGTTATCAAAGTGCCTAAAGCCTCATTTCATGAATCTACTTCCTATCCTAAATACCTAGGACCAAATAAATACATAGTGCCAGTTATCTCTAAAATAGAGATCAACCATGTCCCAAATCAAGTTCCGTTAAGGTCTTGACAACCCCACTGTGATTGCACCCACACTCTATTCACACACTAGTCCCCACAACGCAGGTCTCATCATTCTCTATCATGTATCAAACTTGAGAATTCCAATTCCCACTAGTCTCTGGGCCAAAAATACCCCACCCCCTCACCTGTATCACTCAGTACCTGCTGAAAGCACTGTAGGCCCTCACCCACTGGCTCCATGGCACTGACCTATCAATGACACCTACCATGCATGCCACATTCACTGGCACTGACCCTCCAATCCTCCAATAACTTCTCAGGGGTTAAAGTTAAATATTTCCTATACCCAGCAACATGTCTGACACCAGTGTCATGTCTGACACTAAGTGTTTGCAAATGGAGTTAATCTGCAGACTGCCAGCAGGCATATTGATAATTTAATACAAACGCAAACAAAAAAATCATTTTTTTCTCCTCTAAACTGACATCACACAGACTGCTAATTATCCTTAAAAATCAAACATACTGGGCCCTCCCTGGTGGCGCAGCGGGTTAAAGCACAGCACTAAGAAGCTAAAGCCACTCCAGCATGAGTTCGATCCCCGCCCCAGAGGTGACTCACATGGCGCGGCAGACCTCTCCTAACCCACCCGCTGTTCCCCTCAGCAGTGTACTTCGTCGAGCTGCCTGTACTGCTCCCCACTCTGTCTCTGGTGAATCCTTTCACTGCTCCTGCATCTCTGGCCTGTACCCCAGTTCTGTATGCATAAATAAATAAATAATCTTAAAAAAAAAACCATACATACTTACATTAACTGTCATGAGACAGGGAAAGTAAATTTGAAGCCTATGTTGCAAATTCTTAAGCAGTAAAATAACAGTAGTAGTAAGCAGTAACAGCAATTTCATTTACTCAGCACATATGTTTGAGTATTTTTGTGCCATGCACTATGCTGGATACTGAGTTCAGCATGTCAACATGCTTTCCCATGCATTATCTCACATGGGCCCTCCCTGGAGGTGCAACAGGTTAAAGTGCAGCACTGTAAAGCTATCAGCAGTCTCTTCCCCATGAGTTCAATCCCTGACCAGGGAGCTGACCCACATGGTGCAGCAGACCTCTCCTGACCTGCCCACTTCTCCCCTCAGCAGTGTATTTCACTCAACCTGCCAGCCTGTTCTGCTCCCCACTCTGTCTCTGGTGAACCCTCTCACACCCATACCTCTAGCCTATACCCCAGTTCTGTATGTATAAATAAATAAATCTTTTCAAAAAAAAAATTATCTCATGTTATTCTCATAAATGCCCTATGAGGTAGGCAGGGTAGTTATCATAACCCCCAACTTACAAATGAGAAACTGAGATAAAAAAATTTTCATGACTTGCTCATAGCCACAGTCAGTGAGAGAGAGATGGAGAACTAGAACAGCAGTCTCTGAGCCCAGGTGTGGAACTTACTACGAAACATTCAAGAGCTGCAAATTCTTGCTCTATGAACCTTACTTCCTATGTAGAAAAATTAAAGCATAACTTCAGTATTAATATTAACAGGGAAAATGCAGAGAAGTAAGGCAAGAACAGCTGTAACAGTTCAAGGTCAGTACTGACCTGTTGTCCTTGCACACAGTCACTTTGTCTCCCCCAGGGATTAGTTTCTTCTGTTCAACCACTCCATAGCTTTCTCGACAAATCTATATTTAAGGAGGAAAAAGAGAGACATTTCAATTTTGTTTATCACATACTTTCTTAGAAATCAAGTGATCAAAAGAAGCTGTAAAACAAGAAGGGTTTAATAACTACTTACTACTCTAGAAAATTCTTGGGAAGAGGGAGAGAGTCTAAGTTTGAAAACATCTGCTCCTCAAAAAATACCTTTATTGTAAGACATAAGAGTTGCTAGTACATTCGGTCAAAGAAAAATGACACGAGCTCTAAAAAAAAGCTATGTGTTAAAATTAGAAAATTAATGCATCAATATTTTCTTGGGTATAGCTATTAACCATTCATTCATTTGTTCAACAAATTCATTGAGTTCCTATGATAATAAAGGCAATATGACAAATTATTTGGCTCAGAGAAGCCCCTGGATTTTTTTCTTTAATTTGAAAAAAAAAATTAATAAAAAGTTAATTATTGGCCCTCCCTGGTGGCGCAGCAGGTTAAAGCACAGCACTAAGAAGCTAAAACCACTTCAGCACGAGTTCAATCCCTGCCCCGGAGAAGATCCACATGGCGTGGCAGACCTCTCCTGACCCACCCGCTGCTCCCCTCAGCAGTGTACTTCGTCAGTCGGCCTGTTCTGCTCCCCCATCTGTCTCTGGTGAACTTTCAGCACCCCTGAACTTCTGGCCTGTACCCCAGTTCTGTATGCATAAATAAAAAATAAATCTTTTAAAAAAAGTTAATTATCACTTGTATGAATGATGAAAGATGTAATCATAGTCATAATAAGGCATAGAAATCCTTACTGTGAAGTTGAGGCAGAAAGTCTCCTCAATATCTTCACCAGGATAATCTAAGAGTGCTTGAAGACTCCTAATCAGAGAATCACAGAGAAAGAAAAAGAGTTAAACCAGACATTACAATAGTGTTTCCATGTCAGTCACATACCCAGGCTGTTAGCAAGGCAAAACTTCATAGGAATATTTATATTTACAGGAATATTCTAGAATAAACAAATTGAGACTGAAAGAAAATCATATTACCAATAGGTTGGGAAGAAATAGGACAGTAACATTTAACATCATTAATTGTTCTTTTTTCCTACTGGATTTATGACATACTTGTGTTCTTTTCACCCTGATACTGCATCAAAATAGAAACATGTGGAGGTGCCCCCACCACAGCCCACTTCAGAATGGCTTCATCTATTTGCATTAGTTAGAACAATCCTTGCATAATAAAAAAGCCACTTAGGAATACTAAAGGCTTATTTGTTCATACAAGGAGCTCTAGACGGTAAAAGATACTCTGTTATCAGTCATGCTATCAAACACTGGAACACCTACTCCGAAAAAGTATGTTCTTCCCAGCAATGGCTATAACCAAGTTTTCAAAAGACATTCTTATAACTAAACATCATCACACTTTCTTCTTTAGTGAAATCGCAGTCTGACAGTTCCATTAAGTATTGCCCAGAGGCTCTCCCTTGTGGCACAGTGGGTTAAAGCACAGCACTAAGAAGCTAAAGCCATTTCAGCACGAGTTCGATCCTTGCCCAGGAGGAGATCCACATGGTGAGGCAGACCTCTCCTGACCTGCCTGCTGCTCCCCTCAGCAGTGTGCTTCATTCATCTGCCTGTTCTGCTCCCCAATCTGTCTCTGGTAATGCCTCTCACTGCCCCTGCACCGCTAGCCTGTATCCCAGTTCTGTATGCATAAATAAATAAATCTTAAAAAAAAAAAATATTGCCCAGAAAGGCAATTCTCTACTACCAGTTAACCAGCCAAAATCATTACTTACGCTGCATCATCCTTAGCCAGGCTGGCAGAGCAAATAGCACACACCTCTCTCAGTCTAGTCTCTTCTTTCACTTACCAAAAAATTAACACTACCTGGATTGCCTCTGTCATGGTTTATTATTCCTTCTCAATTTCCTCTTCCTCTCTGTGCCTCCATCCTTCCCACCCTCCCCTTTTTGGTTCAGCAAAGGTGTTCTATACAGGCGGTGTGACAGTCTCATTTCCAGTGGGCATCTTGCAGACTACCCCCCTTTCATCTTAAAATCAGCCTGCTGGCTCCTTAAAAAGAGGGTGTTCTGGGCCCTCCCTGGTGGCGCAATGGGTTAAAGTACAGCACTGAGAAGCTAAAGTCACTTCAGCATGAGTTCAACCCATGCCTGCCTCAGAGGTGACCACGTGGCGCAGCAGACCTCTCCTGACCTGCCTGCTGCTCCCCTCAGCAGTGTACTTCGTCAGTCAGCCTGTTCTGCTCCCCGCTGTCTCTGGTGAAGTCTCTCACCGGCCCTGCACCTCTGGCCTGTATCCCCACTTCTGTATGTACACATAAATAAATCTTTAAAAAAAAAAAAAAAAAGAGGGTGTTCTTCCTGTTGAAGCCAAAGATTTATTCTTTTTATAGAAAGCCAAGCATATCGTGTCTTTTTATATATTTGATCCTATAATACCTAAAACCAATACAGAGAAACTCAGAATAAAAGGCATTTTAAGAGCGAGAAAGAAAGTAACATAAAAACATGGCTCCACTACTTTGGAAAACACTGCAAAAATTCCTTAAAAGGCTAAACACTATTCCCAAGTGACCCAGTAATTCCATTCTAGGCACATACCCAAAAGGAAGGGAAACTTACATCTACACAAAAACTTGTACAAGAATATCCACAGCAGCATTCTCCATAAACAGCCAAAATGTTAAAACATGCCAAACCTCAGATCCATCAACTATTAAATGGATAAATAAAATGTGACATATCCATACAACAGAATATTGTTCCTCAATAAAAAGAAATACTGATATGTTACACTATGCATGAACCTTGAAAACAAGTGTGGAAGAAGCCAGGCAGAAAGGACTACATTGTATGCCTGCATTTATATGAGCTATTCAGAATCAGAACTTTCCACCCACAGAAAGTAGATTAGTAGTTGCCAAGGGCTGGGGGATGAGGAGATTGAGACTGATGACAGGTTTCTTTTTCAGGTGATGAATGTATTCGAAAATTAATGGTGGTGATGCTGCTTAACTGGGAACACACTCCAAGTCACTGAACTGTACACTTTAACAGGGTAAGTAGTCTGGCATGTAATTTATATCTCAATTAACTCTCTTTTAAGGCAACCTTTTTGATTCTTCCTCCCTTTGTATATCTAGGTCATGAAAGTCTCAAAGACACCCCTTTTTACTCAGGCTAAGGAGAACAGTGGTTCTCTCGTATCACAGGGTAGCTATGGCATCTCTTCCTTTTTTTCTTCCCTTCTAGAGTGACTCAAAGCAAGTAGTTGTGCGTCTACCTATTAACCCAATAGCATATAACCACTTGGTTCTAGAAACTTAAACTTGTACTTGTGAGACTTTCAACTTTTAATCATCATGCCAGAAGCAGCCAGAGCAGTTCCCCACACCAAATGCCTCTCTTTATGCTGTGTACCTTCCTTCAGTGGGTGACAACTCTTTTAAGTCTTCCAAGCCAGGCTTCACGTTCAGTAACTTCTTGTAGAGAGCCAAGGGGAAGTGGAGGTCGACCACGGTGGAGTTGTAGATAGCTAGTCCACAGGTTATGCCAATCAAGTGGAACCAGTTGTGTTCTACAAAACACTTTCCATATATACACAAATGTGTTAAAAAGAAATGCAGCATTCTGGGTTCTCAAAACACTCTGCCATTCACCGTAAAACCTTCTGAAACAGGTAAACACCCTTGACAAAAGTTCAATTATCTCCAAAAAAAGACAATGTAGACAAAGTTAGGAGTCTGTTGTTAGTGATTCAAAGAACAACTTATGATTACCTACAGCAATTCTGTCCAACTGAACTTGCAGCAATGGTGAAAACTCTATTCTGTACTGTCCTGGGTGAATACTAGCATGTGAATACTGAGCACCCCAACAGTGGCCAGTACAAATGAGTAGATTAATCTCTAGCAATATTTAATCAAATCAAATTTAAAATTAAATAGACACTTATGGCAACCTGTTAGAACAGTGCAGAACTAGGGAGAAAATTCTGATAGAAAAAGAACTAACTTATAACCTGGTTGAAGTTAGAGCCTTTCAAAACTTAGCTCTTCAATTAAATTTTCAAAAAGTAAGTGTATGCATTTGTATAAGTATTCATATACAAACGATTGTTCTTATTAAAATAAGCCATGTCTGACCACCACTTTCCACATGTCATAAAAATGTCTTTCTCACTATGTTCTTTGTATGCTTGAAGGATAACAAGACTTGGATTTTATCTACTAGAAATGGGAATGGGGCTGGGGCTTTAGAAACAGGTAAAAAATGAAGATTGGATACATGATTTTTAAATTATCTTTGTTATGCCCCCCACTTTCTAAAGTCAGTGGATTTGTCTTACAATAAAAAGGAAATTTAATTCAATCAATTTGTTGAATTGTTAACATTACTAACTTACTGTATCTGAAAACCACAAGAGATTTGAATCCTGATAGTAGGTGAACATTCCATAGATGGGATTCAAAAGTTCTTTTAACAGCAAAAGAAAGAACTCCTTTGTGACACCACCAGCATCCACTGCTTCTTCACCATCAAAGATTACCTTAAAAAAAAGATTAATACGTCAGGGGAGATCTGGCACTTTATCTTACTATCATTTTTTGTTTTTAGCAAATTCTTTCCAAAGTCAGAACAAAAGAAGAGGCAACAGAGAACACACTGATGCCATGAAAACTGCAAGGTGTATCTGCTGATTATTAAGAGGGTATTAAAAGATACCAAACATTTTTAGTAGGCACTTCAAGGAGTTCAAAGGTAGTCAAAGTTTATCACAAGTCCACAGAAAGTTGACCAGGTAAGAGGAAAATAATTAGAGAAGATATTCCATTTTCAAAAAGTGAAATTTCATGAAAGGTAAATGTTCTGTAACATAGAGAAAAGGCAATTATGAATACGAGTAGAGAAACACTTTCTGGAAGAAACTTCTCTCAGTAGGTAAGTAACTGATTCCCATGAACAGGAGGGCTGTCTATAAGCAGGCAGAGATGTAAGTCTGTGAGGGAACTCGCCAGGCATGCTAAGTGTAACCACAGTAAACCAACAGACGAAACTCACTGAGACTTGTTATATGCCAAAGCCTAACCTCTACTAGCTTAATCCTCAGGACAGCCTATGTACAGGGATTACTATCATCATCCCCATTTTATAGGCAAGGGTTCAAGCACTGATTTAAAACAGTATTCTAAAATGCTTTTTATCTTTGTGGCTGTGTTCAAGGTTGCATGATGAGCATGCAGGATGAGCATGGAGGAGGGGACAGACAACGTACTTCAATAATACAGACAGCAGAAGACTTAATGAGTCTTTTACAAAGCAAGAATCAGTTCCTCTGAATTACTAATTTGAAAGTAGGGAGCAAAGGCAGCTCCCTGTCTTCATAATATCAAAAATACAGCCTAAAGTTGTAGAGAGAACTCCCAGGCAAATTAATGGGGTTTCTGCTACTCAAGGGGTATTTTGGAAAGGGCAGTATGCTGGAGACCAGCACTTCACTTATTATGTTTCAGAGACTGGAGTTTATAACAGGCTTGGAAATAGAGATATGGAAGTCTTCCAGAGGGAAAGAGGGATGGTTTAAAACAACTTCAAATAATTCACTAAATATTTACTGAACATCTACTTGTGTACAAAGCATTATGCTAAGCCCTAAGAATACAATCAGCAGTAGAAATGTACACTTTATATGAGGAAAGAAATTAATAATTTCAGAGTACTAGGAGTACCTGTCGTAATAGGGCAATAGTTTCTTTAATTATTCCAGTCTGTCCACACTCATTTTTTATTATCTTTCTCTTAAATTTCTTCCTTTATGTTGACTTGGTAGTTTCACCTCACTAAAGCTTTAGTTTTGCTTTTATTGGCTTGTTTTGGGTAGAATCCATGCAGGAATGTGAAAAACCGTAGATGCCTACAAAGCTCTATAATCCCTCAAATAATCCAGCATTTTTTTACTGTTTGGTGATTCTTATAAAATGAATGAAGAAAATGAATGGCTGCACTCTGCAATTTTAATAAGAACTGCTGCTGCATACGTGCTGTTTAAAGAAAACTCAGGAAGATGCTTAGAGGAATATACTGAAGGGCTCACTTTGAGAGGCTTTTTTAAATCAATGTCAGAATGAATGCTCAGTTCTCTCAGGGCGTCTCCAACGAGGTTGTTTCGGCGAACATGAAGTACCAGGAAGGGGCTTCTGGCCAGCAGAGGCTCCAAGGTGAGAAGCATGAAGACGTTCTGCAAGTTGGCTCCATTGACGGCCACCTGGAACAGCACATCCAAGAACACAGTCACTCAGAGGACCCTGGGAGTGGGGGCAGCAGACAGTTGTGATTTTGGGCCTGGGAGGGGGAGGGCGGAGGGAGCAACAGGCTCTCTGCAGTTCCATTTTGTTCCTTTTGTTTTCTGCTTAACAAATTGCAGTAGATGTTCTACTCATGTTTATACAAGCACAAATCTTTCTAATCTGAGCTCAAAGAGATTAACTGAAACAGTTTATAAATCATATGATCATTAAGGAGTTCCAGGAAAATGATTCAGAACAGCTGACTAAGACTAAAAGCTATCATACTAGAAGAAACTTGATGGGACTGGATAAAAACCATGACTTTTAAAATGCAGGAAAAACAACCAAGTAACCATTGGTTAAACATTGTTTATGCTTTGAAAAAAAGTCTGTTTTGTTTTTTTTTTCCTGGCAAACCTTTTAACTGTCATTTTCATAAACAGATCAGTGTCAAAACAGACATCAAAGGGACTGAGAAATTGAAAGATAAACACTAAGGGGGGTGGGGAGGAGAAATATGAAGTTCTATATCCACCAGGAGGAATTGGTAGATTTAGATTACCAATTCATAAATGAATTTGTAGGCACGTCAAAATCAATATATCGATCTTGTAGAACTTAAAACTCTGTAACTTAACTTTTTACCCAATAAAACTAACTTAGAACTACCAAGTTCCATATAATTATACCTCTTTCTCTGTATCAGTGCCTGCTGCCTGTATTGTACAGCTCTTGAACTAACAATGTTTTCACATTTTCAAATGGTTGAAAAACGTCAAAAGAATACTACTTCACACGTGATAATTACATAAATTGCAAACTTCAATATATATAAAGTTTACTGGAATATTCCCATGACCATGCATTTCTATATTGCCTATCACTCTCGTTAGTGTTATAAGAGCTGAAAAGTGACAGTGACAAAGACTGAAATACTGGGCAGCCCTTACTGAAAATGTTTGCCAACTACTGATCTATATAAATATGTGTTCATATGTGTTATAGGTGATATAAAATTGCTGAGAAAATATAGTTTTAAAAGTTATCATGGAGGGCCCTCCCTGGTGGCGCAGCAGGTTAAAGCACAACACTAAGAAGCTTAAGCCATTTCCTCATGAGTTCAATCCCCGCCTGCCCTGGAGGAGATCCACATGGCATGGCAGACCTCTCCTGACCCGCCCGCTGCTCCCCTCAGCAATGTACTTCATCTGTCTGTTCTGCTCCCCACTCTGTCTCTGGTGAATCCTCTCACCCTCCGCATGTCTGGCCTGTACCCCAGTTCTGTATGAATAAATAAATAAATTTAAAAAAAAAAAGTTCTCATGGAAATTGATCCAAATACACTTCTATAAGAATCAGGGAAGTTACAACTGCATGTAGAAAGAAACACAGAAGACAATGATTTTTAAAATATCATACCTGCATCTGTAATTCAGCATCAGTCTGCAACATTTTGGTCTTGGCTTGGGCATCAAAAATAAAAGGATAGGAACAAAGTGTCACAGCATCCTTGAATAAAACATATTATAGTAAGTAATAAGGTATTTCACAGAATATATGTCTAGAAAAATATATAAATTTTGAAAGGGTCATTTACCTGTATTATAGATGGTCTAGCCTTCTGTGTAAAAATAAAGAGAAAGTCTCTTAACTTGGGTTATAAAAACCAAATATTTTATCATCTATAAATGTAAAACACAAACAGCAAAACATATAACCTATCTGACTACTCAACCATCAAATGAACACTACTTAAAGAGCTGACTGAATTCTTGATGCAATAGAGCAGATGTTTTGATCGATACAGACTGAGAAAAGTAAAAACAATTAAAATATTTGACAGGTCAT
>NW_004567113.1:8575040-8607655 GCF_000260355.1 Condylura cristata
TAACAGGTATGTTGTAGTTTCATTTATGGTGGGAGGGCGGATGGAAATGTCTCCTGACAGTTTCTGTTATGTGATAAGTATTTCTTAATTTAATAGAAATTTAAAAAATCAACAATATAAATCATGTTGATATCTAGTAGTATTTCTTTTTAATTTTATTTTTGCATAGAAAACTGGGGTGCAGGTAGAGGTATGGGAGTGAGAAGATTCACCAAACACAGAGTGGGAAGCAGAACAGGTGGATCTACTGAAGCACACTGCTTTGAGGAGCAGGACATGAGGTGGGAGAAGTCTGTTGTGCCATGTGGGTCAGCTCCCTAGCTGGGACTGACCTCAGACTATAGCAGTGGGCCTTGGTGAGAACAGTGACAGTGCTGAGACTTAATCCCTAAGTCACCCAAGGAGCCCTAAGGCAATATTTCTTAGACAGAAAGCCATGGCAGAGACCTGAGAGAGTAATATAATTTTTAATTATGTATTTTTATAATCTTTTAAACAAAATTAATAAAAACACATTCTGAAGGACCGCTTTATAATGGTATGTTACCATATAATTTCCATATAATTTTTAATGACTGCTTTCATGCCATGTTCTACTTGTCTGATGAAACTGAGGGAAAAAAAAGCAAGCAGTCTTCCTTTGTAAGTGATGCACTGTGCTTAGGTGTAGGCCAGAGCAGGTCTGGTTCGCTGCATAAATGAAGGTTTAATAGCAGCTGAAAGGAGAAGAGAGAGCAGAGTCTTCAGATTAAACACGAATCCAAGCACCAGGCCTGACAGCAGTTAAAACTGGGCCACAGGGGGACTTAGTTTCAGCAGTGTTGTTGCTCATCATGTTAAACCAGTGAAGCTAATCAGGGCCGCATTGATATGAGGGTCTTGTTTGCATTTGCTTGTGAATTTAGTTTTGTTTTATAATTATAAATATTGTATAAGAACTATATACTTAGCTCCTTTAGTGTCTATTTCAATAAAATAATTTAAAAGCAATTTCAATTAAAACCACCTTGTTTAGAACCTCTGTGGTGGTGCAAGGCGTTAAGCCTCAGCACTATCAAGCTACCAACAGCCACTACAGCAAGAGTTCAATCCCTGGCTAGGGAGCTGACCCACATGGCACAGCAGACCTCTCCTGTCTTGCCAGCTGCTCCTCTCAGCAGTATATTTCAATCTGATATTCTGCTCCCTACTGTCTCTGGCAAATCCTCCTCACCCCCTCCCCCACCACATGTGCTTGTGCACATGCACACACATACACACACGAACTCCTGGCCTGTACCCCAGCTCTTGTATGCATAAATAAATAAAATACATCCTAAAAAATAAAACATTTTGTTTATCCTTTAGAAATCTATTGCTTTAGGGATCTTGAAAAATTTCCAAACTAAAACATTAGACCTATATAAAGTTCTGTTTGTCTAGATTTTTTTTTATGAGAGTGAGGTTTTATATTTGAATTATAATTTAATATCATCACTTTTAACTGAGTGTGTTAGAAAATAGAATCAGTACTGGCATTTCTGCGTTACGGGAAATTCATACTAAAACAGCACTTACAATTTGACCCATGAGTGTTCTCTGTAACCAACAGGAAGTATATAAACTAGAAACATGTATGAGCCTTTTCCTGAGAGGCTGCTTTTTCCGGGTCATTCAGACCCCAAACCTAAAGCTAACAAAGAACTGGTGGATAACACTTTATGTGCTCTTGCTAGAAATGGGGTTGCACTGTGACTTTAGTTCATTTTTTAGTATATAAAATAGAAGCAATGAATCAGTGCATGTGACAGAATGAGAGAGTTGGGATCACTTATTTTTTTGAATTGCAAGTCAGGATTCTTAAATGAGACTGTGACCAAGGGCACAGGCCCTGCAGAAACACCGGCCACGTACAAAGGACACACAGCCGCCTGCCTGCCACCAGGCGTTCCTGCACCCACATGACAAGTCTGGCTCACCGGCACCTCTGAAAGCAGAGGATGTCTCACGCTTGCACAAGACTGTACCTAACGCTGAAACACTATTTCCACATGACACAGCAGCAAGTCAAGATTTTTGCATTTCCTCTGTGTCACTGTCTCACTGGTGCTGCCCTCTACGGGATTCCAGATTCACTCACGCTGCAAACTGTTTTCATTTTCAGAATTTAGCTAAAACGAACTAACCACTATCACATCTTCTTAAAGAAACAAAAGTCAGCCACAGTCGAATGTTCCTTTTGTGCTCCATAACCCTCTGTATGCACGAGCTATATCCATTCATAATTCCTTTTGCACCACTGTCCAGCACTGAATACCCCAAAGAAGCCATCATGGCTCCCTCCCCAGGGACTTGCAGGCAGGTGACATTCATGAAATGCTAAGAATTGCTTAATGAAAAACAGTTCTTGAGGGTTCATTATATGCCAGGCACTAGGCACTCTGCCAAGTTAAGGTCTTTCCTTGCTTTCTCCCATTTAATTCTCATATCACTGCTTTAATTCTCATTTGCAAATGAGAACATTAAGACTACGGAAATTAAATAACTTGCCTACGGTCACAGAGCATGTAGACCACAGTTGAAATCTGAACCCAGTTCTTTTTACTAGAGCACATGCTTTGAACTAAATGCTATACTGCCTCAGCTACAACCAAGTTCAAATATTTAACACCTAAAAATACACTTATTGTGGTATGCATGCGCAAACATATAAAACAAAACACTACTCAGTCATAAAGAAGAAGGAAACACTGCCGCTTGGCACAGCATGGTTTCCCTGGTTATAGGGTACAAACTTTCAATTATAAGATAAGTTAGTTTTAAGACTCTAAGGTATAGCATGGAGAGTATAGTTACGTATGGTATTATATACTTGAAGTTTACCAAGAATAGATCTTAATCATATCACACACCCACAAAATAGAATCAGCTATGTGAAGTGATGAATAATTTGATCTCAGTAATCATTTCACAGTCATGTTGTACACTTTAAATATATTCAATTTTATTTCTCTATTACTCCTTAATATAGCTAGAGAAAAATCCATTTACTGTTCATTACTGTCACTTGAAAGCAGCCAAAATAAACATATATAAGGTGACTGACTATAGCATTTGAGGTTAAGATCCAAGATATCAAGGTATTCACACTTTATTTATAGTATTGTACCTTACACAACAGAAAATAATCCACACAAATTACTAAGGGTCATGTAGTATTTCATCTAATTTTCTACTTTCTACCCGAATTATGTGAAGAGAAGGTGAGCATCTGGTATTCAAAACCTTTATTTACTACTTAGGTGTAAGAGAAAGAACTAAAAAAAAAACTGTAAAAGTTGTTCACTCAAGAGCATCCATTCAGAGACTGCAATTATGATAATCTAGATTTCAACACCAGCAACTGGGGCAGGGGAGGGGGGCATCAAAAGAATTAGGGTTCGTTACAAATGTTTTATTCAGCATAAAGTAAAAGAAAAAGTAGACTAAAAGTCAGAATGGTTGGTGCTTAAAACTAAATGAATTGGTGGAAAAACTATTCACTTCTTTGGGTCTACATCTCCTCAGCCGGAAACATGTTCATAAGGCTTAGTTCAGCTCTTTACATTTTATTATTCAATGAATTATTCACAAACTGATAAAACAGAAAAGCCATACCGTTTTACAATGTTTTTTTTTTTACTTCTGTAAATTTTTCACACATGTATAAGCACTAGCAATATTTGCTTATAATAATACTTTGCAACTTTTTCATTTCAAGACATGTAATGTTTTTGTATTATTAGCACACAGTAAAAGATGTATGATAAAAAATGTGACCTACATTGATTAGATGAAATTTAACTTATTTTCATTGTTTTACAATTCCTAAATGAGTGGGTGAAAGCAGTTCATTGCTAGTCTACATGTTAATTTTCCCATGTAAACCCATTTTAAGACTCAAATCCATTTTTACTGAAAAGTAATTTGTTTAAGATCGTTATAATTAAAACAGTATTTTGTCTAACACAGATCATTTAGTATTTGATCAATAAAAGAAAAACCAATCTTGCTTAATTTAAATAAACCTATTTAAATTAGCTCATTTTAAATAAGCCTATTTAAAGTAAGCCTTGCTTTTGGAGACTTATTACTGACCTCCAAAAACCTTACAAGGAAAATATCACCTAAAATTGGTGCTTGACAAGGAACTATGGTGATGTACATGGGTGAACTGGTGGTAGAAGCTGCATGGGGACCATGAGAAGAAAAAGCATGCATTGTACAAAAATGAAAAATGATGTTGAGAATAAATAATAAAAAAACTGGCAGTGAATCTGTTATGTTGGCCAGGAGTCACCCCAGATGTATGCCCTACACATGGCTTCACTGTTTCCCATAGCCAAATTATCATTGTATTTTCTGACATGACTCACGCTGACCCACACTCCACAGATGGGATCTTTAGGAGCCTGTGCACACACCCGAGCTAGTGTGCAGTCAAACTGAGTAGGTACTGCTTAGGCCAAGGGAAGGAAGCAGGAACCCACAGTTCCCTGGCTGAAGCTGGTCAGGGATATATACATGCGGAACATCCATATACATAAGCCTATCAGAGGCTGTCTACGAGCTTCAGGAAGCAGACATGAGAGAACTAGAGCAAAGTCAGCTGTTAGAAGATGATAATTAGCAAACGATCATGTCCTTGATATTGAACAAAGCTGCGGTGGGAGAGCGGCATATTTGTGTCTCGCCTAAAGCGCCACTATTTAACCACAGTCAGTCACTGGGAGCTGGGAGCAGAGGTCATGTTGTCAGACATTGCCTGATCTCCCAAGCTTCCAGAAAAAATCATTTTAAGTGTCTTGACTTTTTCAAAATTGTGGTAAAAGACACATATAATATTCACCATTTTTCAATCTAACACAGTTCAGTGGTATTAACCATATTCACGCTAGTGTGCAACGATCACCAGAATCTTTTCACCTTGCAAAACAGAACTCCATGCCCATTAACCAACTCCCTATTTCCCCTCTCCTAGACACTGGCAACCACCTACTATTTTCTGAGTTTGATTACCGTAGATGCCATTTTTTTTTTAAACAATGGCAATTAATAATTCAGCATACCACTCTGAGTAACTATGCATTTATAACCCCATGACCATTGAGGATTATTTAAAACATGTCAGGGATCCAAAATGCAAAAATCAGCTGCATAAAGCATGGGTGAAACACTAACACAAGTCAAGTACAAATTATATGTTTCAGATGTGCTCTTCCCGTCCTTATTCATACTCTCAGGTAAAATGAAAGCATTGCATTAATATGCTTTATATAAATTCTTACCATGCCTGCTTGATGCAAGAACCACATGAGGTAGTCTTCTTGAATGTCTACAAGACTGGAAATCTCCGGAATGTAAAATGTGTCATAGTCCACATGCTTTACTTTAAGGTTTACCTGATGGACAAAATAAAGACAGCTAAAACCAAGACCCTTAGAAAATGGTTCTGCATACAAGACCCCAGGAGGACTTGTGACCCTACCATCTCTTCACCCCGCACTCCCTGCCCCACTGGCAACTCTCTCTGCTCACCTTATACAATTTCTCCAAGAGCTTGAGAGCTGCTGTAATATAATTGTTAAACAGTACAGGAATTAAGAATGTCTTTCTTCCCCTCAGTAGATAAACCACTGCGCCTTTATACAGGTTTACCAGCTTCATGAAATATTTCGGGCATACCTGAGACCACCAGTTATCTTTAGAAAGAAAGAAAAGACATATTTTAACATGTAATCTTGACCAAGTATTCACATCTTCTGCCTACCGGCTAAAATCTGCTCCGGCTAGAAGATGAATATTAGTCTACAATACAGTTTCTCAGACTGACTTTAAAAAGAAACCATTAAAACATTTCTGGTGAGAGCAGCAGCTGTATAAGAATCCCTGGAGCTTTTCTTGTGAGTTTGATCTACTTTTTGTCCTCAAAATTTCATTCAGATAGCTAATCTAAGAGTTCAGTGACAGAGTGGGCAGGATGCTCAGGCCCTGGGCAAGAGCATTCGTTTACTAATCCGATTAAGCCCCTTCTCAGTCATCACTTAATCCCGTACATGGGACCTAGAGGACCACAGGCCCCAGAAGCAACAGCAATGTGGCAACCATTCCTGTCCTTCAGAAGCATACTTAGTTGAAAAATATTTCAGTTTCTCACTAACTCATACTTACTTTTAATAAGACAAGAAAACTATAATGTTGGCTTCTACTTTGTCAGAAATAAACTCAGCCATAGTAATATATTTGTGAATGAAATACAATGTCTGAGATTTTAAAGAACTGCCCCCAAGAAAAATTAAAAGGTGATGAATAAATGAAATAAAACAAAAAGGGTGAACTATTGACAATCTTGAATCTGTGTGCCTTTAGTAGTCTCCTTACTTTGGGGTACTTTCTATAATTAGAAGGCAAAAGCAAATTAAGTGTAAAACTTAACATATCTGATCTCTTTATGCTATGCTATTGTGAAAAAATAAAAATTGAAAAAACCCAAAACTTAAAAATCAGATAATACATTTTCAGAGACTCTACCTCACAGTCCATTAGAACTATCTGAGTAAATATGCCCCAACGGACTTCTAATCTTAAAGGACCCCCAAAAAAAAATAAAAATAAAAAATTAAAGCCTGATGTGTACTAGCATTTTCATTATTATTTGTTTTTTTAGTCTTCTGCAAGGTAGAAGCAATACGGAAAAGTCAATATTCCATCCTCAGGAATACGGGTCTCTTGATTCATGGGGAGACTGGGGCCAAGGAGCATCCTAGTCCAGATGGAACGCAGAAGTTACTAAGTTGCAATGAATACCTAAAAAAATTACCAGGAAAAAAATAAAAGGAAAAGGCCAGGTGACAGACTTTCTGCACTTGATTAATAAAAACATCTCAGGTGCTACTCCCATGAGACACTCTCCAATTCACTGAGGAACGGAAGGTTCTTATCTCAGCAAAGTGTCCGTAGCCTGCAAAAATCAGTGTGGACTCAACTGTCCTAAAAAAGAAAAACAAAACAAACATTTGGTAAGTCTCCACTTGGTCATTTCCTTTCGCTCTGTTTTTGGATACCTGTATCACCAAAACTGTTCATTTCACTCCCACCCCCTAAATTAGATATAGGAGAAAAAGCAACAGATGGGTACTAATTTTGGAGGCATTAAGAACTAACAGCAAGTGTAAGAAGAAAAAAATAGTGTCAAGTTGAATAATCTAATTTTGTGACTATTTAAACATCAAGATTAGTCTCACATGAATCATTTCAAATAACCTAAACAACAGTTCTATTAGCTCAAATTGCAAATGTAGCTAGTTAGACATTAACAGCAAAGAAAGAAAGGTTTAAATGTTAAGGATATAAAATGGCAGCAAACAGATAGTTGGATTTCAATCCACAGAGAGCCAGAGGCTATACCAATAAAATAAAAAGCGCGAAACCACTGGTATGGAGGTTAGCAAATTCACCTAAGACTTTGCTGGGGTTTGTATCCAGGCGAAGAATAGCCATAGCCAGGGGAATAGTCAATGTTATATAATACTTGGAATCCTGGAGCAGAGGAAACTCAGGTAATATTAAATAGATTCTCATTGCTTCAACATCTGGAGGTGAACTTGACAGTTGAGGAATTAGGCAACTTTCAAAGCTGTTCAAGATCTGTAAGACAGAAAAGAGTACTGAGCAATTCAAACAACCCTGAGATCTAGTTGCCTTACCTCTAAATTCATAAGCTAATGGATATAATTCCAGTTCTCATTCACTCAGCATACACTGGGAACCTAGAGGAAACCAGACCCGGGGCAGGCACTCGGGACAGTGAGTGCAAAATAAGGCCAAAGATCCTGCCCATGAGAACTATACTTAAGACGTAAGGGGAACCTGCCTCCTTCCACCAGGTTCCTGGTTTGCAGGTACAGCCAAGCATCTCATACCTGCTCTGCTGTACCTCCAGAATTAGGCAGCCAAAGCAGGTTTTCACACCAGCTGGGGTTGGGGTTTTGAAAAGACACAGTAGATTTAGTTTGGTTTTAAAGCTTGCATGGTTTTGTAAGTGATTGGCACACAACAAGTCACAGTAATAACAGCCGTTTTGAAAACAGACCGATGCAGCTTGAAATGCAGGCACCCTGAAGTGAACATAAGCCCGGACACTGGCTGGTTTCACTGAGTGATCAGGAGACTCACAATGAGACCATTTCCAAGTGGAGCGGCTGCCAGACGCTGCTCCTGCCTCCAGCTCTGTGTGCGTACGGCTGCTGACTGATACTGCTGGTGGCCTGTGCCCAGCATCTCTAAGAGCTGGGCACCAGCTTTTGCCTGGTACCTCTAAAGAGCTGTAACACTCATGCCAGTTCCTTCATGTTGCTGCTTGAACTGCACTGAATGGCACTGCTGACCTGACTGACACTGCTGGCCTGTGCCCAGCCACCTCTTAAGAGCTGTTCACCACTTCTGATCTCCCCAGCTCTACCATAGGAGCCCTGAATACCTGCCCTGCCTCCAGCATACCCAGCTCCATCTGGTGGTACCAATGCACTCAGTGCTGTCCAGCCCAGTCTTTGAATTTCTGTTCACTGTGAGCAGTGCCACCTGTTGTCACCACAAGAGACCCTGTGCAACACTCACCTGTGTACCACCTGCGGCAGGCCCTCATGGGAGGGACAATACCATCTGACATGAGCAGGCTTTATTTAGATTTCTAGACACTGAGGACTATCTGGGGCAGGACAGTCAGCCATTTTGAGTTCAGAAACTCTTTCCTTTCTCCTAGATTTCTCCTCTGTTAATAAACTCTAGTGTTATTGCCCCCTGAGCCTGAATTGTATTTTGCAATTATAACAACGCAAATGAGGATCCACAAACCATCATATCCCCCAGTGCTGCAGGGTTTCAAGGTAGGTTAAACTCCCAAAGTGAGTAATTTACAAAGTTAAGATTTGTACGCTTCTGCATCTCAAATATCTTACATTTCTTATCTAGAAAGTTGAATTTTTGCAATGGAAAATGCCTTTTAAGCACAGGGCTTTGAAACTGTAAAGAACATACCTGTTCTAGAATCACAGAATGCTGAGAGTTCATCAACTTCTCAAACAACACTCTAGTTGAGTTCAGGTCAATCCCAGGGATTTTAGGGCTTGTTTTAAAATGTTCATCAATTCTATACAAACAAACAAAAAAAAAGTGTGTAATAAAAGAAAAACAAAGTAAGCACTCTAATAAGAATTATAACTAGGTAATCAAAATAGTTGCCCATGCCAATCTGGTCTAAATTTGGCAGACAAAATGCACATAAATGTTACACTTTTCAGGAGACTAGTAAACTTTCTGGAGCCCTTTTTTCAAAGTGAAGTTGACTTTTAATCTCTTTTTTTCCTTTAAGTCACAGTAGAAGGATACCATTTCAACATGAAGTTGTCTGGAAGTTCATGAGCAAAGTGCCTGTTCACTGGTGTATTCGTGTTTTGCCTTTTCGTGTCACTCTGGTAGAGGCAGATGCTGCTTGGCTCAACGACATCCCCTGTGCAAACTGGTCCACTCTCAACCAGTGACAAGTGATACCTTCTTGTTTAAAGCTTTTCTGGACAAAGTGTTTAAAATTAAAACCAGATCTCTAACACTTAAGAACTCAGAGTTAAGGTCTCCAAATTAACAGAAGAGATATAATTTTATTTACTGAAGAATTAATTTAACTGCTAGTATTTCTAACTTCCTAGCAACTAATCACTGTTCTAACCTGAAATGACACTTTAGGCTTTTAGACACTTAGACATCTCTTTTAAATATCCACTGCTGAACACACTATATCTATTAATAACAAATTAACTTTCTATTTGCAAAACAAGCTTCTGTTTAAGATAGTTGTAACACCTTCTAACAGTAATATTATAATTTATAAAAACAAGTGGAACTTCTAACTTTAAAATAATTGATGATCATATGCATTTGAACCTAATGGTCAAATCAAGAGGAGGTGTTTGGGCTTTGTTTGTTAGGTCTTCTGTTGTTGTTGCTATCGGTCTAGAAATACATCTCCCCCAAAACACAGAAATTAACTTTGACGTTCTATATGTAACCTTCCATATGTTATGATCAGAGAGACTGTATTTCTGCAATGCTATTTTAAAAGTTCGCTGTTTATTGCTTTGTAAAACTGGTCAGTTTAATTGACGTTTTGTGAGGTATTTTTCATGTGCAGGAGCAGGACTCTGAAGTAGTAAAGATGTAGTTCGGAGAAAAAGAAAAAGCCTTATTTACAGTTCCATGAACCCATAATACTCAGGGTGAATAACCTAACCAATCTTGCAAAGAGCCATTGACACCTTCATAAAAGCTGTCCTTCTAGAACACGGCTTCTCAACATGATACTGTTGACTTAGGAGGCTGAATAAGTATTGGGCAGTTGGACTGTGAGGTACTTAACAGCACCCCCAGTCACTGCCCACAAGATGCCAAAACTATACCCCCTCCAGTTCTGTAATGTCCAAAACTGTGACCAGACACTTTCAGGTGTCCCTAGGAAAGCAAAATCATATTGAAGTGAAAATCACTGATAAAAAATACCAGCATCAGCACAATCCAGAAAACTTTTCCCTGGAGGAAATCACTCAGTGTTGAAACAAAATGAACTAGATGTACCCACTCCAGATACCCTGGTGATAATAGAAAATGACTTTACAATCTCTAAGTGTAACTGCAGAAAGTTTCTGATGTGACCTCAGAAAGTTTCTGATGTGACCTGCAGCCCTGTTGGGGTCATGCTTATTTTGGGATTCACACATAGAACTGAAAGTAAGTCTTCTTGAAATCTCACTGGCCAAGTCACTAGCAGAAAAAAACTGGCAGATGGCCAGGACTTGTGGTCACCAAAAATCAAAATATCAGCTTCCTAGGGAAGATATCTATGAACAGAAAAAGGATAAGGCTGAACAAATAACCAGTCTATTTACTACCTGGGAGCTCAGGTAAATATAGTTTCCTACTGTGCTGAGTTGGACCTGAATGTAAAGAGCCGCTTCGGTCACTCTGGAGTTGCCCCTAAACTCAGTCTTTTTGGGAAAAGAAAAACCTAGGGGGAAGTAAACCAAAGAAACTATGGGGATTATTTAAAGAATTAAAAACATTAAGAACACTGCACACGTGACAGAGACAACATTTTCAAATTCTTACTTTGTGATTACACAAAACCTTTCTAAGATAGTGTCTCTTTGATAATCTGCTTCCCTGCCAAGAAGCGTCAATCAGCAATGCCCTTCCTGGTGTGTCATAGTGATGAGTGTGTGGCCATTACAGCTCTTGAACAAGTCATCAGTTTAGCCACTGAATTAAGGCCAACTGTCACCAAAGAGAACATATCTTTCCCATCATCCAGTGGATATCTGTATCACATGCAGGTTTTTGTTGTTGTGAAGACTCTTTTAAGTCACTTACTTTTTTTCAAGAAAACTTCCATTCCAACACGCTGCAGAAGACAATATCTGAACAACACCACTGCTCAGGAAGAAAAAGGGAGGGCAGCGTTTAATAATTACAAACAACTGGTTAGCTAAGCATCAGCAATAAACAGTCATCTAGTCCATGACTTCATTAACAACAGCTATTTCTTGCCCAAGAAAGCCTTGGAAAATGTTCGTTTGCCATAGGGAAATACTGTGTCACATCACAAAATGGACAAGAATTTAAGTCATGTTACCAAGGGATTATCAATGCTACAGGAGGAAAATACTTTTACTCCAGATAATGATCTTGAGCTTTCTTCTACTATCAACCATCTAAAACACTCCCACCTGACCTCTATATATGAATACAAACTAAAACTAAAAAAGAGAAACACAGGAACTATCTTTGCAAATTAATAACTGAACAACCACTTCTACTTTGCTGATGCCATCTCCTTCTGAGAAAGTAACTAAAAATAAGTGAAATGAGTGTTTATTCCAATTACCTAGTTTATACTGGTTCTGGGAAAATAGTTAGTTTCCAAGAATTCAGAGTGAAATTGCAGGTTGGGAACACTGGACCCTCTTATTAAGTATAAGAAAAAGGGGAGGCCTGAAACAAACACATGACGGAGATGGAGGCCCCAATAGCTCCTGTTAATCATAGGCTATAGGTCAGGAAAGATCTTTGGAGATCTTTCTTCTATCCCTTCATTTTATAAATAAGAAAACCGAGAATGAGTAAAGTGTCAAGGTCCTGATGACACACGTCTGCACCCCCCACCCCCCGCATGAGTCCAGTCCTCGTGCCCTTCCCCGCCACTTCTGGCCTGCCCCTCGGCAGGGGCACCAGAGAGAGGGCTCCTGAGGACTCTCCTGCAGCTGTGAGCCAAAAAGTTCATCTGGGCATCTGTCCCATGACAATTTATGTCATAAAGCAAGATGAATTATACGCATTTCTGGAAATGACGACCAATTAGTACACAGAGTGATTCACTTATTCCCAAGAATTAGACTCTCTGCAGAAAAATGGAAATGCTAGCACAGTCAAGGAAAATGTGTAAAAATATACAGGAAAAATGTTCTTTAAGAAAATAACTTGCTAAAAGGCCTTAATCCGGTATAACTGTGTTTTAAAATTTGATACTGAATTACCCTGTCAACTAATTACTTTGAATGTGAAATGTTAGAAATTATTTATATTGGCTGAGAAAAACAGTTGTCTTAGATTTGTGATGCTTTGGAACATGTATATAAATAACTCCTGGGGTTAAACAACAATATTACTAAGCTCTTTTAGCAGAAAGGCCAACATAAAACTTCATCAGTCAGCATTTTTAAGATTTTCTCTGAACAAAAAGCAAGATGAGAAACAAACTGTGAGAGAAAGGGGGACTATCCCTTATGTTATTTGTTGCTGAGGCATCAAACCCTGAAAAACATGTGCCAAAAAGATTCTCTAAAGTGTAAAACTCAGGTCCTCCATGGTGGCATAACAAGTTAGAATACAACACTGCAAAGGTAGCCACAGCCATTTCAGCACGAGTTCTATTCCTGGCCAGGGAGGTGACCCATGTGGCGTGGCAGACCTCTCCTGACCCGCTCGCTGCTCCCCTCAGCTGTGTACTTCATCACTCTGCCCTTTCTGCTCCCCACTCTGTCTCTGGTGAATCTTCTCAATGCCCCTACACCTCTGGCCTGTACCCCAGTTCTGTATGAAAAATAAATTAATCTTAAAAGAAAGAAATGTAATGTTTTAAAAAGGAGAGCTTAACTTGAGAGGAAAAAAAAAGGAAAATTCTACTTATATTCACAGCCCTAATATGGAAATGGGGGGTGGGGGAATCACTAACCTAGATAGCTCTGACAGTTTTAAAAAATAAAATGAAAACAAGCAACACCACATACTTGATTGTATTTGCATTGTTGTGTTCTGACAGTTTTTGTCTCCAAACGGCTATGGTTTCATCATTTATTAAACTGGTATAATGTGCTTGGTTCACAGTTCTGAAGTCAACAGCAGGAGAAGAATTCTGGAGGGTTGAATATAATGGTGAAAAAGAGAAATTATGTAGAATGGGTCTTTTTCCCTCTCCTCCTCACTATCTAGTTTGTTATGTATGGGTGCTGCAGTTCACTGCCTGGGCCCTTCCCACCCTTCAGGATGGAGATCTGCAACTGTGTAACCCCACTCCCAGCTGTCATGGTCTACAGGACTGGCCTTGCCCTTGACTAGCCTTCACTCCTGCCTATCCAATGTCAGGTGAGATATGGTACAAAAATCCAAACCCCTGCCTCAACTCCTGACTAGTTGAAAAGCCATCCTAATGTCAGAGCTCTCTGTGGGATTGGTGGCATCTCTACACACTGAATTGCAGTTCAACTTTTGCCCAATCCAAACTCCTTCCGCCCTAGATAGATGATTTTCTAGAACATGCTTCCCCAAAATACGTTTTAGCAAAAATCTCAGTCTCGAGTTCCATTTCCCAGAGAAACTACCCAAATACAACTTTTCCACCCTTTCCTCCCCTCACTCTGCTTTGAACCACCATAATATCAAAGTCTTCAAGGTATTAATCATTTGCCTAACTGTTCATTAAACACCAAGAAAAAGTCTTATAAAAGTTCAGTTAGGGGCCCTCCCTTGTGGCACAGCAGGTTAAAGCACAGCACTAAAAAGCTAATGTCACTTCAGCATGAGTTCGATCCCCGCCCAAGGGAATGACCCACTTGGTACAGCAGACCTCTCCTGACCCACCCACTGCTCCCCTCAGCAGTGTATTTCAATCAGTCTGCCTGTTCTGCTCCCCACTCTGTCTCTAGTGAATCCTTTCACCACCCCTACACTTCTGGCCTGTACCCCAGTTCTGTATGCATAAATATATCATTTTAAAAAATTTCAGTTAAAATCTTTATTATAAATAATCTATAACAACTTATAATGGTTCTTCACAACAGATCTCTCCTGTCCTGCCCTATGCTCACCTCAGCAGTGTATTTTAGTAAATCCACCTGTCTGCTCCCTACTCTGCCTCTGGTGAATCCTCTCACCACAGCTCACCACACCTCTGGCCTACATCCCAGTTCTTCTATGCAAAAATAAATAAAATCTTTTAAAAAGAACCAACAACTTAATGCCTCTTAATTTCTTGCTTCAAGTACAGAGATATAAATTAATAAGGAAGGAGGTATAAAGAACATGTCAATGATGCCTCTGAAATTTTCAAATGCTGGCCACACTATATAGCCTTTATACTGGAAAATTAAATTTAAAAAATCAGTATAAATATTTTTATTTTATAAAAGTTCTCCTTTTCAACTATTTGCCCCAAATCCCTTTCTTGACCTAGAACTAAAAAAAAAAGTTGTCACTTGTAAAGAGGAAAAACTTAAATCATTCTGCCCCAACTCATGAGATCTTTTTATCTTCTTTATAGTGAAATGTAAAAATAAAGCCATCAATGTAAGTTTTCCTGGTCAATTTCCCAGTTATGAGCTAAGATGTTATTAGGGTGAAGGAAGAGGGGATGTAATAAATCAGAGATTTCTTACAAAGTTTTGATCATCTAGTTCTTGATATTTATTCTACTAATATAGCCCAGACACCTACTGAAAAGAGTCATCCTGAGTTAGAGAAAATCATGAGACAAAAAAAAAATCTTGAGCACACAAACAAAATAAATTTTCCACCTTGGTTTTAAAACCATTGTTGCTGTGCAAATTTTAATTACTCCCCTCACTTAAAGGGGCAGCTGAACTTGACTCTAACACATACTTACAATAAAATATAGACATGAAACTATTTTCTCATTCTCCCTTGCTTGTCCAATAAACCACAAATGCCTTGGATAAAGTACAATCTCAAAATCATACCACCAAAGCAAAAGCATCAATTTTCCATGCTTTTGAATTAATAAAGGAAATTGATCTCAGAATTTCTCAACTCTGACAGCAATTCGGCTCACCAAGGCTTCCAAAGTCCTGAATAACCTGTCAGTAGAAGACTGGATTAAGTAGTAGCAGTATAACTCTACTATGGAATACTATTCATCTATAAAGAAAAATGAAATGCTACCATCTACAGAATAATGAAAGAAATTTGAGGGAAGCAAGCGTAGTACAGTAAATCATATTTACAAAGACAAGTACTGGTCATTTACATAGCAAACAGCTCAATGAAATAGAATATCTACAAAAACTAGCAGATGTTAATAAAGAAGTATAAGTTCTGCAGATAGGAGAAGGGAAAGAAGAGAGAACCCAGGAGACATAAGGGAAGATGGGGGGGGGGAGGATTAAAAATAAATAATATGTTAAAATCAATCTTTCCCAAGGCACCATAAAAGTGTAAAGCTTCAAGTTTGCTAAAATCCTGCAAATGTTATTCAAAGTTCAGGACTAGCTGACCTCTCAATGCTTCCATCTGATCATGATCATTTAACAGTACTCATTCAATCATAAGATAAAGGTGTTCTTCTAGACATTGAAATGGTGTTCATCGTTGTAAGACATAATTACCATCGCTAGGAATGACTTATTCAAAATAGTGAGAATTAGAGGCAAAGCAGTGGAATTTTAAATATTTAGCAAAAAGTTAAAAAAATTAAATAAATGAAGCATGAGTTTTTTTGAGAGCTGGAATATTCATCAAAGTTGTATCATGAGATGAAAAAATGTTACAACTATTCCTAACCTTTAATCCACTAAAGATATCTTTTTATTTTTGAAATGGAGTCATTTAGTGAATACCTGCATTGAATTATACACAGTGGAAAATCTAAATTTTAACATTACAACCAAGTTTTACCAAGAAAAAATATCCTCTAGATGTATTATTCCCCAAGCCCACATATCATTCTGAATATAAATACCAATGAAGGTTTTGGGAAGTGGTGGGAGAAGTCCTAACAGCCTATTCACACTAGAGACACATTAAATCAGAACCTCTACAAGTGAGTGTTTTTAAAGCCCCAGGGTGATTTCAATGGGCAAAGATGGCTGAGAGTAACTGTTTTGAGAAGTCCAGGAGTGTGTGTCATACAGAATGCCTTGAGGCAGAGAGATACAGTTACACACACACACAGTCTAACAAGACCAACCATTTTGCCCCTTTTAATCTTATCCAGGGAATAAGATGCAAGAAAAATGGAAGCTATGCTTTACAATAAAAACTTCCAAAATAAATACTGTCAAGGAATATTGGAACGTAACTCTCCAGACCCTCACACACTTCCTTCTTCTATCTCAGGCTTGGCATTAATGAGTGAGCCAACATTTTTACAAAAACGGTGCCTATCAGTGTGTCACAGGTACTCCTTGTTGGTCTTTCAGGTGATTCTCAAAGCCATATGGCAACAAGGTTACCACATGATTGGATCAGTCTTGTATCTAAGCAAACATTTATGGTTCATTACTGAGTAAAAGCGTGTAGGATCCAAGTTTAAAAAGTACTTTTTAAGTACTATTCAGCTTTCTCTTTCTTTGCAACCTTACATTTTCAGTGCATGCCACCCTTACCAGCTGTTTAAATGCAACGTGCCTATATCTCCAGCATTATGCTGCTGCCCTGGCTTCTCATCAATGTTTTGGTTGCCTGTCCCAACAGCGCTCATTATAGTAGCTTAAGATCCACCTACATAGATATCATACTTATAAAGGGAATTAAATTAAGTTTTATGTGGAATTTGACAGGAAAATGGAAGTTATATAATATTATTCAAGTCAGTTTCTCGGGGAACTGAATACTTCAAACTCTGACTTGTGGACAAATTGTTATCCTGCAGAGATGCAAAGCTTTTCATATGCTACCTCTTTGGAATCTTGAAGAAATGGAGAATCATCTCAGCTTTCCTCAAAATTTCTCTGTGAAGCACTGACGTGGGGCCTAAAATAGGTGGAAGTCGCAGTGCCAAATCACCCACACAGAAGCACTGCAAGTCATCTCTTACTCCCTGACCTGGCTGGAGTATCAAGTTGCTAGCTGTTATGGTCCAACTTGGAATCTTCACCTCCACCACCTTTTCTACCAAAATCAAATACTGGACTGATAAGAGGGCAGGAACAGAGTATATTGAAAGATGCAAAGTATAGGACAGTGGAGGGGTTTCCGCTTGTTTCTATCATTCCTTGTTTTCTTCCTCAACTGATTCAGCTTCCTTTATCATTGACATTACTTCCAGCTCCTCCAGAATAGGGCAGGATCAGAATACAACATAGACTAGGTCCCCCCTAAATGTTTACTGATCAAAGCAGGGTGGGTGAACAGAGATGAAAGATGAGAGAAAAATGCAAGAACAAAGAAGTGGTGGAAGGAGGAGAGCGAGTCTGTGGCGAGGGATTCTGAGGGATTTCCTTGTCCAAGAAGAAGAAATTAAAAGCCATCGCAGACAGTGGCTCTTCACTCTATTCTATCTTCCACCCCAACTGTAACGTCATTCTTCTGCCTCCTCACTACAGCAACAGCAGGAGACAATATGAGGACAAGTCTGTGTCCTGTAGGCCGATCAGACACAATCCAGGATGTCTGAATATTATGGGATCACCTTTCTCTTTTATATAATTACATCAAACCAAACAGCCTACTAATTTCTCAAATACCTATTTGTTGCTACTTAATAGAGAAGGAAAGAATGAAAAGTCAAATAATGCCAAAGTAAGTGTTCATTTTCTAGATCACTTAAATCTCTTTTTGGAACAAATGTGGATACAAATAAATAACTTTAAACTGCAAATTAGAATTCTGGTTAAAATGCCAGGAAACACATGGGTGACTCGGTGATGGGAAACCCACAGGGATTACAATTGAGATGACAAAAAATAATGTACAAAATGATGTAAAAATAAGCTGTTATATTATTAAAAAAAAATGCCAGGAAAATTGTTGGCACTTAGGTTAAGTTTGCTTATTTCAATAAGATAAAACTAATAGAAACTGGTGGCCTGGGGGTTAAGTCTCAGCACTATCACCATAACAACTTCAGTTCCATCACCAGACAAGGAGCTGACCCAAATGGCCTGGCAGACCTCTCCTGTCTCAGCCACTGCTCCACTCAGCAGGGTATTTCAGTCACTCCACCTGTTCCGCTCCCTACTCTGTCTCTGATGAATCCTCTCACCCTCCTGCACCTCTGGCCTGCTCCCCAATTCTTCTAAACAAAAATAAATTAAAATCTTTTAAAAAAATAGAAATAATGAGGGACATTTCTTTCATGTAATTATTCAAATACGTACTGATTCATCTTCACCATTATTCCACCCCCAAAATAAAAGTCAAAAGAAAATGTTACCTCATATTTGGAGCAAAGAACAAAAGTTTGGTCTCCTCCAGAGAAGATCTGCTTAACAATATGATATTTAAAACGATCTGTCAAAAAAATATTCAACAGTATATTTTTCATTATTAAAGCTTTTCCTTGAACCCTTTTTTCTTATATTCCAAAATACATTTTGGTGGATATTCATCAGAGAAGGAACCTTAACTCCTGGGTTCTTTCCCCAGAGTTTTCCCTAGTTCAATTCAAAATAACTATGTTAATGGTACTGTCCAGTCTAACCCTTCCTCAGCCCCCTCCCAACTGTCAACTAACCCTAATCTCATTTCTCTTTCCTTTCTGACACTGTCATGCCACTGGCCTATTTAAAACGGTCACTGCTGTAAGTGGCAACATGCGCCTAATAAATAGTTCAGCCTCTGAGTTTGAAGGCCTCTACCCACTTCAGGGTAAGGTCTGACATAAGGCCTCCATTTCCTATTCCCTTCTTCATCACCCCTCACATCATAACCATGGCAACACTCCAATACCACCACATCGCTTTCATTTCTAGAATACTATCTCCTATGGCGCTGCCTTTGCCACCCCAGTGCCACTGCACTCTCCCTGAACAGCTCCTCCTGGATCGTCATCAGATCAGTGCTCCTGGAACTGAGCAATTCCACGTACTCACCACCGCCCCCTCCCTCACAGAACTCTACCTGGCTTTTAAGATACAGCTCAAACTTCCTCTAACGGGAAAGGTCTTTGATACCTTCCTCTGCTTGCACATTACAGGAAGGCCCCTAACGCTACAACATTTACACAGAAAATTGAAATGTACCTACTTATAAAATCATTGTGGAAAACATCCAACCACAAATCTATGACCTCAAGAGTTAGGTTGTAATGAAAGTTTGAAAATGAGTGGTTTCAAAGAAATCTATAAAACACTGGAGTTTTTAAATGGACATACTTCATATGTTCATACAAGAATACAATGTCTTGGAGGAAAGGACATTTTAAAGTGACAGAGAAATAGGCACCAAGTGATCTTTCACTTTTGGAAACATCACCTAACAAAAACTTACTTACTCTACATTTTATGTTCCACTATGCATTTAGCTGCTCACAGAGTCACTTCATAAATATTTACTGAGTAAGAAGTTTGTGCCAAGTCCTGTACTATATACTAGGATTACAACAAGGAAATGACTTCCTATCCTCAACTTTCTAACAATCCAGCAGGAAACTTATGAAAATGTACTCTAAAATTCTTGATCATGCTATAATTGTGTCATTTTATAGTCTGAAAGATCAAAATCAAAATTAATTATCAAACCACACTTCCTTGAGATGCTCTAGCGCCAATCAGACTCTACATGTATTACTTCAAGTCACTCCTATAACATGACTGCCTTATTTTGTTCCTATGGCAAAGGCACAGCTAACTAATACTAGTTAACTGGGAAAAAATAGCATTAAAAGAAATCACGCCACATTATGAACAAAATAGCAATAGTAAGGGCAAAGTGACAGTACAAGCATACAGTCTCCAGGCTTTAGAATGACCCAGAGCTGGGTTTTACTAAGTCATGCCCCCAGATCTATGTGATCTTGAGCAATTACTTAACCTCTTAAGTCCTAGTCTCTTCATCTCCAATAAGAGGGTAATCGCCATCTGTTCTTAGGGTTGCTTTGAGTGCTGCAATTTGGCTAAGCATTATTAAACATTAACTCTCATTATTAGCAACACTGATTTAAAAATTTTATGCACCATCACCATGGTCTTAGGACCAAAATAACATTGTCTCCTTTCTTTCTTCTTTGGGATTTCAACTACAGAGCCTTGTATATAGTAAACACGTATTTGCGGATTGATGTTAAAATACCTCATGATCATTCCCTTCAAAAAACTTCATAGCTCTTACCACTTAAAAGTTCACTAAATTCCAATGAAAATTCTGCTTACCAGCTCTGGCTGAAAGCTGACCACTGTGGGCAGCCCAGTACCCTTTTACAGGAGATGGGCACTTCACATTACAGGTGTGTCCAGTTCCTAACTGACCTCTTGCTCCACAACCAAATGCATAGATGAGTCCAGAAGAAGGCACGAAGGCTAGAGTATGCTGTCTGGGGAAAGAAATTAAATCGACTTGTGAGCACAGTTTCTTCTGACATGGATATTGATACTCTGATATGGAATCTGAATATCAGACCCTGATTTTTGAGGGGAACAATTTCTACGGGTGCCACTAAAAAGCTTCCCCTATATTTACATGTGACTCTTTCTCCAATGGCTGGTTTTCATAAGACTACCCTCCCACAATCTAACTCCTGGAGAGGGTGGCTAGGCTTACACCAAGCTGAGGGGCCTGCGCTTTTGTCCTGTAGCAAAAGGGGTAAGTGAACCCACCAAAATTTCCAAGTTCTTTGAGACTCTCACTTTCCTTTCCTCAAGGCTTTCCCACATACTGTTAACCTTTTATCCTAAAAAAAGCCTGAGATCCCCACAGTACTCTACTTTATCTAAAACTTTATTACTACTCATATCCGACCTCCAAACTTTCACCACTGCTGAACAGGCAGTTTAAGATTTCCTTAAATAATGGGGCTCATATTGAACCACATTCTCCATCGCTACAAAGACACAATCTATTTTTGTCTTAGAAGAAGCTCTGACAAGCACTCACCTGCCACAAGCAATCTGAGTTACTTCACTGCCCATAAGCTCTAGAACTCTCCTTGGATTAACCTCGTCATTCATGGAATCATGTCCAAGTTGTCCACAGGAACCAGAACCGAAGGTAAAGACACCTCCACTCTAGGAAGAAACAAAGTACCATGTGACTTCACTGTACTCCAAGTTTGAGAACATTTCTCTAAAACCTTTGATAAACAAATTTCATATCATAAATATCCAAGATAAACACTACATTCATTTGTTATCTGTCCAAAATCAACTTCTTTGGAATAGTCATTAAATAGAAAAAAAAAATGTTTTTAAAGAATTTAAAGCTACATCTTTATGGTACCAAGATATCACTCCTTAAGGGAAGGTATACCAGCTGTAAATTTTTGAAACTGCTTAAAAGTACAATGATAAGGCCTCCCTGGTCATACAGGGATGATGTCTCAGAACTATCATACTATCACTGCTGCAGCCTGAGTTCAATCTCTTGTCAGGGAGATAGCTCATATATGGTGCAGCTGACCTCTCCAGTCTCACCCCCTGTTCCCCTCTGCAATGTATTTCGATATACCTACCTGTCTCTGGTGATTCCTCTTATCCTCCCCCCTACCACAAACACCTCTGGCCTATACTGCAGTTCTTGTATGCATAAATAAATAAAAATAAATCTTTTAAAGAAAAAAAGTACAGTGATGTGTTAGAAAGTAAAACCAAAAACAAAGAAATAAGTGAAATGAGATGATATTGCATGATCATTCATAAATATCATTTTAAAAAAACTAAATGTTTCACAACTCCTTTTTAAAAGCTGTACTTGAACAAATGCTGACCATTTATTAAAGTGTATCTATAAAAGTTGTGCAACATGGCCCTCCCTGGAGTTGCAGCAGGTTAAAGAACACAGCACTAAGAAGCTAAAGCCACTTCTGCATGAGTTCTGTTCCCGCCTGCCCCGGAGGAAATCTACATGGTGGGGCAGACCTCTCCTGACCCGCCCGCTGCTCCCCTCAGCAGTGTACTTCGTTGATCTGCCGGTTCTGTTCCCCACTCTGTCTCTGGTGAAGCCTCTCACCGCCCCTGAGCCTCTGGCCTGTCCCCCAGTTCTGTGTGCACAAATAAATAAATCTTAAACAAACAAAAAAAAAGTTGTGCAACATGAAAATACATTTCACTCTCTTAATATGACTGTTTTAGAAACCAAAAAATGGGTTGATAATTTTAAAACATTAATCACGCTTCTTTCTTTTTTACATATTTAAATGGATTGTTTTAAAGAACACAAGATGTTGCTGTATGTATGAGAATTTAAGGTTATTTATACTGCACTTATTTTAAACACCATCACTACTCTCTCTAAAAGACACTCTCAAAAAGATTCAAGCAATGGGCCCTCCCTGGTGGCGCACCAGATGAAAGCACAGCACTAAGAAGCTTCAGCACTTCTGCATGAGTTCAACTCCGGCCTGCCCCGGAGGAGATCCACATGGCGTGGCAGACCTCTCCTGACCTGCCTCAGCAGGTGTACTTTGTCAATCTGCCTGTTCTGCTCCCCGCTCTGTCTCTGGTGAATCCTCTCACCCTCCGCATCTCTGGCCTGTACCCAAGTTCTGTATGAATAAATAAATCTTTAAAAAAAAAAAGATTCAAGCAACGTTAATTGTCTAGTCATACCGAAGCACCCCAGAATAAACCATGCCCTTACTTTCGTGAGGACTGCAGTATGTTCTTCTCCACAACTAATATAGACGACTTTCTGCGTTCGTAAGAGCTTCACATGGCAAGGAGACTCTCGATCTAGAGTGAGATATACAACATTATGTTTGTTTGTCATATATTTGCCTTGGAATGGAAATGTATGCAACTATCTTAGCCTGGAATATTGGGTCCCCCAAGATTCTTGACTCACATATTCTTCTTCCTTCCTTTCCACTTATATGCCCAACAGACATGCCATTTTCCATATAGTAAGAACCTAACTCAAGGCTTCCTAATAGTCCCAACTCTGCCCACCCACAACACACACACAACAGCTTCCCTCATTCCATAAATGACAACTATATCTCTCTAGTTTCTCCTCTATTTCAAGTGACACATCTAATAATAAGCAAAACTGTCTTCATCTTCAAAATCCAAATGTATTCCCACTGCCTCCAAACTGATGGGCCAGATTGACCCCTGACCCGCTATAGCCAAAGTCAAATTAGATCACTCTTCTCAAAACCCTGGCTCCCTTCCTCTCCCCATTCTCTGAGAGAAACCTGAGTGCTTACTGTGCCCACGGGGCCCCACAGAGTTGGGCTCTGTCTCCCTGACTGCCCACCCTCTGCCCTTCACCTGTCCATCCCCTGCTGAGCACACTAGGGTCTACAAGCATCAGAGTCTTTGCATACCCCATTCTTTTTGATCAGAATATTCTTTGCCCACTGTCTACAGGTCTCCTTTCCTACCTGTCTTCCCACAGGTTTTAGCCCAAACACCTAATCAAGGAGACTCTCCTGAGCACCCATGTCAATAGGGAACTTGACTCCCACGCCCTCTGATATACTATGCAATGGCTGGTTTGTTGTTTGCTCTGCCCACACTGACTCTGCATGAAGCAAGAAGAATCTATTCTGTGTATTGCTGTATCCTTAGTACCTACCATGGGGTCAGCACATTGCATCCTCAGGAAGCATGTGCTAACCAAATGAGCATTTGAAACGACAGAGACAAGTGAACAGCTTACTTACCTTCTTCGTCACTGAGTCCTAGCTGCCCTGCATTATTCATCCCCCAGCCAAAAACAGCTCCTGAGAGTGACAGGGCAAAGCTGTGAGCCCCTCCAGCAGCCACTTGCGCCAGTGGGATCCCCTCCAGGGACCTCACCCTCTGCGGGCTGGTCTGGGATGGGAACTCCTTCCCCAGGCCCAGCTGCCCATGGCTGTTCTTTCCCCATGTGAAGAACTGACCATCTGCAACAAAAGTAGATGTTACACAAGTTCCCTCCCCCAAATTATCTAAGAAGAATACAGTTACCCCCATCACACACTCACACTGTATAACTGCCAAAACCCAAACTTCCCTTTGCTAAGACAAGAGAAAAATAAAACAGGTCACTACCCTCCAAAAACTATTAACTTTATGCAAGGAAAAAAACTAAATGTTTGAGGCAACTCAGTTTTAAAAGTGCCAATTACTAGCCTCAAGTGCACTAAGCAAGTTGAGCCAGTTCTGGCCACACCAAGAACACCAGCCCCCAGATTTCATAAGGGCGAGCTGTGGCCCAGCCATGTTGTACCCATGGGGCAGGACGTGGCCACACCTTACCCTCAAGCTTAATGTAGTTTACAGCTGGCTTAGGTATCTCCAGATTTGCATTTTCCATACTGTCATTTTCATTAATTGGGAGATTGATAATGGAATAGAGCTTGACAGTAGGCTGCAACTTGACAAGGCGCTATTGCTAAGAAAAACCTATCTTCTGTGTGCCAAAGACACTCAAGCACAGTCCTGCCCATGCTCATCATGAGAGAGTTGTGGCAGCAATGACAACTACTTCCCTCATCATCCAGTCTGAGGAAGGTAAGAGCTCTGCAAAGACTATCCGAGCACAGCCACTATCCAACAGCAATGCACAAACCCTGACCTGATAAAGGGTTTCAGTTAGATAACGTCACACTAAAATGCCTATAGAAATGGCTAAAAATTAATATAACATTAGCACATATGTAAACGTTACTTTACCAGCTGCAAGAGCCAAGCAATGCCAGTTGCCACAGGAAACTTGTAATATTGTCTGCTGGTTCAGTTTTTGTATTAACCTACAACAGAAAAGGGTTTTTTTTTTTTTTTTGGAGATGGGCAATCACAAACAATGGCCAGAATTGTTCATAATAAAACAGTGGTAAGAAATAATATCATCTTTCCTGAAAAATATTTTAAGTCAAATGCACAATCAGACAAGATGTCATTTCATTAGGTCTTTCACTCACCTCCTGATTAGGTTACTGTTCAAAAACCCTCTGTTAATTCCCACATTGTCATCTCCAAGTCAGGGACAAATGGAAGAAGCTACATAAAAGATATCCCGAAGAATATGATGGGTAACTAAATGGCCTTCCAAATGAATGCACTGCCATAATGCAGCAATTCCACTTCTGGATACATAGCCAGAAGAATTTAAGCAGGGTCCCAAAGAGCTATGTGCACAGCACATTCACAGCAGCATTCTTCACAATATGGATAAGCAATCAAGATGTCCATTAATAGATGAATGGATAAACAATATGTGGTGTAAACATACAACGGAGCATCAATCAGACTTAACAGAAAGGAATTCTAACACACTATAACATGGGAGAAACTCAAGAGCATTATGCTAAGTAAAAGAATTCAGTAACAAAAAGACAAATACTAGATATCTCCGATAAATGGAATCATAGAGAACAGCGAAATTCATGCAAAGTTGAATGGTGACTACAAATGGCTGAGGAGAGGGGAAATGTAGAGTTATGTAGAATACAGAGTTTAATTTTTGCAAGATAAAAAGGTTCTGGAGACTGGTTACACAACATGAATATACTTAACACTACTGAACTGCACACTTAAAAATGACTAAGATGGTAAAAATTTATGTAATGTGTATTTTACCACAAGAAAAATAAAAAATGCAGGCATTGCTTCCACAACTCTGATTCCTTAGAATGGCAGAGAAGGAAGGCCACAGGAGAACTTCAAGTCTCTCCTCAGTTGGCTCATGGGAAAGACAGAGATAAGAAAAATACAAAGTTATGGGGGAAAATAAGTGAAAAGTGCTTACAACAGTCTAACATAGTTTGGTGGCCTGGGAATATATCTTGCTATTTAATAGCTCACAGCTGCCATGTTCCTCTTCATTATGTATCTGCCATGGGAAAAAGGAGTCAGACACACCCTCAGAAGGGCATCCTGAAAGCCAGATGTCCCTTGGGGGAGCTGGGGAATATTTAGAGTGATAGGTACACGTTGCATTTATCAGTGTTTTATTTTCTCAGATATAAAGAGTTGAAAGAATTCACATTAAATAGAACCCAAGTATTTTTTTATTAAGATGACTGAAGAATCATTCAGTGTAAAAAAATAATACATGGGCCCTCCTTGGTAGCACAATGGGTTAAAGCACCACATTATGAAGCTCTCCAAAGCCACTGCAGCACGAGTTTGATCCCTGGCCAGAAAGCTGACCCACATGGCACAGGAGACATCTTCTGACCCACCCACTGCTCCCCTCAGCAGTGTACTTTGTAGATCTGCCCGTTCTGCTTCCCACTCTGTCTCTGGTGAATCCTCTCACCGACCCTGCACCTCTGGCCTGTACTCCAGTTCCGTATGCATAAATAAATAAATCTTTTTAAAATAATAATACATAGATGATTTGGTGATGGGAAGCCCACAGGGATTACAACTGAGATGGGAAAAGGCAAAAATGATGTAAAAATAAACTATTATATAATTTAAAAATAATAATAACAATAATAATACAGCCATCCCTTGGATCATTTGCTTCCAAATGGTCATTAGCAAAAATGATAGCTTAATATCTAAAACAGGATATTAACACTAATACAATCTGCCAATCTTACTGAAATGTTCGCAGCTTTATTGTAACCAACCTCCTGTGTATGTTTTTTCACCTCTGTAAGTTTATGTATCTACCAGCATAGTTAAGGCACTAAGGGCTGCTGTACCACAAGAATTCCCATTGTGCTTTTATTATCACTTCTCTCCTCTGCCCATCACAACCAGAAATCTAGCCTCTACTTCTAAAATTTTGTCATTTCAGGAATGTTGTGTAAACGGAATCATACTGTAGGTAACCTTCAGGATTGACTTTTTCATTTAGAATGATTCCCTGGATATACAGCCAAGTTATGGCATATATCAAAAATTTGTACAAACCCATTTTTTAAAATTTGAACACGCAGTGCTGACTAGAGATCAAGGTTTTAGAAACCCTGTAAAGCAATAATCCTTTTTTCCTGGTCAGTTTCCACTCTAATTCCCCCACAATATTCCCTTTATAGGTCACCATTACACCTACTACAACTTCACAATCACAGCTACAGAAAGAAGCAGGTCAAATGGACAGAAACAAATAACGGGGATGGCCCTGAGGGACAGACAGGACAAGCATAGCACAGTCATGTGCTGTGTTTTACCTACTCACTCACTCAATCCTCTCAAGCTCTGTTAAGTAAATAATACATAAGTCCACTTTTAAGTTAAGAAATGGGGTTTAGAAAAGTTAAACAATCTGCCCAAGGTCACACATTAAATTAGCAAAAGCAAGTTTTAGGAGACTGACTTCAAAGCCATGTTACTTTCCATAACACTAAGGTATGAGGTAACATTTTTTTTCAATTAAGTTATAATATAAAATTATATAAAAGTTAAAACCTCAGAAGGTATCCATAATAACAGATATAGCCAATGATAATTAAACTGCTAACACAACTTGCTTCATTTTGGGAAATAAAATGCCACTAAGAACCTTTACTTGAGTACTTGATCTTCCACAAACTTTTGTCACTGGCATTATAAATCTTTTCCCTAAAATTACACACAATTATTTCACTCTTCCCACAAAATAATGTTAATTTTTGAGAGGAAGGAACTGAAGACATTACCTGCTCTAAACAGTGAGTCAAATCTCTCTTACCATCCATGCTCTTTCCTTTAAAACAGTCGTGATTAAGCAGACAAAAATCAAAGAAGGGCATAAAGTAAGAGGATTCATCAGACACAGAGTGGGGAGCATAACAAGTAGACTGACAATGTACACTGCGGAGGGGAGCAGTGAGCGGGTCAGAAGAGGTCTGCCATGCCATGTGGGTCAGTTCCCTGGCAGGGGATCGAACTCGTGCTGCAGTGGCTTCAGAGAGCTTCATAATGTGGTGCTTTAACCTGTTGCGCCACCAGGGAGAGCCCACAACTCATATTTTTTAACTGGAGATGGACAATTCTGTAAATGAGGACAATTTTTGTGACAAGTATAACAGTGACACAAAGAAAAATAACATTCATGAAGTAATAAGCAGAACCAAAACCAAGGAATCTAATGACATGAAGACAGCATGTCACCTTTACAATTGACATTTGAAGCTCAGATTCCTTTCTGTGACATTCTTACCTGGGCACCGCCACTGAATCCTCAGTCGTCATGAGTCCTAGCTGACCATCACTCCCTGCACCCCAAGAAAAGAGCTGGCCCCGATCACTGAGCGCCAGACTGTGGGATTCGCCACATGCCACATGGACAATGTGCTGATCTGCCAAGGCTCCAATTTGCTCTGAAAGAGACCAAAGCAGAGAGATGAACAATCCAGAAGCAGAAATCACACAGAAGTGTGTACTGGCGAGTTTTATTTCCTAATGAGAATTACTAAATGTGTTCATTCATAGTGAAGCAAGGTGACCTGAAATAAGCAGCCTGGGGAGATTAGCAACAACCTTGTGCTCAGTTCCTGGTATGCAACATTGCCCCTGATGTGAATCTTGCTTCATGCTAGGACATGTACTGCCATGAGGCAGGTGGACTGGAGGGGTCCCGTGACTACTGACCTCTCACTCCCTCTCTGATATGCAACTATACAGCTCACCTCTTGGTGAGCCACAGCTGACCATGAACAGCTGCTAATACAAACGCACCCAGGGCCCTGATGAAACTGAATGTATATACGAGCTCCCGACTTCCTACAGACAGGGCTCGGAGCTGGGATGCAAATCCGCTGAGTCAGCACTGGTACATTAAACCTGCTTCTTCTTGTTTGCTCTGGTGTAAGTGTTTCCTTCATACCATATATCAATAGAAATTTTAAATGTTGTGTTTTTGAAAGCTATCAGTTTAGAACCATCTACACTTGGCAACACACATGCCAATAGCACCACACACAGGCCCGGGTTCCCTCAGGTGCCTGGTTCCCGTCTCCAGGAAGAAGCCTGAAGATTTACTATCTAGAGATGCTGAACCAAATGTAAGCGGGAAAGACGTATACTACTAAGTTAAGGAAGTGAGGGTAATTCTTCCCAGGAATAATGAGATATACCCTGCCCCACAACACACACACACACACACACACACACACATACACACGTGCATACTTTTCTCCCCTCAATTCCATAAAACAATCATCTATCTAGCCAGGACAAAGTGGTATTCCTTCCTGGGGAAATGTGCCCAAAAGGCCCACAGTGTCTGACATTTGTGGCTCCCATCCAAAAATGTCCAGCTTTTCATTAGTTAGCAAACCTTGCCTGCACACAGTTCCAATTACCTTTTAGTACCTCAGTCTTAAGTATAAAGGCTTTCCAAGAGTCACAAAATACAAGAGGAAACTGTTAATAAGACAAAGAAGTAAACTAACAGAAGAAAATGAACTCTAAACAAAACAGATCAGGCCGTGAGCAGATTTTTTAAAAGAAATCATTAGCGAAATAAAATAAAAAAAAGAATATTCAAACCTTCAGAAAGCAAGCAAAACTGTTTTAGAGGAAAAAAATGACATTTTTACTTGGCAACATAAATTTAAGAGAAAAGCCCCCAAAAATCAGGAAATTAAAATTGAAGACCTTTTCTCAGAAACAGAATAAAAATTCAAGATACTTTCTAGGAAATAGAATTAAAAAGCAATGAGCAAAATGCTCATGGGGGAGGGGAAGACAGTGGAGAAAACAAAGGATCAAAAACCTCAATAAGAGAAACTAGAAAAATTCTTGTAGCAAAGAATATGAGTTTCATATTGAAATGACTTACTGAGTGCTCAGAATAAGGACCGACAAGAGACCTGCTTCAGAGCACTTCATCTTGAAATTTCAGAACACTGAGAAAAAATAAAAATTTCTAGAAAGGAAAACAGCTTATATGCAATGAACATAAATCAGAATGGCATCAGATTTCTCAGAAACAATACTGAAAACCAGAAGACAGTGGTGCAATGCTGTCACAATTTTGAAGGAAAAGCAGCAGAGAATTCTATATCCACCAACTGTGAGTCAAATGTGAGAAGGGCAAAAAAGATACATTTGCAGTAAGGCTGATTTTCATGTAAAGGTCTTAAAATATTTTCTCTCCCATGCTGCCTTTCTCAGAATGTTACTAAGATTATGCCTCAAAACAAAAAAAGATTCGGGATCCAGAACACAGAAATCTTACTAAGAAGAAATGAAGAACATTTCCAAAGCAGCTATGTAGCAGGCTATCAAGCAAAGTTGGAGGGATGGCTCCAAGGTGAAAAAAGTATAATGCCATCTGATGAATTTTACATTATTATGAGTTTTACGGCTTGTTCAGAGTATATAGAGGTCACTGTGCAAATGAAACCGACCGTGACACAGAAAACCATAATAACCAAATTAATATCATTTACTTATTTTAATCTTTGTTAAATTGATTTTCAAAATCAGCTAGGGTGACAGTATGTGTGTGAGGAAGAAGAAGAGTAAGGATAGAATATAAAAGAATCCTTACCCTCCCTGGGTGCAGTCTCTGGGTATTTTCAAGAGTTTTTAGAATAGCATTATAAATATGTTACTTAGAATAAGAACACAAATATCAAAAGAAGGTGGTCACTTCTGGGAGTGAGAATCAAGGAGAGATACAGACAAGGCAGGGACTGCTATTTGACCTAGGAATGGTTTGTGTAATTCTATTACTTGAAAACAAAAAAACTTTGTAATTAAGCAGCTGAATATTGGCTCATGTTAGGGAAATTTCCTGAGAGATGCTGTAACTCCTGTTGTTTCCATTGCCCATGTTAACTTCTCACTATTTAACAAATTGCCCAACTCAGACTTGCTCCTAAGAACAGTCCTGTCTTTACTTTGGAGAAATATATGGAACTCCTGCCAAGTAACCCAGATGGCTGACACTCTACTGCCATGAACGGATTTCCACCTTGTACCACACAGTTCAGGATCTGGGTAGCTTTTCTCCCGGCCTGAGTGCCTGACAAAGTACCTCAGCTGTGACTGAGGCTTGTCCTCCAATATATTACTCCTGTGCCAACCACTATTCTCTCCTGCTTGAATGCTCACACAGGCTCACAGAGAACTGTCATGTTTCTCCACGGTATAACAGAACACTCTATCTGAACTACCCCCTACATCTCCTTGTCCCAAAGCCTGTCGGTGGAATTCCTCCTGATCTTATTTATCACAGTTGAGTAGCCTCAAAAGAGCACTTAAGATTCCAATCACCACTTTCTCCCAGCCCTGCCAAGCCCTAAGCAAACCAATTTCTGTCCCATCACATATCATTCTGCTTCACAGAAACAGACATCAAAGTCCTCACCACCACAACAAAACTTGCAGCCCCAAAGGCATTCTGCTAAGTAATGTGAAGGTTTGTAGAAAATTGTCTTACCTTTTTTTCTTTTTTATTTCCAACTTAGAGTCAGAAAATCAAATTCACCTGATTCAGACTGAGACTCTGTTAGAGTGAGACTATAATCTCTCTTCTAGAACTTACTCCCTAGGTCAGGCTAACGTGCAATAAGCACTTCATTCACACCTCTCACTGGGAGCAGTTGAACATGAGGCTGCAGGGCACATTTTCACATGAGGTTCTTCTGATTCACTCTGTCAAGACTATACACTATATTTTGCAGATAATGACAGTGCTTCAACCCACACGTTAAAATAATTAAACACACTGAAGAAATATTTGGCATGGGGTGGGGGTAGAGCACATTTTTTTCTTTCCTCTGATCCTTTCAGCAACACTTAAAGTCATTAAGTCTTTAGCAATATATCAAGTCTGATGAGGCAAGGTAAGAGGGGAGAACAGTGGCAAACATGGAATGCTACTTAGAGCAAATGAGCAGTTCAGCTGAATTCACAGCAGTAGCATTACTTCTACTTAGCTTTTGAATGCATGGTAATTTTTAATTTTATTTTCAAGTTAATAGTAAATCTGGCACTAAAGCAACAAAGAGCAGTGATAGAGAGGGGTGATATGGGGTCTAGAGGGTAGCTGAACAAGTCCATACTTACTTAATCCTTGCAACAACCCTTGGAGTCACGGCCACCCTAAGTCAGGAACAGAAGTAGGTACAGAATCTGGCCAAAGTTCACCCACAGTGAATGGTGGCACTTGGCCTGGAGGTTTTTCTGACTTCAAAGCCATTCCACCCACCATACTGCTATACTCTCTTCTGTCATGGAAAAGGACTAGGTAAATTTTAAATTGGTAAAAAATAACTATGGGCCCTCCCT
>NW_004567113.1:8608155-8636142 GCF_000260355.1 Condylura cristata
AAAAAAAAAAAAAACTATGAAGTGAATAGTCCAATTATGCAAAATATAAAATGGATTCTTTTTCTTCATCGTTCAAATGAGAAATATAGCCAGTAAGTAATCTGTTGCTAACATGAGCAGTTGGGTAAAAGGTATATGAAGTATACAGAATTAATGATTGATAATTAGTATTTTAAAAGTAATAAAACTGAAATACAAATGTCAGCGGTATGACAGAAGGTTGACCTTTCTTCACTCAGCTCTCTCTATTCTGTTTCCCCAAATTGTCTCCTCTATGATGACACATTCGGAGCAGAAAACAGCAGGCCACATAATGTTGGAAATCCAGCACTCACCCTGCCATTCTGTGGAATGCCACACACTTGCCCCAATCCTGAACCTCAACCCTAGTTCCCATCATGCCCCCCAACACTACCCCCTAGTCTCACGGAACTGTTTTTCTTCGAAGTATATCAACCCATTCTGAGCTGTGCAGTCAACTTTTACTAAAGGTTGGGGGTGATACAACAACTTTACTTCAACAAGCCACTCGAAAGAGAATATAATTGAATTTCCTTGGAATATCCCAACAGAGAGGATAGCCAAGCACCACACTTTCCTCCTGGGCTCTCTCTGCTCCCACAACATGACTGGTCTCTTTCCCTCATTTTCCTTCCTTCTGTAACTAGAAAGTCCTGTTCCAAAGCCTCATTTCAGCTACTTTCTTAATTATTTTTATCTAAACATGAGGGGTAAGACAGGGACTATGATATGCTTAAATGGGGTCTCAACTCTATAATACAACTCATACTTTAAAGTTCTCATAAAAGCAATCCTAAAAACAGAAGGGAACTCTATGTTGATGATGCAGGGGTATAAATAACTTGGCATAGTTAAATATCTAACTCCTCCAACTGGTAATTGAAGACCCTTTAGAAAGGACTGAAATCTTAATAATCAGGTGCAAAATACTAATTGCCCCTCAAAGTACAGCTCACATGGATGCCTTATCCGTCAGAGCACTTTCCTGTTCTGTAGAGTGAAATACTAGTGCCTGCTTGTCACCTGTAAGAAGGTGAGTGTAAGCTCCAGGAAGACTACCTCACACTGAAAAAAATTACTAGGAATTACCTTACAATTACATAAAGTCTGTAATAACGAAGTGTATTTAGGATGTCACAAATGAGTATCAAAGAAGTCAGAACAAATGAATGTGACAAAGCTACAATTCATGTCAAAGGAGGGAAAAACAAACTGATCATTTCAAAAACACTAAGGGGGGTTACACATATTTCAAAACATCATCATCCTTATTGGGAGGAGGGAGTGGGATGGAGAAACAAAAATATTTTCAAAGACTGATATAACAGAGAAAGGGCAGAACCAAGACAAGTTCATTTAGGAAATAAAATAATCTATATGAGAGCCACTCATATAAATAGAACATTTATTCATATCAAAAATAAAAACCTACCCCTCCTAATTTTCACCACATGCTAAACTTAATCACTATGCTACCTCCTTAGAGCTCAAATATTTTAACTTTGACCTCCTTGGAAGGTAGCCAAAACCCAAGGCTGGCCCAAAAGAAAATTTTAAAATTCTCTATCCTAAGTTACAAAATGCACAGAGAAGTTGATATGTTTTTACTATACTACTGCAGAAAAACACTTGCCACTTCATTTTTTTCCAAAGAAGCTATAGAAAAGTCTCTATTTTTTGACTTACCATTTAAAATTGTGGTAAATGTAAAAACTCTGATTTACAGGATGTTTAAGTTACTATATTCATACCAGACAAAGTAGATTTCAAAAATAATAAATAGTAGCATGGTGAAAAATAATTACATTTCATGATGTTAAAAGAAACAATTCATTAAGAGTAATAATCTTAAATGTGCATACTTACATACAGAGTTCAAAATATATGAAGCAAAAAGTTATATAGCTAAAAGAATAAATCGGCAATACATGATGATAGTCAAAGATTTTAAGACTACTCTCTAGTAACTGATAGGACAAAGAGGTCCAAAATCAGTAATTATAACTCAGCAATTAACAAGGTAAACTCATGCCATTTGTGGCAACATGGATGGAGCTGGAGGAATTAATGTAAATGGAGTAAGTCAAAGGGGAAAACAAAAACACAGGATGGTCTCACTTATAAGAGGAATACAGAGAAACCAAATAAGGATCAGGAAAAAGACAAACTTGCAGCAAATCACAGATCTGAGGCATAAAGCAAGCTGGGAGGAGAGAGTGAAGGGTCAAACAACAACGATTTACAAAATTTTTACAAACTTAAGACGACTCCCCTTCCATATAAAAGGGTAACAGAAGCTATATCATTAATTATAATAGTAACGAAAGGAGATAGATGTCCAGTCTGATTCAGATCCTCAGTGACCAATGGGAATTTCATGAGAAAAGCATGAAATCACCAAGAAGACAATGCATCATTCACCACTCATATCCCTTTTGATGCAATTACTAAACACATTCACCAGAGCTTTTGTGCCTCAAAAGGTACCCTCAGGAAGAATAAAGAACAGAATGATGGCTAAAGCATGAATCAGAACTCATAAAAATATTTGCAAAAAAACTTCCAACTTCTTATTCATGACTACCTACTTAGAGGCATCCACTTCATAATCTACTTCATAGTAAATTAAAACAATGCATAATTAGCTCATAATTAGCTTCTTTCTTCCATATGAAGGTCAGAGTGCTTAACCTGTGCCTCCTGGTAAACTCAGCACAGGCTCCCTCTCCATTTCCCTTTTTCTTTTCTCTCCTCCCAACATTCTTGCCTCCAGTTAGCCTTCTATCAGTGTCCTTCACCCCTTCGAAGGAAACCAGGAGACCTGCCACCTAAAGACATTATGCTCACCACTGTCCTGGACTCCCTATTTTGACTTTATGCCCAAATATTCTTTTGCCCAAACACTCTAAGTAGAAGCAGAATGTAGGATCAGTGTTCCCGACAAGCACTATTTAACCTTGATCAGCCCCACTCACGCATTCAGACCAATTTCAAAGGCATATTTGCCTTTCACATGATAAAAGTACACTGATTTAGCAGAAGGAAACAGGTCTTTTAAATGAAGGATTTTGCAAGCTTTCATTAATATGACTTTGAAAAGACGAGAAATGGAGCCTTACTTAAAACTTCTTTCAAGCAGTCTGAACAACTCCCCCAAAAAGTTAGTCTGAGATGTTATTATAATTACCTCCCAGACAGTTCTCACTCTCAAATTTTAATGAGGTAAGTCATAGTCCTTTTGAGAGTCTGTGCCTTCATTGTGTTTCCATGTTAATGGAAACAGAGTATCACTTGTTAGAGACAATGTTCCCAAGCCAGTCTCAAGATTTTTTCATCTCTCTAAAGCTGAGTAAAATTAATGGTTAAATTTACTAAGCCTAAGTCCCTGAGCCTATACAACTCCTCTGGAGAAATTCTGCTGACACCAAATCTATGTTAGTTGTGTGAAGCCTGATAAATGGAAATCTTCACCATTCAAGTCATTCTTTTATCTTCAATCCTTAAAATTCAGCAATTGTATTTTAAAACACTGATCTCTGTTGATCTAACCCCAGCAACCTCCAAACCTCTAGGAGGTGGTAAAATAAAATAAAACCGGGGAGACATTTTGCTAAGGACATAATACTCCCCACTTTTTAACACTTTGCCTATACTCTACGCTTGCACACAGTATGCTTAACACTATCAAATGAAGATAAATAAAACATTAACTCAAAAAAATACACAATTCATAGGATCTCCCTGGTGCAGGGGTTACAGTCAGCACTATCAATGCTATTTGCAGCCATTGGCAACATGAGTTAGATTCCCGCCACTGCTCCCTCTGATGAAGCTGGTGAATCCTCTCACCCTCTGTACCTCTGGCCTAAAGCCCAGTTCTTGTATGCATAATATAAAAGAATTATTTTTAAAAATACACAATTCAAAATCATGGATCATATAGTAAGTAGAAAAAGTCATTGTCTCATGATAATAGTCATTTTAAAAACCAAATATGAAGGTTTTGAAGCAATAAAAGGATCTACAGGGCCCTCCTTCCTTGGTGGTGCAGCAGGTTAAAAGCACAGAACTAAGAAGCTAAAGCCACTTCAGCATGAGTTCTATCCCCACCCCGAGATGATCCACATGGCCTGGCAGACCTCTCCTGACCCGCCCGCTGCTCCCCTCCACCAGTGTACTTTGCCATTAGGCCTGCTGCCCACTCTGTCTCTGGTGAATCCTCACATCACCCCTGAACCTCTGGCCTGTACCCCATTTCTGTAGCATAAATAAATAAAATTTTTTAAACGATCTACAGATCATAAGTTGAGCAAAAATAAGACTCATGATTGTAGTTTATGTAAGGTGTCAATGTTCCAAGTTTGCACACAACATTCCATCAGCATTACAGAAGATACCAGGCACTGGCTTACCCGTCAGCTACCCACTATTTGCTTGCACCAGAGCCCTCATTGCTACTGAGCAGCTTCCAGGCCTAGGAGATGAGCCTCCATCTTACACTGTGCCAACCAGAAGGTTCCTGTCTCCAGCAACAGTCTAGAGTGGGCACATGACCTGAGTCTGCACAGTGAAATATAAGAGGATGTATGCTAGAAGGTGCTGGGAAAGATCTTCCACATTTTTGAAAGCAGACCCAAGAGAAGCAGCTTCTCCTTCTGTTTGCTTTGCATGTTGCTGTGAGGATGTAGTAGCAGTTACCTGGTGACAATGAGAGGCTAAGTCCAGGGAATAAAGTCAACACACGAAAGATGGCAGCACAGAAGGATGGCAAACACTTCAGCACCTAATGATGTCAAGGAGCTCCTGATTTTACCAATCCTAGAAATATCTCCTTATAAACTTCATATGTGAGGTCATGAGTTGTATTCATGACTGATAGAAGCCCCTTTTATTTAAAAAAAAAAAAGAGAGAGAGAGAAATGAAAAATGAAACAGGTTCAGACTCTAAAGTTGTATCTTCTTAGGCCAACTGCAAAAAGGAAAATTACATACATTCTTTCATAGCTCTGTCCAAAGTCATTGAACTAACTAATAGCCTAAAGTAATTGCCCACAAAATTCAGATGAGTCAGCATCAGTGGATTATGCTCTATTTTCTGGGTCTGTGCAAAATAAAATCACTTAGCTAACTGTTGCCAAACCACTTCAAACCTCTAAAAGCATCACAAAGTAGTCCCAGATGTGTCTTAAGAGTCCACGTGGCCTAATCTGTCCCCCAAACTTTGCGATTTTAGATCAGAATTTTGAAGGCAATGTTAACCATGGAACAGAATAAGGTATATGTATACATGTTCACATGTAGATAGTCAGTTTTTAAAAAATACCCAAAATAGGAGAGAGAGAGAGAAACAGATGTAATAGAGTAAAAATGAAAACAATGAATGAGCAACTATAAACCAGAGACATTTTGTGGGGGCTGGAAAGGGGAATGGGAACAGAACTGGGGTGGGAAGAGTGCACTGGTGATGGCACATGGGTGAATTGGTGATGGGAACCCATGGGGATTACAACTGAGATGAAAAAATGCACAAAATGAAGAATGATGTTAAAAAAAATGAAAAAAAAAAAAAAGAGTACCCAAAATATATAAGGTATTTTTTCTTGGGACCAATAAGATAAAGGATCCCTAAAAATTGAAAATAAAGATGACTGTTGTTTAAACTCAAAATATAAAAATTAACATGATGGGTGAAAGACCTGACCCTAGCTATCATCTCCCGCTCTTAAAATCATACACCATTCATCAGATCCTGTAGTGTTAAGGAAAATAACCCTCTCTCTCTCCCCCTCCCATTTATTCCTTTCCCCCTCCCCTCCCACTTACACACACATACACACACAACACAAAACAATATACACATGAAGTGAATTTGCTGACATGTTGAAAAAGAGGATCAAAAAATAATCATGGAAGGTTTTAACATAAAGTACTCCTACTATATACACTATTATAATAGTATATATAACTACTAGTAATATATACTACTAGTAATAACTATTAGTATAACTACTAGTAAAAGTAATAATGATAGCAACTATCACTGAGTGCTTATTTGGGCCAGATATTATTCCAAATACCTGACATCCAACTTATAAGATCCTTACAACCGTTATCCACAAAGTATCCCTATTATCACATTTTTAAACTACAAGAACGGAGACTGAGAGGGTAAGAGTCACACAGCTGGTGCGTAGTGAAATTAGGATTTCAAATTAGGAAGTATGGCTCCAGATTTCATGATCTTATTCATTCTACTGACTCCATGATTGGGTATTGCTCCAAAGTAATTCACAACAACAACTTCAGTTTCTGTGAGTCATTTCATAATTATAGAAATTATAATATTGATATGTGTCTTACTAATGAGTGAAAGTGATTCAAAGTCTGCAAGGATACAAGAAAGTATATCTGTTGGAGAATTACCAGATTTCAACATTACATACTATCAAGGTCACTGACTCAGAAAGGAAAGATTCTAGTAGATCTTGAAGAAATGTAAAATGTCATTTGGCTACATATATTCCATCCAGACTGATAAATTTAGGAACAGTTTATATATATCCTAAATCTACCAAGATTACAGATCAACAAACTAGACAAAAGATCATCAAAATCACCAAGCAACAAAATTGTTATAGTAACATAAAAATTTAGAATTAAGTGTGGACTCATTAAAATAAAATAAAAACTGGCACACTGACTCCACCCCCAAAGCTGAACTGCTTAGCTTGTTCCTTCCCAAGCTCATAAATCTACCATAAACCCAGACTTTATATATGCCCAGGGATAAAGCATGACATTGGTTAGAAATCAGAAACCAGTGCAACTGGCGACCTTAGGCTTAACCCTTCACCACATACAGCTCGGATTTTGCAACCCTCAAGACTTCCACCTCTGGCTCCTCACATGGTGACTACATCACACACCCTTTCTAGGAACATGCCTTCTATTCCCACCTCGTCTATAAACCCCTAAAGGTAGCCTGTGCACTAATGTGCTGAGTTCTGTAGAACAAACTGATGTAGTACTCAGTAATTTCTGCTGAACCAATGGCTGGAGGGTAAGAAGTAAATAATCCAAGAAAATAAAGGAATGAAGACCAAGAGACAAATTATGAAGCAAAATTATACCTCAGGAATCAAAAACAGTGGGGGAAGGGTGGGAAATGTACTGGACTATGGTGATGGCACACTGTGATGTGGTGATGGGAAACCCAAGGGGATTGCAACTGAGATGGAGAAAGTCACAAAATGATGTAAAAATAAACTATTATATTATTTTTAAAAAATTATACCTCAACCTGAGATATAAATTATCATATGTGATTTTTCTCCTTTTTATTCTGGCTCTCAAGAGCATAAAAGAATATGCTGACTTTCAGTTAATGATTTTAAACATGAAAAGGAAATTTTTTCTCTATACCCTTAACCAAAGCAGCTGACTGGTATTTCAGTAGTAAAGAACACAAGATTGTTGGTGGCCAAATTTATATCCTTTCTGTTTAAGGACTAAATTGAAATTAAATGTCAACAAGAAAAAGTGTAAAAACAAAATTCTATTGGGCCTTTCTGACTAGACAGAGGTAAAGAAGATGCCCATGGACAAAATTCTAGAATTAAACTAAACTTGCAATACCTAAGCAAGATTAAAACTCTATTTCCTTTCTGCTTTTCTTTACATATACCCAGGATAATAATGCTGACCTACTTTATAGGATGAGCATAAGGACTCATCAGCTTAATAATGCTAAGCACATTGGAAATGAAGAGCACTTGTAATATATATTGTTACCTACTATTATAGCTAACAAAGAAGCCTCTTGCAGCACAACACAAAAGCAGTGTTAATTGTTTAAAAGACGCAAAATTTTAAAAGCCACAAGTAAAACACTTCCCATTCCAGAGTATCCTCATTAATAAGCATATATTTTCTGAAACACTCAAACAACTTTAAGGAAAGTAGGCTGAGTCCCAGACAGAAAAAGTAACATTTGATTAGCCCCACGAGAAAATAAAATGATTAAATAATATTCGCTCCTTATTCCTAGGTCTCTGGCTCAGAAAGCTGTCCTCTCAGTTCCCACAGAAGGCAACCCGTGGGTTGCTCCTGCTTTTTATCATCCCGCCTGGAACGGCGCTACAGCACCCAGCACTCTCTGCCATGCTTAGTGAGATGGGGTGGGGCCATCAAGTTAGATCTCAAGTTCAATTTGAGATCTAAACATGATACCTGTGGTACCTTCTGTCCCTTATACCAGAGTTGTATCTAGGAGAACACGCACTTCAATAGGAAGTCATTAGGAGAATTTCTTCTATTTTTCTCTCAGCTCAGTTAGTTTTCTGGCAAAAGGTGGTTAGCATGTTAGGTTACCTCTTCTTTCATATGCCTGAGAGCAACCAGATAAACCAATTGAAAGTGTTCATTTCTATCCGAGTCAACACAGTTCTGAAAATTGATGCTTTTGAGATGCTGTTTTATAAATCTCATTTATCAAACAGTGGGTGAATTGCTGCATCTGGTGATGGGCATTATGTAAATGCTTAGATACAAAATGTGAATCAGATTAAATGCCTACAAGAAAGAGAGAAAGAACGCAGGAGGAAGTAAAAGGAACTATTCATTGATATGAATCAAACAGGGTTGCACAGAAATGTTAGTCTGCTGATACACTGTTATCCTTGGGCGTTGCTATCGTTGCTATGAAAAGGTTTCTTGGGATGTCAATTGCAGAATTTTAAGGACTACAATTAAAATTGATTAAATAAAATAATTGTACCTACCACAGTTCTTGCCTGCCCAAGATAGGAACAAAGGTTACAGAAGGTTGACACAAAATCAGATATCCCTAGTTGGCACACATTTATGCTAAAACCCCACTCTGGGAATTCAGAGTAGCTGACAAAGTGACTATAAAGGAATGAGAGAAGCAGTGTAAACTAAGATAAAATTTTTAAAATGTTTTTCTGTAAGCAACCAGTTTCTATTTTAGTTTAATATTAAATATTTCAAGATTTTCATAATGTTTAATCACTTTACCTCTAAACACTCTACCTCTAAACAAAACACTTAGGAAAAATTTATAGTTGGTTTACGTGCTATATTCTAAAAAGAAGGAGGCAGCACAAAATTCTCCCTATAATGCAGCTCTGTAAGTGTATATCTGATAAAATTAAGAGATGATACATGGGCAAAACAGGTAAAAATTAGTAATCATCCTAAAATGTCCTAACTACTTGCAACTATCTTTGATTTGGGGGGAGAAGAGAGAGGCAGGCAATAAAATTCATATTATAATGTGAAGGAGAGAATGGGAGAAAAGTCATATGGGAGAGAAATAGGCAACACAATCCCTGAAAAAATGCTTCTGGGAATCACAGACCACTTTGCCCTTGGCCTAAGGGCAAATGAAGGAGTCATGGACACACCTAAGCTAGAGTCCTAGGCTGCCTGACACACGGGGAAAATAAATGAGTCCCCATAACCGCCTGGCTTCTGATATATCTTTGAAGTGCTCTGTCTTTCCCACATAAGACACACACCAAGTCGGTGCCATCAGGGCAGTGTAAAATGCAGAGATCTGGGAGTACAGGGAGGTCACAGTAGCAAAAGCAGCAGAAAACTGTTAGCTGTTCTCAAGGAGGATGAAAGAAACCTTTGAAATCACTGTGGCTTATTGTAGACCACTGTCCTGCAGCAGGTAAGGAAAACCTCCAAAAACAATTAGTGTGTGTACCCTGCAGCTGTGCCAGAGACAACGTGTGAAATGATACCTCATAGTTGGCAGGACAGATTCAAGGCACATGTTCAAACAGAAGAGATTCATCCTGACGCATTCCTGACAGCACCACCGCCCTCCACCTTTTCTTCCCCTCACTCTTTTTAATCCTTCACATTGCTTAAATCCTTTGGTCTGGCAGTGGCATCAAGTTGAAACTGCGTACCTGTCCAGTCCCCACAGAAACATCCACCTGGAGAGGTGGCCTTCTATCAAGACCCCTCCCAAAGAGCACGGGGCATGCTTGGGCGGGGCATCCCTGTGGGCTGGTGCCAGTCCAGCTATCTGAAACAGGGGCTTGTGTGATAGTGTTCCCTGCTATTCCTCCAAGCTCTCCAAATCATGGTTCCCAATGAGTATATACAGAAAACAAGCTCATTCTTTTCCCCACTCATTAAAAATAAACCCAAATGGTACCCTGATTTAGAACACACCTACCAATGAAAAAGTTAAATGAAAAGAGGGAGGCGCCCACCCACATAATCTTTCCATTCAAGAGGCACTGTTCCGCAGCTGCTATGGAGTTTATAATTAACAGGCAAGCTTAACCATCAACAGAAATTTCTGGAATCTACTGTAATTTATACTAGAGTCTTGCTTGTTTCAAATTTAGACTAGAGCATGGGCCAGATCCTGTGGTTGAAGCCAAAATCCAGGTGGGTGCTGGAGACCCTACCTGAGGCACAATTGGCGGAATGGTTCTTTGAAACTTTGTGGTAGAACTCCCACCTCCCAGCTTCCTCATCTAGATCATTAATAAGCCGAATAAAAAGACCAAAATAGTAAACAAAAATCATTTCATTTATCCCAGCACTAGTTCAAATTTCTTCCTACAGCTGAGCCATACCTTCAGGCAATTTGCAGGCTGCCTGAGCGGGGAAAGACCCTGTGTTCTGTTCGGGCTCCACAAGGTTCTCTCACTGCCAGGGGCTCATGAACCGCCCACCATGGCTCCTGGGAGCTGCCCAGACGTCACTGAAAGCATGTCAGGTGGCACTTAGATTTGTTCACTGTGGAACTTCTACAGATCTTTATCATCATTGCCCTGCAGTGCTTACTTCCTTTCCCACCCGCCACCCAGCTTGACAGCAGGTTCTAAGACAAAGGTGTAAAGTACGGTGTGTCAGAGAGCAACTGGCTTGGCAGGACAAACCTGGTGGGGAGGTCTCATTAGTCACTACACTAGAACAGGAAGTCCCCTCCACTTACAGAGGAGCAAGTGAGGTCCAGAAACAGTCAGGGAGCAATGCCGCCAGGTGTGGCTGCCCCTAACCAGGCTGTGCCTGCAAGCTGCTGGAAAGATCTCCTGCTGGTCCCCACATGCTCCCTTCAAAGACTAACCAAGTGGATACAAATCCTTCCAAGGTCATTGGCGTGAAGTAGGCCTGAAGGATTTCTAAGTCCTGGCTGAATACAGACATTCTTGGAAGAAGGACCACACTGGTGGACTGTGACCTACCATTAACCTCCTGTTCTTTAAAGAAGAGTGGTGTTGATTTGATCTGGACTGAATAACAGAGATAGCAAGTAAGAAAGAAACTAGTATATACCCATGCTAGGGTGACAAAGACAACACAGACATAATTTTTAAAACCCTAAATTGTCTTTTCTCACCAAAAGACTATTGAAAAATCCCCTCTACGACTGCAAAGATAGTTGAACTTCAAGACTGGGAAAGTACCTCATAGATCTATACTATGCTCAGACTGAAGGTCAAACTTAAAATTCTTAGGACAGAAAAAGAAAAAAATCATATTTAAACCATGTACTTTAAAACATGCAGAGCTCCTGTTATAAACGAAAACTTAAGGATTCTAATTAGCCCCCCACCCTTCCAATGTACCCTCTCACTACTTCCCCTCACCAAGCTCACCCCACTATTCAGTGTTTCCTTAAAAGGGACTGCACCCTGGGGTTTTACCACCAAATACCTGAATGGATCAGGTTAGTGTTCCTACCCATTCTCTCTCTCTCTCTCTCTCTCTCTCTCTCTCTCTCACACACACACACACACACACACACACACACACACACACACAGATGTTCTACTCAAGTTTCCTACTCTCCCCCTTTCGCCTAAACTCACCCTTCCCCCACATACTCTTCAACTTACATCACATCCTTCCAAAAAGGGAAACCCAGAGTTACATCACCACTACCTCTCACTCAGCTTTTTCCTCAGAACACCAAACCCAAAACACAAAAGCATGTTGCAGAAATAAACAGGTAATTAGGAGTAAAAATAAACAAAAAGAATTCTGATACTGACTGCATGAGGATAACCTACTCACAAAATAGTCATGTCTTAGCATTTTATTACTGGGCAAAACCTACTTCCCTAACTTGAAAGCCACTAGTTAAAGCCCCTCCCCTGAGAACTCACATTGCATGTTATTTAACAAGATAAAAAACAAAATGGCTGGGTTTGCATCAAAAGGCTTGAATTAGACACAAAGGTGCTAAATAACAGAGGTGCACTGCCCCATCCAATTAACTTTCCTGAAAGGTGAAGGCCAGATGAGGAAGTCTTCCTAGCTCTCCCTTCCTGCAGCCTTTGCTGCTAACCAGCAAGACCCGCGGGTGCACTCACCTGGCTTGTTTCCTTCCCTCTCGTGGCCCAGCTGGCCCTTGGTGTTCAAACCACACGTGTACACCTCCCCGCCCTCCAGCAGGAACACAGAGTGGTTTCCTCCGCAAGCGACCTCCTTGACGCTTCTGTCCGAAATGAATCCACACACCTGCGGCTCAGCCACAATCCCCTGCAAGTTGGTGCTGATCCCAGGTTGGCCCAGAGACCAATATCCCCAACATAACATTGTTCTTCTCCTTCAGGAAGTCATGTAGCCTAGAAAAGAGTTGTGGAAAAGATTAAAAAGAGAGACAAACTTGAATAAATGTAATAATTTCAAAATTAACTTCGGCCTTAATTTCTTCAGATATGCTGCATCTGAAAATAACACAAATCAATGATTGTTATTTTTGTGTTTTAGTAAGCGTTTAGAAAATTTCTAGAGAAACTGTGCCAATGTAGAGATGCAATGTACAGATAGAATGTGGTTTTCAGATTACCAGGAACTCTGGGTACAAGAGACCTGCTGAAGCAACCTTTGCCAACCACTATGACAACAGTTTTAAAATGACCTCATGACTTCACCTTGCCCTTTCTTATTGTACCTTTCCTTTGACTTTTCTGCTTATTTAGTTAAGAAAAAAAACTGTTGAACCAGTTAACTCATTTAAGAACCCTGTTGTTATCTTGCACAGTAACAACTCACCATTTGAAATGAAAAGGAAAGAGTAAACATGTTATCTTCTCTGTCCTCCCCTCTCACATATCCTTCCAGATCTGAGTCAAGCTTCACTTCCTACCTGAATGCCACTGGGGACCATTCCAGCCACAGTCAGCCTGCATCCTCTGACACACTGTTTTGCCAGCAAGGCACAGGGCAGGTTCTCTCTGGATACGGGCAAACAGATAAAGGAGAGTCTGGAGCCCTTGGTGCCTTTTTCAGGCTTTTTATGATCTTTGTGCACCGTCTGTAGTGAGGCAGCCAGGGTCAGGGCAGGCGGGGGGGGAGGGGGGGCGCATCTTTCCTCTGGGCTTTCTCTGGTGTTCTCTCATAGCCGTTCTCTGCTGCTTTTTGCCGCATTACCCCTGCTTATCTGCTCAGCCTCCAGGCTCAGATGTGCCCACTTTCACATGCCCATGCCAAACTCAGGTGTCTGCCATCAGGCATGCCTACCCCAGCCCACACTCCCAAGCACTCCTGCATTCAAGGCTTGCAGGTGATAGATAGCCAGATGCCAGAAGCACAAAAGTCTGAGCATCTTCGTTTGCCCTACACATATACACTAGAGAACCTTGGTTGGGGACTCTGTTTTTTTATAAATTAAATCAGCGGCCACATTTTAATTGTCTTACCAGAGAGCACAATATAACAAAACCTCTTCAAGTTAGCAGGTACTCAATCAAGTTTAGCTGACTTGTTACTGCTGACTCTAGCCCAAAGTTTCACTATCATTTAAAAATTCATGCTTCCCTCTGATAGAAACGCTAAATCTCATCTTTCTCATCTCCCTTCACTTCAAGCCCACTCATACCAACTAGTATGACTACAAGCAAAAGAACAGGAAATAACAAGTGTTGGTGAGGATGTGCAGCAATGGGAGCACCCCTACGCTGCTTGTGGGAACAGAAAATGACACAGCTTTGGAAAACAGTCTCAAAGGTTCTCAGAAGGCACAACCAGAGTTCCTGTATGAGCCAGAAATTCCACTCCTAGCTATGGACCCAAGAGAACCACAAGCATACATCCATACGAAAATATGTAATGTCATGCAGCGTTATTCATGACCTCAATAGGTGAAAATAGCCCAACACCCATCCGGTGATGAAGGATAAACAGAAGTTTGGCACATCCAAAGAGTGCAGTATCACCTGACTACCTACGGGAGTGCTATCTGACTTAACTCATTGAACTCTTGTGGCTTTCAGGAAAGGCACAGAACAGCCCCCAATAAAATATGCAACTGAATCTCAATTTGCTATCTTTACCAGAAAATTCTGCTTCATCCCAAGAATTTTACTCCCTTTGTCTAGACCTTAGAACTAAAAATATATACATTAAGGTTAAAATTTGTTGTTGTTGTCATTAACTGCAACAATAGAGGGGAGGGGAGATGAAATACAAACAGGTGGTGGGGGTGTTGATTACAAGTTTAAAAAGAGCAACAAGATTCTATCTATCACCTATTCATAATTTCATTTTCACTTCCTCACCAGCTATATCCAACCCAATTTTTTAAATTCTGAATATTTCATGAGTCTGTTAATGATTACTATATATCAGTCACTATGCTAATAAGCATTTTACACCACTGCTTCATGTCATCTTCACAATAATCCTATGTGGGTACTATTTTTACCCTCAATTTCAAATATTTAAAAAAAATGGATGAGAAGCATGTATCTAAAAATATGCTGTCAAGTTACTATGATTTCCAATCTATGCAGAGATCTATAAACCATGCTTATAGGGCTTTATTCACATGAAACAAAAATAACAATAACATAAATATCTATCAGTGGGAGCACTCATAAAACAACTGTAATATATGCACATGGTGAAATACAACTCATCAATAAAAAAGAGGTTGGTGGGGTAGGAAGTCCTGAGTTAAAAAAAAAAAAGAAAGTTGCCAACTCAATGAGTTGCAACCTTTCTGAAAATGGTTTAAAAAAAAAATCTCAAAAATGCTTTGTGCTTGTCTATTATCTCTCCCCAAGTTCCTCTTCCTTGGGACTCTACCACCTCTTTCATAGGGTGAGCATGACCATCACCAAGCAGATCAGAAAACACCACCCCTAAGCCACAATGATTGGTGCAGGGATAGCACCACACTCCCAAGTGCAAGAGTCCTTCCCCTTTAAGTTCCATGGAGTTCTGATGGAAGACTGCCTTTTGCCTCTTGAAGGATAAGGTAAGTTGCTGGAAACAACTTTCCTTGCAACATCAGAGATACCTGTAACACATCAGGAACCTACCACCCACAAAGGTCCCAAGGAAAGAGAAAGAACCACCAAAGTTTAGATTGAGCCTTCGATCCTCCTCCCCCCCTCCCTGCACCCCAGCACCTGCACATCCTAAACACAGCTGTTCTTCAGTTTTGCATACTTGTGAATTTTGTATGCACTACTCACTAAAACTTATTTGTAACCCCCAAACCAATATTTTGGGCATTTTGCAGTTATTCCCAGTCATGTGCAGAGAGGAGAAAATGTTAAGTTATCCTTGTGCAAACTTGGACATGTAAAGACCACATCCTGCCTCATTGTTTCAACTCTCAGACTGTAAATTCATGGTCTTCTTGAGTATAGTTAGTCCCATCTTTTTTATGTCTTTATATTTTTTGTTGGTAATTTCACTGTTTAAAATGGCCCCCCAAGCATAAAGCTTAAGAGCCGTCTAGTGTTCCTAAGTATGAGAAAACTGCAAATGCACCTTACAGAGAAAAAGCATGTGTTAGATGAGCTTCATTCACGCATGAGTTATAGTGCCGCTGGCTGACGGCTCAATGTTAATGAACTGACAGTAGGGTACAGCTGAAAAAAGGAAGAGAAACTCACCAATCTGTACATATGGCCAGCCACTCTGCACGAATGGTAAAGAAACATCTATAGTAAGTGCATAATGAAGCTACAGAAAAGATAAAAAAGCAGCTGAATCTGGGAATTCAAGAGATGATAACTGTCTAGATCATGTAGTGTACTGCATTGTTGAGAGACTGAAAGAGCCAAAGAAATGTAATGAAACATTACCCCAGTTAGAGAAAGTTAAAATCCCTTCTTGACTACATTTAATTGCAAAGAAACATTGCATCATTTGTTAAAAAAATAATAATACATATTAAATAAAGTGCCTAAACACATAACATATTGATCCACTGGCCAGATGCTCCTGTTAAGAATCTAACTAATCGGGCCCTCCTTTGAGGCGCAGTGGGTTAAAGCACAGCACTAAGAAGCTACAGCCACTTCAGCATGAGTTAGATCCCTGCCCTGGAGGTGATCCGTGGCATGGCGGACCTCCCCTGACCCGCCCCCTGCTCCCCTCAGCAGTGTACCCCATTCAGTGGGCCTGTTCTGCTCCCCACTCTGTCTCTGGTGAATCCTCTCACCACCCCTGCACCCCTGTCTTGTACCCAGCTCTGTATGCATAAATAAATAAATATTTTTTAAAAAAAAAGAATGTAACTAATCCTGGGGCTGTCTTGGTAGCACAAGGGGTTAAATTTCAGCACTACCAAACTATTGCAAGTTAGTGTGACTTGAGGTTGATCCCACCTGCCAGGGAGCTGACCCACATGGCTCAGCAGACCTCTCCTGTCTTGCCTGCTGCTCCCCTCAGCAGTGTATTTCAGTAGATCTGCAGGTTCTGCTCCCCACTCTGTTTCTGGTAAATCCTCTCACTCCCTGTACCTTTGGCCTAAACCCCAGTTCTTCTATGCATAAATAAATTAAAATAAAATCTAACTAACCCTGTACTCCCCTACAATCAATGGCTCAGTATTTAATAATTCAGTGTTAAACACTGTTAATTAGTAGAAAGTAGCAATTTTATAGAACCTAACTATCATGTTATACTCTGAATAATAAGAATCAACAAAAGTCCAGTAAGTCCCTGATTTGTTTAATTGTTTAAGAGTATTTGAATTGGATTTCTGTCACCTGGAATAAACTTGCCTATAGTACCAATAATTAAATCATCAATAATATGTCTTAATTTGATTGAGCTTACTCTGAGTCTCATTTCTATGTGCTTCACAGATTTTAATCATTTTAATCTTCTTTGAGATTTTAAGTTTTAGTTTATAGATGAAGAAAATGAAGCCCCCCCCAAAAAAATACAAGAATAAAAATTGAAAAAGAGTAAAGTGACTTGTCTAAATCACACAACTAGGCAGAATGAGGACTAAAGTCCAGAATCTGTGCTCTGTAATAAAGAACCTGAAAAACTGACAGCCAAAGGATCAGAGCTTCTAAAATCTCCTAGAACTGGCCAATAGAAAGGGTGACACCATTGGTCACCCTGATTAATGTGTCTGCTAAGAAATTATTGAGCTTTAGTAGAAATGGTAGATCATACTCCATAATGTTAGTCATTAAATTCACCTAGCCACTTGCTTTGCTTAGATTCCACAATTAAAGAATCAACTTAGATAACTTGTTTCCAGGGAAATTTCTACTACAAGGAAAGAACACCAGGACCACTGGACCCACCCCAGCCATTTGGCATTTGTATTTGTCACTAATTTGGTACCCTGGATCTACCAGGCCCTGGCTGAGTGTGAATTAGTCAGCTAATTCAGGATGCTTTGGCCAAACGAATGTGGGTAAGAAGCAACGACAAACTGTTTCAGAAAACTTCAAAATTCCTTGCCACCTGAGTTAGTGCAAAGGAATCTTCAAGTAATCAAAAAAAAAAAAATGACTTATTAAGAGAAGTAATTAAATACCAATCACAAATAAGATATATCCCTATGAATGAATGACTAACGCTCATTTGACATATGACCCAGATCAGCATTTGGCTCTGCCCAAACATTATCAGGAAGCACTAAAATCATCTCACTTTCAGTAAGTTCAGTGCATTAAAGAGAAGTTAGCCATCAACACAGTTTTCACTGAAAAGTACAATCTTAATGGAACCCCTAAATCTTGTAGCTATTGTTGTCCAAAACCATGAAGGTCAAGTTTCAGCAGTATTCTTCATCACTTAACACTGTGATCCTCCAGAACTTCACACCCATTTTTTTTTTTTTTAAACCAGTGTCTCAATCCTCTGTTTTAACTTCAAACCACAGTTGTATGGCACTGCGAAAGACTGTACTAGACTACAACTCAGTAACTGGAAGAGCTATCTTGGCTGTGCCAGGCCACCTCAATTCCAGCTTCTCCACTTCCTGCCTCTTATTTCCTCATCAAATACAAAAGGAGGAAAGATAACCCATTCCTCAATGCCACACCTGACACTTTCCCAGTTTTTTACCTCATCTGTTCTTGGCAAAAGATTCAGTATTCATCTCAACAGGGCTTCTGGGTCAAAAGGACCAAAGTTCAAACACTGAATTAACCAGAGACTAGCTGTGAAAGCTGGGGGCAGAGACTTAGCCACATCAAGCCTGTTTTGTCTCTAAAGTGGGAGGAAGTGATGACAGGGTAGTGAGCACAGATGAGAGCAACATGTCCATTGCATGGCAGGTGCCTGGCACACAGCAGTAAGCGACCAACAGATACCAGCTTCTGTGGTCACTGCCACCCTTCTCCCTGGGTTTCTCTCTGAGACCTCAGCAAACAGGATAACTCCCCAAAGGTTGGAAATGTTGAATCCTTTCTCCCTCCCTGAGATCAGCATTAACTATGTTCCACTGAATTTGTACTATAGCAAAGCAATGCCTGCTATCTGTCATAACTTCCATGAAAGGCTTCCGTGAGGGTTCAAGAGCAAGGTTTGGGAAAACAAACCCCATTTGGGAAAACAAGATGGCATCACTTAGGGAGGATGAAGATGTGAATATGCCACAGAATAGCAATTTCACTCTCAGGCATGTGGTCAGTACTGTCCAGTAACCAAGCATCTTTGGTGCTCCTGCACTATCCACTGAGAACTGGAGATACAAATATTAGGAAAATCTAGACATTCAGAACATCCTCAACTACAAAAATGTTACCTATGTGCACTATCCAAAATGATAGTAGCAACATGCAGCTACTGAACATTTAAAATGCAACTTAGAAACTGAAATTTTAACATATATTTAAGTTTGAACTATCTTAATTTCAATGTAAGTAATCACTTAATGTCATATTAGTAATCACTAATAGCTAGTTTACTATACAAAACACAAGAAACTCATGAGTACATGTCCCAAGACAAATGCACAAGGATGTCCATTTCAGCACAGTCTGAAACAGATAAAACAAAAGTAACCCAAATATCCATTAATTAGAAAATGAATAAACTGTAGTATATGCATTTAACAGAATACTGTGCAGTGGTGAAAAATAAACTTCACCTATAAAGCCAGTATAACCTTAAAAACAGTGTTGAGAGAAGGAAATCATGGAATTCATAGTATGATGAATTTAAACCAAGTCAAAACACAAGTAAAACAAGCAAATGAAGGTTAAAACATGAAAGGTGGTTTTAAAAAAATGGTCAATACAATATATAAGGTGACGATTATAGGGCAGTCAAGATGGAAGGTACAATCTGGAAGGAGCAAAAAGACAACTTCAGTAGTAAGATATTCTGTCCTGCATAGTTGTATCTTAACATCCATATTACATATCTAGTGTTATGCTTACAAATAAAAAATAAATCAAAAGTACTGTTGACATATTATTATTTCTGATACAGTATAGTACCAAGCAACTAAGCCCAACTTCCCATTCCTGTGTACCCTGGGGGTTTCTCCATAGAGAAAATCAGTTCTACCCATTTGGAGCCTCAACATAATACAGGACCACACTAGGTGCTTGACAAGTGCCTAGTGAAACTGAACCCCAAACTGAGAAAAGTGGAACTCCCCAAATCAAAATTTGCTTGGTTTTGTTTTCTAGGTACTAAACACAACGATGTATTTTCTCCATTCTAAAATGCACTCTCCTACTCAAGCAGATCTGAAAGCAAAATGCCTTTGGCAGTTGGAAATATCATTTAATAGTAATGATTCTCAATGTCAGTTGAGGAATATAATCTCCACAAAGAAAGAACTGAACCTCTTTTGTTTATTTCTGTTTTTGGAAACTACAATCATGTCTGGCATCTACTAGTGACTCAAGGAATTGTTGTTGAATAAAGAAAAGCACTTGTAACTATTTTTGTAAGCCTACTGTGTGTCTGGGCGTGAGGCTAAAAACTTTACCTAGATTATTTCATTCACCCTTTATAATAACCTTAAACAAGGTTAAGTCACTCGCCTAAACATGTATGCAAATAGCTGAAGTAGAAACTAAGACACAAAGAATGATTCAAATCTCAGCTACTATGTTTTTAAGATTTATTTATTTATTCATACAGAACTGGGGTACAGGCCAGAGACGCGGAGGGTGAGAGGATTCACCAGAGACAGAGCAGGGAGCAGAACAAGCGGATCGACGAAGTACACTGCTGAGGGGAGCAGCGGGCGGGGTCAGGAGAGGTCTGCCGTGCTCCTCCGGGGCAGGCGGGAATCGAACTCATGCGGAAGTGGCTTTAGCTTCTCAGTGCTGTGCTTTAACCCGCTGCGCCACCAGGGAGGGCCTCAGCTACTATATTTTAAAGTCCGTGCTCTTAAGCATGACACTACACAATCTCTTATACATTAACATGTTGAGATGGACACCTCCAGTTTTGAAAATAAAAATTTAAAGAGGTTGCTGTACCCCAAAGAACACATATTAGCATAAAGCACTGGAGATATTTTTAGCCAACTAGTACCTTTGTTACCCATAAACAGGAGGGATTGAATAAGGCAATCTCTACAGCTAGTCAGACTTTCTTCCATGTTCACACTGATTTGTAGCAACAGTAGTTCACTTCCTGGTTCACACACAGAAACCAAGCCCCTGCCAACCCATCAGTACTATTTCTAAATGTAGTAAACGTGTAAAGAGGGCAGAGTTACATCATTAAAGGGAGCATCTTATTAAAAAAGTCCTAAAAAGCCATCTGAGCCAACCTCTAGGCAAGAAACATTCATTCTTAACCTCATTTTAATGGCAGCTGAGGCCTTTCAAGGCCAACTAACTAACTTTGGTCCTCTGAGAGGTAAGTGGTTGAAGCAGAGGCCAAAAACTAAGTCACCTATTCCAGGGCTCACCTTGTTCTTTCCATTAGACCAGAACAGAAGGAAATAATTAAGAATTGGTTAATGTTCCCCTCCAGGCAATCATACAGCCTGAGTCCTTTACAGACATTATCTTGTTTAATCCTTTCATCAAGTCTGTAAGTCAGATGTTATCTCACTTACTGAGGAAACTGAGGTTCAGAGAAATTAAGTAACTTACCACTGCAGGTCACAAAGTTGGCATCTGGATAGAAGTCAGAATGGTTCGGCCTCACCTTGTAGATCTGCCAGTTTAAAAAAAAAAAAGAAAAAGAGATTAACATTAGTGTAGAACTCTACAAAGCACTTTCATGTTACTGAAAACACAAAGACGAATAAACCTTTGAAAATAAGAACATCTTTAAATTATGCAAGATTGAAAGCCCCCAAACATTGTACCTCAAGATTAGAGTTCAGTAAAAGTTCAATAAAGGGCCCTCCCTGACAGTGCAGTGGGTAAAGCACAGCACTAGGAAGCTAAAGCCACTTCAGCATGAGTACAATCCCCAGCCCCGAGGTGACCCACATGGTGTGGCAGACCTCTCCTGACCCGCCCCTGCTCCCCTCAGCAGTGGGGAGTACTTCATCAGTGGGCTGTTCTGCTCCCCACTCTGCCTCTGGTCAATCCTCTCACCACCCCTGCACCTCTAGCCTGTATGCAGTTCTGTATGCATGAAAAAAAAAAAAAAGCCCAATAAAGATAACCACTAACCAACAATGGACATAACACCTTTAAAAGTCAACTAGAGACAAATTGCACCTTGAAAAATCCCTGGTATTTGTATTAGATATAAAAGTAAAAATAAACTTATTTTCAAATCACCTGCTTAAAAACATTAACTTCAGAAATAATTTATTCTATTTTCCATGAAACTTACTTTTCCACAACTATCTTCTATATCACTTTTTTGTCACAACGGTGATGAAGACTTTCTGCTATCTTCCTTCTTTCTCATCACCACATCCTCTTTCATGCAAAACAAAACGAGACTAAGAGCACCTTATATCTCTTTAGAAGTCTTGCATGACTTTAAGATATTATCTTAACTTCAATTCTATTATGTATGAAACGCCATTCACTTTGGAGAATATCATTTTTATTTCTGAAAGCAAAACTACCTTGCCTCTCCAGCAAGTATGCAACTATCATTTAGTTCAAAAAGTTTCAGTTTCTTGCAAATTTTAAGGAATTTAAATAAGTTCCTCAGAATGAAAGGCGATAACTAGTGGCTCCAACTATACATTTAAAAAGTGCTGGAATCTTAGCTTAAAAAAGAAAAAATATCCTACTGTTGAAATAAGTTCAATTCTGGTTAATTTTATTTTCCTGCCAAAGAACTTTTGCCAAAAGGTTTCAAACCTTCTTCCTTAATTCCTGCATTAGGAAACTTCTCTAGAAGGTTCCTACTCTCAATGGGGTCAAAAGGGTAACATCTATTTTTCTTTCAAAGGGGAGAGGAACTTACTCCTCTTTTCTGATCTATGAATGGATGATGCCAACCCCCTCCACGCGCCCAGGGTAAAGAAATTACAAAGTTTCACAATAATCTGCCCATCCCCACCCCTGCCCTACCCCCCTACATTTAAAATAACAGCTCATCCTCATTGTATTTCACTTTCTCCTCAGTCTGGCGTTAAACCCGGCTCACTTAAATGTTACCAAATTATCAAACGAAAGGTTCTAGAAATAGCTTCCTATTTGTGGAAAGAGCTAGAAGAAACCAAAAAAAAAAAAAAAAAACACAAAAGGAAGAGAGCTCTGGAATCGTCTTTTCGAAAGCATTCCGCATGTAACGAATGCAAGCAAAATCCTGGAAGGCTGAGCTCTAAATTTAAGAGACTTCTTAGATGCGGCTGATTTAAAAAGTAAAATGGAATCAGGAAACAGTGCCAACGACATGCCGAAAGCAGGGTTCCAATGCATTCCTGGGGACCCAGGGTGCAGACAAAATCAATGCACAGTTGTTTTAGGTAAAGTCTCCAGAGCCAGCCCTCCCCAGTCCTTCATCTATTTCAGGTTGCGCCTGTTTTTCCAGTCAGTAGTCCCTGTTAACCCGCGCCCCACACTTAACAAAAACTCAAAGTGCCACCTGCTCCGGAATGCCCCAGCTCCGGACACCCCCCGCCCGCCGGCGCACTTACGTGTCGGCACACACACGCGCACACGTGTCCACTCGCACCCTCCGCCCAGGAGGCGGAATAGGCGAGGCGAGCCCGGCACGGCCGCGGCAGGTGGGTGGTGCCGGGTGCCGCGGCCCCGCGGGCGCTGTCCCTGTCCCCGCGGACGCCGAGCCCCGCGTCCTCAGCGCAAACTCCTCGCGGCCGCCGGGGTTCTCCGGGACGCCCAGGGCGCGCCAGCTCCTGTTTCGCGGAGAAGCGTTGGCGCCCCGCACCGCGATGGTGTCACCGGAGCCCCGGAATTTAAATAGGGACAGGCAGGGAGGAAGGGGAGGATCTTCTTTTTGACTTTCTGCGTCGCAATTCCTCATGGTCTGCAGGCAGCCAAGTCGGGGTGGGGGGCGCTCCCATGTCTAAGGCAGCTTCTGGCCTTTCCCGGCGCCGCGTCTCTTTGAGCCCGAGAGCGAGTCCGGGGACCGCCGGGGGTGCGCGCGAGCCCAGAGGCGCTCAACGCGCCCCGCCACGCAGCCGCCGGCGCCCCGACCTCCCCGCGCGCTGGGCTCCAGGTCGTCGCGGGAAGCGCCCTGCAGCCGCGGTCCCCTCTCCGGGCGCCGCGCGCCGACAGCCGCGCCAAGTGGAACGCGGCGGCCGCGTGGCTGCAGCTCCGCGGGGCCCTCCTCCCTGGAACCCCGGCCCCCGCCGCACGCACCTTGACCGCTGCCGAACCGCCGCTGGGGATTCCGACTGTGACAGCCCCAACCGCCTGGCTCAGGGTTTCTCCGTTTTCGGCGTCACAATAATAAGGAAGTTTCCCCGCAAGCCTGAGGGCGGCGGAATGCGCTGGGTGAATGACTCCCCATCCGGCCAATGGGCGCCTGTCTGGAGCTGGCCAGCTCCAATGGTGGCCGCGGCAGAGTCGGAGGCGGGGCGACGAGGTCCTCTGGCGGGAGGCGGGGAGAGGCCCAGGCCCGGGAGGTAGGCGGGGGCGGCCGGAGGTGACAGGTCCGGCGGGCCCGGCGACGGGGACTGCGGCGCGGGCGTGTCGGCCAAGATCCGACTGAGGACACAGAGCGTTCGCGCAGGAATAGGATTGCTTTGCACTGGTTTGAAGCTCGAGACACTGATCAGCCGTTGGATTTTTAGACTCTGAGCTCTGAGTCTTATTTTTTATGCAGAGGTGATCAAAAACCTTGGGCACGGGGTTAGGGGAGGCTAGAGGGTGACAACTCAGGGTGAGTCATTAAGTGTTTTGTTTCACTGTGGAGGACTCTTCTGATTCACTCGCCGACGGAGGACAGGAGTAAGCGCAGAGCTGGAACGTGGGGCTGTTCGATGGGAGAGGCAGGAAGAAGGTCTGGGCAAGGGCGGGCGCTGCCAGGGCCCTCCAAGAGAATTGGGGGTCGAAGAGGACAGCGGTGAAGCAGAAGCCTAGAGGGCTTGAGGGAAAATGGAGGGTAGTGGCTAGGGGAGCGTTAAAAAAAAAAAAAGTTACTGAAAGGAACATTTAAATCTTATCAGCAAAATGTCCTGTGACCCAGAAATGGGATAAAGAAGTTTGTCCTTCCCTACTTTAACTGGCACTGAGTCTCAAAGCTTCCTCCTTCTCAAGGTTACAGATTTCTCCTGGTCCTTGTCTGATCCACAAACACTCTGAAGAAAACATTCTCACAAAAAGGAACCTTTCCCTGCCTCACTAGATTTGAAACCTAGAGCAGAACATTGAGGCAGTACCACTTTAACCACGAGTAATGACTGTGAAGTAGAAGAATTACTGTAGCCTGGCATTTGACTGGGTAGATCCTGTGAGAACAGATTCTTCCCAAGGAGAAGATCTGCAATTATGGCTCTGAGAATAACAAAAGAGGAAAAACTGCAGCATTGAAAGATGGGGTGGTGTTGCCTGGCATATGAACTCACAGTGACATAATGCAAGTTGTCAACAGCTCCTGGAACAAGAAAGTAACATTTCATTTAGTAGGTAACTAGGTCATCAAAGAAAACTTCAGACTTTGAAATTTGAGTTAGACTGGACACTGTAAGAATCATTGGGGACAAGATTAATGCAATCCCCTTTACAGGCCAGTTGTGTGTCAGTTTCACTTAAGTCCTAAAGACAAAGTCCTAATTTAGAGCATCACCAAAAAGAACTGAGGAAATCACCAAGCAGGGGTCAGGGAAGTATAAGGGGTGTTTGAAAAGGAGAGAGTGAGATTCTATTCTTCATGTGTCACATAGGTATGTGATCAATCAGTGTTTGAGTCAATAATCCATAGCTCAAATGTTCTTCATGTGAAATTTCATCTTGTGGCACAGGTTACTTATCAAAGACTCAAGTCCAGAGGTGGGATAGAAGTAATGTCTCAATTACAAACACAGGTAATATAAGCTTCCTTACCAAATAACCAGCCAGAACTCCATAACCAGCAAGCACTCCAGGAACTTATATACAGAACAAGTCATGAAAATACCCACTATGCTTAATTTTATTGTATTAAACAATATAAAATTTCCTCAGCAAGGATTTCCGTCAATTTCCAAAGTTGCTGTAAATGACCCCAGTAGTCAGAACACTTTTAAACTACTGCAAAGAGGCCAAAGTTCATTTTTTTCCCACTTCAATAGCTCTGTCTTCCATTCTTCTCTTTCTGACTTCTCATGTGTTTCCTAACAAAATACTGCATATTCAGCAGTATTTTCACCAGACAGTAAGGATATACTAATGACAAACCAGCACATTCCCTGCTGCCTTCAAGAGGGAGAAAATATTAGCTAAATAATCACAACAAGCAATGTATAGTTGCTAACCATGATGTTTTCTGATAGAAAAACTTTCATGTTATAATAAATGATTTACTCCCAGAAGAATTATAAGCAATTAAACCCTAGTCAGTGCTATGCACCTTAAGTATTTAAGAAGTATATTGATGTCTGCAACTTATTTTGAAACGTATATTTGTAAGAATGATTTGAAAAATGGCAGGATGGATAGATGTATGATAAGTTGCAGTTTGAAAATGTTAATTATAAACTATCTGATAGGTAGATGAATGTTTATATTCCACCTTTTCTGAACCTTTGAAAAGTTGGAAAATAAAAGTAAACCAGTATATAATAAAAAAAAAGTATCATAAATTCTGATCAGAATCTTTGCCTGAGGGAGGATTCATGCACTCCAGCTTCTGCCCTGGGCAGGGGATGTACCCCAGGGGATTTTTCAGGGCTGTAGTACTTCTTCCTAAATCTATGCTAAACGTGTTCCATTCTTCACAACTCAAGGCTTACAATGCATGGGACTACTTGGAATTGAAAGAAATTTTCTGGACAGCAAGAATATTGGTTAATGATGATTTTTTTTTGTGTTTCACCTACTTATTCTGCAGACAAATTTTCATTTGGTAAACTAAGAAAGAGATATTTGACATATGAGATCAAATGTTGTCAGCGACAACATTCTGTCTTTCAGCTAAACTTTTTAAAGTGTTTTTTTTTAGCTCCAGGAGGGGAAAGTACTGATTACTTGACAGGTAATGTGCACAGTGTAAAGTTATGTAATGACAAAGGTATACTGCTCCCTACAAATATATTCATGTTATCATTCCAGTTGACACTCAAGGAAAAAATTAGTTGTAAAACATTTTTTAAATGTTCTTTCTTGGTTACTTAATACAGTTTTTCCAAGAGACCTCTATATATACCTAAGCTAAATATCTACGTTTATTGAAAATTGCCCTATAATATAGAATCAGTTAATTTATGTGTAAAGTAACATAGAAGAAAGATATCATTATTGCCATCAACCAAATAATTATTTGATTATTTCTAACAGGAAGCATCATTCCTGACTACAAAGAGCTTGGAGCCATTATTACTTTCTTTTGTTCTTAAAATTATTGCTAAGTTTGATTTATTTTTATTAAGTCAACCACCTTATCTTACCATAAAAAAACTCACTAGTATCGTAAGTTAAAGGTAACTAGTAGCAATACCATTGGATGGTTGGCTATTTCCTATGAAAGACTTTAGGATGAGCATTGGTTTGTCCCTGCAGGCTGCATGCAATAAAACCTTTAGGAACTGGGCCCTCCCTGGTGGCACAACAGGTTAAAGCACAGCACTATAAAGCTGTTCCCAGCCACTGCAGCATGAGTTGGATCCCTGGCCAGGGAGCTGACCCATATGACATCTCCTGACCCACCTATTGCTCCCCTTCACAGTGTTACTTCAGTCAATCTGCCTGTTCTGCTCCTCACTCTCTTTGGTGAATCCTCTCACCCACTGCACCTCTGATCTGTATCCCAGTTCTTGTGTGTATAAGTAAAGTAAAACAAAAAACCTTTAGGAAGTGACATCTTTCACAAAGTTTTCTCTTTTCACAAAATCCTAAAACTTGTCTTCCTACAAATGACATCCAACCTATTTCTATGAGAACACTGTACAAAGTACATCAGGAAATGCAGCTAAGACCGTGTTTGCAGTTGTATTGTGTACACAAATTCAGTTGCCCCAATTAGGCAGCTGTTTTATCCTTCTAGGTGCAAAAAGTACTTATATTCTTCAAAAGTTTGTGTCAGATCAAAAAAAAAATCATGAAATGAACATTCTCCCCTTCTTTGAAGATTTGATTATATTTGGGTGAAATGAAATTTAAGAAATTCAAGTATATCCTAGGAAAACTAAAGTGAGCCTATGGAATTTCTTTTTTT
>NW_004567113.1:8637712-8638877 GCF_000260355.1 Condylura cristata
CAGAACAGACAGATCCATGAAGTACACTGCTGAGGGAAGCAGCGAGCGGGTCAGGAGAGGTCTGCGGCGCCATGTGGATCTCCTCCAGGGCAGGCAGGGATCGAACTCATGTGGAAGTGGCTTAAGCTTCTTTGTGCTGAGCTTTAACCCACTGCGCCACCAGGGAGGGCCTAAAAGTGACTCATTTTACTGCTGCCCTTTTTTGGATTCAATTTCCTTGTCAAGGAAATGGGTAAGTAACATCCCACTAGCTTGGCTTCTCACTGCCCATGATATCAGTGAGAAGTGTTACCCGTGTGGTCAGGAGCTTTCTGAGGAACTGGCATTTCAGAAAGAGGCCAGTCCACAATATTCAGAGCAGACATTTAGCATACTCCATGTGTGATGTTCCAGAGGCATCAGCACATCTGTGGATGTGATCTAGGGACTTCAGGGAGCATGCAGAAAAGGGCCATCCTCTTTTATTTGCTACCACCAACACTCCAACCTAAGTCTCTTAACTGTCAGTCAGGACATGACTCCCTGGACTTTCCCTCCATTGTCCTAAATGGTACGACCTAAGCTAGACTCCATATCATCCCCACTAATTCATCCTTATTAATTTTCCAAACATACTTTTAGATCAATTCATTCCTCCACTGGAAAATCTTCAACTTTCTGAATTATTCAAACTCCATAACCCAGTGACAAAGTAATGTTCCAGCTTTATCTGCCACAACTTATGCCCACGATTTCTTCCCCACAGTCACCTTGCTAAGTCAGGGCTCCCCAAACTGCGCATCTTGAGCTGCAATTCACAGTTGGTGGACTCTACCAGGCAGAGGCGTGTATTGACACTCCCTTCCCACCACCAAGCAATACCACCAGCATGCTCTATGCCTTCCTTATTTCCTGCTTTGACTGTTACTTTGTGGTTTCACAAAATTTTTTAAATCTACAGAAAAAAATGTAATAGCAAATGTCCTCATAATTTATTACCAAATATTCAACAAATTTTACCATTTTGGTTTTGATATTTAACAAGGTGAATAAAATATAAAGACAAAGCCCATAGCTTACTCAAAAAATAAATCAACCTGACATATTATTTTATGCTCAGCTTTCTGAATTGAACATGATATTAAATATCTACAATGGAATTAAATACACCACCACTTTAAAGGAC
>NW_004567113.1:8639627-8647821 GCF_000260355.1 Condylura cristata
AATAAATAAATAATGTCTCTGGTAGTTGTTCATTGTTTTTTGTTTTTACTTTATTACAATTTTTCCCCCTGATCCTTTATGCTCCTGCTATGAATGAAGCCATCCAGTATTTTTCTTTTTCTTTCTGGCTTATTTCCCTAAGCATGATCCCTTCCAGCTCCATCCATGTTGCTGCAAAAGGCATGAGTTTATCTTTACAAAATGGATATTCTATAAAGATCTTCCCATTGTTGCATATTTAAATAGTTTTAGTTCTTTGCATTATAAATAATAGTGTGACATAACTACACACAGTGAACATAGTTACATATGTTTTCTCGAATTTATTTCATTAAGATAAATTCATAAAAGTGGAATTGCTAGACAGAATGCAGATTCCTAGGACTTTCTAGTGTGTTTTGCTGAAGTTCCTTAACAAAAGATGGCACCAGCTAAATACACACATGATGTCTAAGTGGTCCCTTACCAAAAGTGGTGCTGTCTTGTTTTGGTTTTCATTTTGTCTTTTTTATGAGATTAATTTTGTAAGCTACCTTCAGACTCAACTAGAACATGAAGCTACAAAGAAAACTAAATCATCTAGTAAAATGGAAAGTAATATGGCACACTCTAAAAATTAGCTTAGGTAAGCTGCTTCTAACTATTCATTACAAAAAAGTAATTAATTGTATGAGACACTATGATTGGAGTGCTGGTCCTTTCCGACATTGTGAATTCAATGTCATGTGATGCTCCCTGTCCTCTTATGCACCTGCCAAAAATAAAAGGTTCCAGAAAGGAAGATCTATGCAAACTCAATCTGTTGTTAATCATTTTCATCTTCAGTACACATGCACAGACCAGTAATAATAAGTTGATGGTTCACCAAGTTCCGTAACAAAATAAAAAGCTGACAAAATGTGAGAATGTTCATCACCCAGCAATAGAATTGAAGCCAGAGAAAGCAAGTTATTGTCCATTTCTCATAAAGAAAACTTAGTGCCATAATGTCTAACACCCATTGTTGTCCAGTTGATTTCCATCAGTCACCTTGTTAATATGTACTAATGAAAATACCAGAAGAAAATACCAAAATTACCAATAATCAAGTAAATACATACTTTGGGTTACTTTATTATTTTTAGAAGTCAATTTTTACTATTCCAGCCAAGTTCTTGCTCAGTTCCCTTATGGATTAAATAGATAAATTTTTAATAGAAATATAGAGCTGTCAACCTAAGACAGTTAAAAAACTTGCCCTGTACCTGGAATGAAACACATAACCTAGGCCTTACAAGTGTTAGGTTTAGCTTAATTATACTGATTTTCTGGAAGAAAATAACTTGGAAGCATGGTGGATTATATAATTTTAAAAAAATCATGGCTATCTGAAACTATGTAATGTTAACTTGAACTGGTGTCTTTAGAGGTGCAGTTCATTTTGTTAAATGTGGTTGTATGGATTAGGAAGGAACTAAATCCAATACCTGGTGAGCTTGTGAGATAGCCATGTGAACACAGACACACAGGGAAAATGCCATGAACAAAAGGAGACAGAAGATGGAGACTTGAGTCTGCTAGCTAAGGAAGACCAGACACTAGCAGAGAGACAGAGAGTACATTCTCTCTCAGAGCATCTAGAAGGAGTCACTTGACATTGCCTTGATTTCAGACTTCACTCTTCAGAATTCTGATAAGTTACCAGCTTGTGGTAAGGGGCTAAGTAACAGAAATCATCTATTATAGAATTGTATTGTAGTCTAGTGTTGGCAACTGTCACAGGTTGATGGCTAAGGAACAGTGACAAGTTATCTGGCATCTGTCCAGCATTCCTGTCCTCTGAGAGCTTGATGTATGTTCTCCCCAAAGTGTCAACTCAATCAAAACAAATGACAATTCCAAACCAACAAGGTCTACTTTTAGTCAAGGTATATGGGGTGTGGTATGCCCTATCTAGATCTTTCCAACAAGCAGTGATATCCCTTTGCAAGCAAATATGGGCAAAACAAATCTATTCTACAAAGTGCCTCTCTCCATATATTATTTTGTTATGTTGTCAGTCAAATCATAACTCCATATCAATTTCACTCAGAAAACATAAAAATTATAGGTTATATTTATACAAACTTTGAACTTAATGAATGTCTAGTCTCTTAAAAAACAAATCATTATGTTTTCCTTGATATCACAGCTTAGCAGAACCTTTTCTGATTCGACTATAGTAATAGAAAATATTTATTTTACTTTCTTACTGAATTCATATTTTCCCCCACAGAACAATACTTTGAATATTAAGGTGAACCTTCGTGTCTGTGCAGGAAAATCAATCCTATCCAAAAGAAACAGTGTCAAGTGCAAACCTAGTGTATTCTTTCATATTATTAAAAGAAAATTGTGACATTAATTTTTAATTCTAAAACGTATGCATGTTGAAAAACAAAATGTGAGCTGTTCCTTTTGATCTGTACAGAGATGGAAAAGCAGTACTTAAGAAAATTGCTTTAGGGTAGAGATACTAACCCACCGTCAGCCTCCAAAGGTTTCTTTGGACTTGACTATGCTGAATTTAAGCTACATTGACAAGGATCCCTTCAGTGTATAGAACTCACAACAGATTTAACAACAGCAACATTTTACTTAAGATCAACTAAGCAACTCTTGATAATTTACTTCATGGGGTAAAAGTTGCTATTCTGGAGTTACTCCAGCTTCTATGCCTCATCTATTCTTCGAAAAAAATTTGCCAAAGATGATTATTTGTTGAGTCTCTTTAATACCTACTTTGTGAAGCTGTTCGTACTTTTCATTTTTACAAAAGTCCTTTAGGAAACACAGATGAGATATTCTGTAAGACACTAAAACACAATCTTTTTTTTTATAACAGTTTCATCATTTTGTACATTTTTTTTTCCATCTCAATTGTAATCCCTGCAGGTTTCCCATCACCAAGTCGCCTGTGTGCCATCGCCATAATCCCGTAAACTTCCCTCCCCATCCCCCCGTTTTTGATCCCATTCCCCACTCCACCCCCACAACATGTCTCTGGTATATGGCTGTTCATTATTCTTGTTATTTTTTCGCCTGGTCCACTATACTCCTGCTATGAGTGAAACCATCTGGTATTTTTCTTTCTCTTTCTGGCTTATCCCACTAAGCATGATCTTTTCCAGCTCCATCCAAGTTGCTGCAAAAGACATGTGTTTCTCGTTTTTGGTGGCTGAGTAATATTCCATTGTATATATGTACCACATCTTTTTAATCCAGTCATCTACATTTGGGCATTTGGGCTGCTTCCATGTTTCTCCAATTGTAAATAAAGCAGCAATAAACATGGGGGTACAGGTATCTTTGTCAATCAGTGTTTTTGTGTCTTTTGGGTAGATACCTAGGAGTGGGATTGCTGGGTCGTAGGGACGCTCCATTAAAACATAATCTTTTAAAGATCACATTGTCAGCAAATAAAATAATTCTCAACAGAACAAGCTCTATAGCCTTTTTGCAAGCAGTTTTAAAACCACAAGAAGTCCCAAAAAGGTTCTAGTAAGGGAAAGAAGAAGCAGAAGTTTGCAGTGCCAAACTGCATTAAAAGAAAGAATATTGAGTTTTCAGGTGTTGCTCTTCTTTCTCCACCCTCAGCGGAGGCATTTGGGGCGTCATTCTTTTTTTTTGTTTAATTATTTATTTATACATACAGAACTGGGGTACAGGCCAGACGTGCAAGGGCAGTGAGAGGATTCACCATTGACAGAGTGGGGAGCAGAACAGGCCGACTGAAAAGGTACACTGCTGAGGGGAGAAGTGGGCGAGATAGGAGAGGTCTGTTGTGCCAGGTGGATCACCTCCAGGCCTAGGATCGAACTCGCACTGAAGCGGCCATGGCCAGCTTGCAGTGCTGCGTCCTAACCTGTTGCAGTGCCATGGAGGGTCCACTCTATTTTTTCTTCATGATGAAACTTTGCCACAACTGCTTACTGATTCAAACAATCTAGTAAGTTTATTCATACAAAAATATAGTAAGCTATAATATTTGAACATTTTCTTCTAGAAGGAAGCGGAGTAATTTCATTGCTAATTGATATACCTGATCCAAATAAAATAAGCATTATTGTGCAATATGAAAGTAACATTTTGCCTCCAAAAGGTCCCTTTCTGAAGCCCCCAATGCCCTCCCTAGGACTCATGGAAAACGCATAAATTTGAATTCATCTTTCCCCCAGAAAATTAATTCTCCTTCCATTGCCTGTATAATTTAGCTCAGATTCTTGAGTCACCTTGGTTCTTTCTGATTCTTCTCCCTTTATCCAGCCAATCTGCAAATACTGTCATTTTTTTTTCTTTTCATATCCATCTCTTCCACTTTATATTAATTTCCAATTGTCCCCTACCACAAACTTAGTGGCTTAAAACAGCAAAGTTTATTCTCCTCCACATAGGGAAGCAAAAATTCCCAAATGAGTCTGATGGGACTTAAAAACAAAATATTGACAAGTTCGGTTCCATCTGAAGCTCTAGAAACTTTGATTCTTCCAGCTTCTAGAAAATGTTAACATTTCTTCCATTATCACATTACTCCAATCAATCTCTGCTTCCTTAGTCAAATCACCTTCAAACTTTGACTCTCTTATAAAGATCCTGTAATGACATCACGCACAAATGCATAATACAGGATAATCTCCTCATCTCAGAACCATTAATCACAACTGCAAAGCTCCTTTATAAGGAAGAGAACATATTCACAGATTCCAGACAGTAGGACATATTTATGGGATGTTTATTCAGTCAACTATGCTATTCAGCACCTCTTCCTCAACCTTAGTTTTGGCTGTTAACTGTACACCTGAACTATTCCGACTTCTATAGGAGACCTCCCAATTCCATTGGTTATTTGAATTATAGCAAATATTCACAAAAATATAGTTCTACACCTTGTTGCCCACACCATTTCAAGACCCCAAAGCTAACGTACTTTGGCCCAACTTAGGTCACTTCTGTCAAACTGACTCCCACACTGCTCGCCATCCACATAAACCAATTATAGTTCTGTATTTGTTCATTCCCAGTCTCCTCATAGCTCCAAAATTCTCCTTCTTAAAAAAAAAGATTTATTTACTTATTTATGCATATAGAATTGGGGGTACAAGCCAGAGGTGCAGGAGCAGTGAGAGGGGAGCAGAACAGGCAGATCAATGAAGTATACTGCTGTGGAGAGCAGCAGGCAAGTCAGGAGAGGGCTGCTGCAACACGTGGGTCACCTCCCTGGCAGGGGATCTGAAGCACACTCACACTGAAGTGGCTGTGGCTAGCTTGCCCAGCGGCCTCCTAAGCCATTGCCACCAGGGAGGGCCCTCCAAAATTCTCCTATCTGACTAAATATCACCTCTCCCATGAAGTGATTTCAACTCACAATGGTCTCTACTTTCTTAAACTTCCTAAGGCACTTTTTGTTGAGGTGATGCCTCTATCACTTAGCATATATTGATTGTGGGTCCTATTGATTATGGGTCCTATTTTCAACACTTTCCTACTATATGAGCTGAGAGGAGTCATTTTTCCTTCCCATGCCATTACCTTGTCTGTAAAACTTCTAATATTCATACCCTAACCATATAGTTGTTAAGAAGAGATAATATAAATACTTAAGATGCTCAGTGCCTAATTCTCAACAGTGAAGTTTATCCTCTTATCTTCTTTTTATCCTCCATTTATCTTCTGTGGTCTATGCCCTACATCATTGTCTGAACTAAAAATTATTTAAAGGGAGGGGCTATTTCTTACACAATATACCATTTGCATTGTAAACTTAATAAATGCACCTCATCATTTTTGTTAGGGGTCATAATCATGGTAATATAAAGGGGTATTTCAATATTGTTTTTAGAATATCAATCTTTTCCATGACACTTTGTCTTCTGTTAATCTGTTTAAATCCATATTAAACTGTTTGCACTTCCATTAAACTGTTTAACACTTATATTTAGCTGTTTACAGAGGATTTATGCTTGTTTCACTATAGAAACACCTAAAGACGACAGTTGGCAAAAAGCCGGTCTTCGTCAAATATTGGCAGAAGTATCAATCTTCCAGTGTTCAGGGATCTGCTTGTCACACTGTCTCCTTTATACCTAATTTCTCATCCAAAAAGAAAAGAAATGAAAGAGAGTATTTGATGACCTCAAGTCATTTGAAACGCCAAAATTCATAATAGTGTTAAATTAATCCTTTAAATAGGGTGAGAAATTAATTTGATCAAGAAATAACCCTTTCTTATCTTTCAATTTTTTTCCTCCAACACTACTTTCATGTTACTATCACCATTCTATGGTTTCAGTTTATAATACAGATCTGTTTATGGAGACAGTAAAGATAAGGCTTTTCTGTTAATGACTATATAAAATTAAATCAATAACTATTACTTGAATAACTAATATTTTAAACTACTTTTGGTATTATAATTCTATTTTACATAGTCACAGGTGTAAAATATATAGTTTGTTCTATTGGGAAGATTTTTTTATATCTATATATATGTGTAGCAATTTTGGTTTTTCATTAGACTCAAGATATATATATATATATACATATACATATATACATATATATGTACATATATGAAAATCTGTGTATATATCCAATCAAATATATTTTTTTTAAAGATTCATTTATTTATGCGTACAGAACTGGGTACAGGCCAGAGGTGCAGGGGCGGTGAGAGGCTTCACCAGAGACAGAGTGGGGAGCAGAACAGGCAGATCGACGAAGTACACTGCTGAGGGAAGCAGCGGGCGGGCCAGGAGAGGTCTGGCTCGCCATGTGGTCTCCTCCGGGGGCAGGCGGCAGGCGGGAATCGAACTCATGCGGAAGTGGCTTCAGATTCTCAGTGCTGTGCTTTAACCCGCTGCGCCACCAGGGAGGGCCACAAATATATTTTTTTAAATAAATGTATAATTAAGGTTGAAAATGGGAAGATATAAACAAGATGATTTTTGCCCAAAAGTATCTGAATCCTAGTCTTAGTAGCAGCCTTTTCCCTTTAAGGTTCACAAAAGAAATATGTTCACAGAGAAAAAAGCAAATAAGAATAAACACTTGCTAAAACAGACACACACAAACACACACTTATTATTAAATAAGTCTTTAATGGCAGAAGTTAAATTCAGAAGTTATCTGGAACTTAGTGAAAAACTACTTTTATCTAAGGTTCATTAGCCTGATGGATCCAATTTCAAAACAGGGGCCTAGTTGCTTTATTTCTGCCCCATTACTTAAATCTGAGTTTTAGATCTTGTTATTCTTTTTTTTTTTTTTAAAGATTCATTTATTTATGCGTACAGAACTGGGTACAGGCCAGAGGTGCAGGGGCAGTGAGAGGCCTCACCAGAGACAGAGTAGGGAGCAGAACAGGCTGACTGACAAAGTACACTGCTGATGGGGAGCAACAGGAGAGCCAGGAGAGATCTGCTGTGCCATTTGGGTCACCTCCGGCACTGGGGATTGAACTTGCACTGAAGTGGCTGTGGCCAGCCTGCAGTGCTGCCATCTAATCCTTTGCACCACCAGGGAAGGCCTAGATCTTGTTATTCTAATGCTCACAAACATCTTATTTAAATCCCTTCCACAAGACTCTACTTTGGAAAAGCATGGCCTACATTGTGTCCTTTAATTTTACAATCCTTATCAGTTTCTCTGAAACACTACAAAATCACTACAAAACGGTCTACAAGAGTATTTCAACCAATGTTAAATGGTACTAAGAGACAGAACTAAGATTGGGCACAGGTCACTGTCAGTGGGTTCTCACCTCCACACACAATTGTAAGACCACTCATGACCGGGGTTCAACAAAAACTGGCTCCCAAACAAGAGATTGGGAGAAGGAAAGAGTTTTTGTGGCCTCAAGTGCCCATCTAACTCACTCCAGATAGTGCCCACAGAGACCAGAAGTCCCAGCAAAGGCCCCTGATTTAATAGCGAATTAGAAAGCCCAGTCAAGAGGTTATTGATACTATTATAGTAGTGCAGGCTAGAAGTGGTAGAAAATGGCAGAAAAGATGAAGAGAAGTTGATGGAGCCAAGATCAAAATAGAAGAAGCAGAAGAAAGGGGAGGTGGGAGGGGTTTTAGAAGAGGGAAAACCAAAGAAAGGTCCTATTTTTCTGGCTTCATTTTTGATTGGATGATGATGAACTTAACTAAGATTAATAAAAAGAAGAAGAAGA
>NW_004567113.1:8648081-8652893 GCF_000260355.1 Condylura cristata
TCTGTATGCACAAATAAATAAATCTAAGAGGATTCAGCAAACTTAAATGAAATGTTAAGCAGATATGGGCTATAGCTAAAACAATTCATATCAAATTTAGGTATAAGTTTCAGTAATAAAATAATGTCTTCTATGTATATAAGACTTATTTAAAACTAGAGATCATTTTATTTTTCCCAAACTGCCTGATGTAAAGACTATGTGCTCTGTAAATTGGTACTTTAGGAAGGAAAAACCTATTATTTCACTGTAGAAGGAGAATCTTCAATATTGCTTGATACTTAAACTGCTTTGTTTTAGAGAATTGACTGTAAAAGGCGCTGCAAACTTGTGCCACTGGCATTGAGTAGAAAACAGAGGAGCAAACATGAGAGCAAGTGACATCATCTTTGTGTCAGCTGTTCATACTTGTCAGTTTTGACAGGTTAAAAAAGAGCTCGCAGATGACATTGAGACCAAATCAGCATTCAGCTTTTAAACTTGGAGGGCAACATGATTTTTAGCGTAATCGCTTCGATATGCTATTTGCATGTCCCAACACTACTAGAATAAGAACTATTCAGTGGGTAGAAAGAAGAAATCCTGTATGGAAGGATACTAGTGTGCATCTTTATTGATGTTCCACCAAAAGCTGTCTTTGCAATAGGTAATGTCCATCTTTCTTGCCTTTACTACTCCAATAAATTTTTTTCAAAAATGGGACTGACTGTCATTGAAAATCATATCTGATCAGACAGAATTAAAAACCAGATTAAGTTTATCTAGAATCAGTCTCATTTCTTGTCTAAGTAAAAACTAAAACAAAAAAACTAACATACAAAATTTCTCCAGGATAACCAAGGCAAACATTTTTTAAATATCCTGATAGTATTAAAAAGCACTAATTTCTGGGCTTCCCAAATGATTCAGGGATTAAAGTCTCAACACTATCAAACCATCACCAGTTACTGTGGTTTGAGTTTAATCCCTGGCCAGGTTGCTCACCCACATGGTGCAGCAGACCTCTCCTGTCTTGTCCACTGCTCCCCTAACAGTATATTTCAATCAGTCCTCCTGTTCTGCTCCTTACACTGTCTCTGGTGAATCCTATCATCCCCAACACCTCTTGCTACACCCCCATTCTTGTATGCATAATAAATATTTTTAAAATAATTGATTCCATATGTTCCAGCAATTCTATTTCTGGGTACACTCAAAATAATTGGAAGGAGTATAAACCCATGTTCAAATCAGCATTTTCACAATAGTCAGAGGAGGAAGTGTCCATCAACAGATGGAAGGGGTTTAAAAAAAAAGTGTTATAAATAAAATCGATTATTTTTGAGCTTTAAAATGAAGACAATTCTGACACATGCTACAACATGAATGAACCATGAACACAGAGTGTCAAGTGAAACAAGTCAGTCACAAAAAAATATTGTCTGATTCAAATTAAATGAGATACTTAAAGTGATCAAGTAAAATGGTTGGTGCCAAGGACTGAGTGAAGAGGGGCCTGGGGAGTCAATGTCAAATGGTCACAGAGTTTCATCTAAGAAGTCAAAAAAGTTCTGGAGAAGGATGGTGTTGATGACTGTACAAAAATGTGAATATTTAATGATACTGAATATACTGTAAAAATGGTTAAAATGGTAAATTTTATTTTATATGTATTTTAGCACAACTAAAAATAATATTTAACTTTTAAGTAGTAAGTTATCTGTCATATGAGCAACATGGTAATAATCTGACAGACTAAGACACATCAGTATGGGATCCAAGTAACAAAATTGACTCCGGAATGTCTGGTCTCCTGGGTTTTCATTAACAGTTAAATCAAATTGAGAGAATAGTGTGATGGATTTGATCACCTAAAAGCAAATGTAGTTTCAATGTTCCCTGTAGAATTATTTGGAATAAAAATGATGATCTATTTCTCTGCTTTACTGACCATCCCACATCAAGTTCTCAGCTACAAGGAAATCCTTTCAGGGAAACAGTCAAGATAAAATGGAATGGGCCAGGTGGGGGGGGGGGAGTTGGGGGGGAGGGAGACTAATCAGTAGGGAAAGAACCTGAGAAATAATTTATAGAATTATTACTTAAGGATGACACATTCACTGTAATGAGAAGAAATAATTTGTTGCTTTGTTGCTTGGAAGAATAGAAGGAAGACCCAATTTTGTAAGCTACACATTAAGCAGGGTTTGGATCAGTAGAAGGAAGAACGTTATCTATATCCCTCTTGTAGAACTTTCCACTTTCTATTTTTAGTTTAACTTGCTTCTAGACCTTATGGTAATATCCACATAGCACCTGGTAATGCACATATTAAGTCCCAAAATACTTGTTGAATGAATTAGAGAGTGAGAATGATTAAAGAGCAGACTGTCAGAACTGCCAGAGATGAAACTGAGCTGTCCCGTGAGGGAAGGCATTCAAGCACAGACAGGGTAACTACTTGAAGGAAACATTATGGAAGAGATTCACGTTTCATTTACTTGGTTGGATTGGGTGACTTCTAAAGGTCTTTTAAGCCCTGAAGATTGGGTTTCATGATCTAGGTTTAAGTCCTGGCTTTGCTACTTAGCAGCACAGGGCATTAGGTAAAGTCACTTAGCTTCTTTGCTCAAATGGGCTTGTATTATGTATTATGTACACTGCTTGCTATGTAAATTCTTTGGAGATCCAAAATAGCATTTAAAAGCAAACAAAAACAAGCAGCAAAAGCAAAACAAGAAGGCTAACCACATTTCTATGCAAATTGGTGAAAAGTCATATATGAACTTTGAAAGAGCACTGAGGTTAAGTGACTGGAAGCCTGGGCTCAGAGAGACCAAATAGAAGGACTGACTATATTATAGGACCTGCCCTTGAGGGATAAGCAGTGCTAGCCCCAAAGACTGTCTTGGGGAAAAATAACACTTCAGACTTGCTGAGGGTCAGAGTCCTATCTATGGCAATATATGCAATGCTTCAAGGGTATGCCCCCATCTGTTCCTGGGATAGGAGATGGGAAGGGGAGGGAAGCAGGGAGAATAGAAAAAAACTGTTAAGGCAGGTGTTTCTAGATTGACCAATATATTGGCTATGTGGATGGAAGTAAGCTTCTCTAAAGCATATAATGAGAAAATGAGGCAGAAACCAGAGGTGTATAAGTCAGTGTTGAGGTCAGTAGAAGATGTTCTCAGCTGAGATATATCAAATTCTAGTTTTAAAGTATTCAAATGAAAGCCAGGTCCCAGCTGATGCATCTTATGCCACAGTAGTACTGCCTACCCAGGCCAAAATAAAGTCTTATCCTGCCTGAGGTTAAACCTATAGGAGAAACCATTATGGAATATACAAGAATCAGTTGCAAGGCAGGAACAGATCGGGAGAGTGCCCTGCAACTTCCAAAGGGCTTTATCAGTGGACATGTGTAAGGTAAGTAGCGGTCAAGCTTTTGCACTGCTGGCCTCTGTGGCAATCACCTGCAGCATTCAATGCAGGAGGAGCCTGGGAGCACGGGCTCAGGGTGAGCCTGTCTGATGCTAGACACCTGGAGCGTGGTGTGGGTGTGAGCAAGTGGGCACACCTGAGCCAAGAGACAGGCTATAAGGGCAGCATCATGCAAATGACAGTGTGCAAACAGTGACTACAGAGACAGGAGATCATGAGAGAATGCCAGAGAGCCCAGAAAGAGTAAAGATCCTGTGGGGGGCTGGGAGTCCTCTCAGTCTCTGGACCCTAGGCTCTGCACCTGATTGTCTCACTACAAGTGCTATAGAAAGATCTTTAAAAATCTGCAAATCCCAACAACTAGAATGATCCACAGAGATGTCATTTGTTAGTTGGTTATCTGTAATCAGCATGGAAATTCTCAGTAAAGTGTAGTTTTTCTTCACTTTAGTCTTTTAAATATCCTGGACTCAAACACTACTTTATCTTTCAAATTTACTATGTTAAATGAAAAGGAATTATAGCATTACAAGAAAAAGTATTTGACTATCTGATTATAGAATTAATCCCATGGAAAAATACCTTTTTTTTTTTTAAAGGAGGCTAGCTGAGCAACAGCAGAAAGTTCAAAAAATTCTGAGATCACAAATGCGTTATTTTCAGATATCTTGTATTGTCACAATATAATCACCAACTCTTCTCAAAAGCTTGGTTTTAAATAAATGCTGCTACCACCTAAAAAAAAATCTGAAAAGCCACTGAGGCTCCAGGATTCCTTTACCTGTCTGTCCCAATCCATATGGAGCCTGCCTATGGCCTGCAGGCCTTGATTCATTAACAAATGTGTGTAGCTTAATGATTAGAAAGTTACCTCTGGGACCAGATTGTCTTGGATTGAATCATATTTACTACTTAACAGTGACACACCTGCCACATACCTGCATACCTGCTTGTGCTATCCAGGCTCAGTTCCCACAGGTGGGTATGAAACTCTCCCCCCCACCCCACCCCCACCAAACAACAAGCAATCCTTCTGGTGTCAGAGAACTCAGTTTTGCTCTATTCTAACAGTATCTGCCAGCAGATAGCTTCAGATTCCATAGATAAAGGACTTGCTCTCCCAAAACTGCCCTCCACTTCAGGTGCTGGCCACAGCCCAGGCAGTCACCTGTGCTTCTGCCAGAATGGCTATAAGTTATAGGCTTCCAGGGCTCTCCCTAGTGGCACAATGGTTAGGATGCAGCACTGCAAGCTGGCTGTAGCTGCTTCAGTGCGATTTCCATCCCCGCCCCGGAAGTGACCACGTGGTGTGGCAGATCTCTCCTGACCCGCCCACTGCTCCCCTCAGCAGTGCACTTCTTCGATCAGCCTGTTCTGCTTACCACTCTGTCT
>NW_004567113.1:8652993-8657248 GCF_000260355.1 Condylura cristata
AAATCTTAAAAAAAAAATGGCTTCCAGGTCCCCCCCCCCCCAGGATTGATTGATTTGCGGAGCAGCTCACAGGACTCAGGAAATATATTCATTCATTCACTAGATCATTGATTTATTATAAAGGATATAATTCACGAACAGTCAGAAGAAAGTAACGCAGAGGACAAAGTTTATGGGAAAGGTATGAAGTTGCCCTGCCCTCTCCCAGAATCCAGTGCACCAATTTTCCCAGAATCCCAACAGTCAGAAATGTTTTCAGAGTTCCTCCTTTCATTGTTTTCCCCTTTACATAGCTATAATTGATTACCTCATTTGACCATTTGAAAATGAACACCCAGCCCTTTGCCCCTCCCTAGATGTCTGTGGATGGGACTGAAAGTTCTAACACTTTAAACACATGTTGGTTTTCTTGGCAACCAACTCCCCAACCTTACAGTTTCCAAATGTTACATTCATTAACAAAAATACTTTTAGGACCTCCCTGGTGGCACAACAGGTTAAAGTACAGCACTATGAAGCTGGTCGCAGCCTCTTCAGTTGGAGTTCAATCCCAAGCCAGGGAAGTGACCCACATGACTCAACAAACCTCTCTTGGCCTGGCCACGGCTCCCCTTAGCAGTGTATTTCAGTCAATCTGCCTAGTCTGTTCCCCACTCTGTCTTTGGCGAATCCTCTCACCCCTGTACCTCTAGCTTGCACCCCAGTTCTTATATGCATAAATTAATAAATCATTTTTGAAAAGATATTTTTAAAAGTCTCAATATTTAGGAAATTCCAAAATTCCTGGGAGCTGTGAGCAAGGGACTGTGGATGAAGAATGAATATATGTGTGAAATACACTTTGGTCATGTAACTCACAAAATAAGTATTTTTATTAATTACAAATCTTTAATTATACAATGAAGATAACAATATTAGCTACCTCCTAGGGTGGTCTAGGGTTAAATGAGAAAACGTGGTGACGTGTTCAGAGTGATATCTGACATAAATGAACACTCAGTGAATATCAGTAGTTATTGAGTTTGCCTAAAACTTGGTGACCCATACCTGTCTTTTTCTCTCATAATTTGCTTTTTAACCATATCTTCAATTGTATTCATCCAAAGGTTTTCAACCTGGTGTGACTTTGACCCAAGGGAGAGTTGGCACCAATGGTAGTCACAAGTAAGCAAGGGTAAGCAGAAGGGCCACTGGCATCTAATAAGATGCTGATAAACAACCACAACAAAGAACTAACTGCTCCCAAAAGTCTATAGTGTTGAGGTTGAGAAATTCTGACCTAAATATATTTATAATAACCAGAAAATTTCATCTACAGCAACTACAAAGAAATAAAATGGCATATTCTCTTTCGATCATTTTCCAAAGTATTAATTCTTTGAAAAGATGGAAAGCAAGACAGCAATTCCTGGTTGGTACTGTCACAAAGACTCTTCCATCTTGGTCCCTTCCACTTGTAGTGCGCTGTAGTTAGGGGGTGTGGTAGGAGCTATATATCCCAGGATGCAGCTGGCTACTTTGCTCCTCTCTAGATCCTGTCCAGTTGCTTTCAGATAATGCAAATTCCTTCTAGATCTTGGCAGTAGACTCAGCAATCCCACCATTTGGGGAAGGGAGAGTATGAGGTTTTCATCTTTTCTGAAACACCAAGGTCTTTCTACTAACATCTAGGAAGGGCTGTCCAGATTGCACGCCAGATGTCTTTTAAATCCAATACTTTATCTTTTCTCAGTCTCACGATATACACAGGTTAAGGCTCTGGAATCTCCTTTGAGGCTATCAATAAATGGATTGATAGTGAGGATTTTCTTTTCCACAAACTCTCAGCTTTATATAATTAAATTTCAAACCAATGTGGGACTAAAAGGAAAATTAACCACTTGGGTCACCATCCTACCTTAATCTTATCCCAGAATTCCAGAAGTCAGCATAGGACCCCAGACCAGAGTTTGTAGGTCCTCAGTGATACTGCATAGTAGCAGTGTGAATAAGTGGCTACAGTGTACAATTTTCTAATTTCAAGTTTAAAATATTCAACTAAAAATGGCATCTAATCAAGACATTAAGCTTCACAAGAACTGGAAGTGGCTGGATTCTAAACCTGATGAGCTTTATGTTCTATGTGCACATAAAGAATGTTTTTTAATGACTGATTGAGTAAGCTAAAATTTCATTTTCTTCTCCAAATGGCTATAGATTTCCTTTTTCTCAGTGAACATGGAGCTTGAATACACTCAAATACCAAAGCCCAGCTGTTTCCCTTTGTGAGCAAAAAGCAGTCTAAATTAGTTTTTATAACATATACATATCTTTCATTCTCATAAAGTGCTACACTCAACAAATAACAGTTTAGATGAAATCCAATGAATGTTTTTCCTGTTCTTTTTCTCCCTGTGGAGTCTTGCCCCATACTTTTGCATCTGATATCCATGGGAAAACTGTAGCCACAGTAATTTTACAAATAACAGATCCCAATTATCAACTGTATCTTAAATAAAGTTTATGATTAAAATTTTCCCATTTATGTAATTTAACTATTGACTTCATGAATAAAAACACTGTAATTATATTGATTTTAGATATTACTAAGCCAATTTTTTGGTTGGAAAATCGGCTAAAACGATATACATTTCAACTGAACAAGATCATATCCCTAAATTTCTGACTTCTATTTCTTGGTAGAGTATAACTGATATCAGGAAAAGTACTTGTCAAAATAAATTGTTTTGGGAGATTTCTTCTTTGATACTGTTTTATAGTATCTAAACCACATACAAAGAAAGAGTGTGTCTTACTGGAAATTCAAAACACTTTTATCACACATATTATTTCCTAGGGTTATCATAACAAAGTATCACACATTGAGTGGCATAAAGAACAGAAGTTTATTTCCTTATAATTCTGGAAAGTAGAAGTCTGAGGTCCACCTGGCAGGGTTGATTTTTTTTTTTTACTTGACTTGTCAAGAACAATTCCCTCTGTCTTCCATCTACACATATCTATGTCCTGATTTGCATTTTTTTTTAAAGATTTATTTATTTGTGCATACAGAACTGGGGTATAGGCCAGAGGCTCAGGGGCGGTGAGAGGCTTCACCAGAGACAGAGCGGGGAGCAGAACAGGCAGATCGTCGAAGTACACTGCTTAGGGGAGCAGCGGGCGGGTCAGGAGAGGTCTGCCAGACATGTGGTCACCTCCAGGGCAGGCGGGAATCAAACTCATGCAGAAGTGGTTTAAGCTTCTTAGTACTGTGCTTTAACCCGCTGCACCACCAGGGAGGGCCCACTGATTTGCACTTTTAAGGACAATAGTCATACTGGATGAGAGCTGACGCCAGTGACCTCATTTTAACAAAACTGTGTCTTTAGCGAGCCTATCTCCAAAGTCACATTCTAAAATACTAGGCATGAAAACTTAAACATATGCAATTTGGAAGGGCACAATTCAACCCATAATACTGCCAAAAATCCAGAAACAATAAAGTTAAAGCCTTCAGATTAACATCATATTGAGTAAGTTTATCATGTACATAAGAACATTGAGAAAACTAGGAACTTTTAATTTTAAAATTAAGATGAACCTCAAAATGTGACCTTACAAGGTGCCTTATAAAGTGAAAATAGGAAAGTGTTTAAGCTTTAAAATGACTGGTTCAGCCCTCCCTGGTGGCACAGCCAGTTAAAGCACAGCACTAAGAAGATAAAGCCACTTCAGCATGAGTTCAATCCCTGCCTGCCCCAGGTGATCCACATGGCTGGTAGACGTCTCCTGACCAGCTGGCTGCTCCCCTCAGCAGTGTACTTCATCAGTCAGCCTATTCTGCTCCTGCTCTGTCTCTGGTGAATCTTCTCACCACCCCTGCACCTCTGGCCTGTACCCCATTTCTGTATGCATAGACAAATAAATCTTAAAAAAAAAAAAAAAAGACTGGTTCTCACAATGAGAATTTCAAGACAGGACCTTTCAGGCAGCAGATTAATTAAAATTGATAATTTGTAAAAAAAAAAAATCTTAGGGAAATGACAAGATTTATTTTATCATTGTCAGGGGCATTTATAAGAAATACACAACTTTTGCTTATGTTCATGAAATAAATTAGATTTAGTTTTGCCCATATGACTTAAATGTTTTTTGTATGCAAGGAAATTTTCAAATCCAGTCTATAATTTATTTTGTTTATTTTAATGTCCCCAACTATCACTTATATTTTTTTTGCCCTTTTCTCCTTTGTCCTTCCCTTTTTTTTTTTTTTTTT
>NW_004567113.1:8658863-8659776 GCF_000260355.1 Condylura cristata
TGGCGTTAGCTTCTTAGTGCTGTGCTTTAATCTGCTGGGCCACCAGGGAGGGCCATGATGTATGACTTTTTAAATATATCTTGGGTATTAACTCCTTGTGGATTATATATTCTGTGAATATTTTATCCCATTCAGTGGGGTGTCTTTAATCTTTTGTTTCTTTTCAGTGTGTAAAGGTTTTTGAACAAGAAGAATCCCAATTATTATTTTTAAATTTTCTTTGTCATAGAGTTTGAATTTAAAACCAGTATCTTTATTGTGGATATCATAGAAAATATCACCAATATTCTCATCTACATATTTTACTGGTGCAGATCTTATATCTAAATCTATAGCTCATTTGAGATTTATTTTTTGTACATGAAATTAGAGATTTATGCAAATTCTTTCTTTTATGTGTGATCTTTCAGCTTTCCCTGCATCAAATAATCTTCTTTCCCTACTGTAGCTGTTTTATCATATAGTAAATATTGTTATATATGTGGATATGCTTCTGGATTTTTGGTTCTAATTCATGGATCTGTGTATACATTTTTGTGCCGATAGCATGTTGTTTTATAATAGCAAAGACTAAAGCCAGGTAGAGTGAAAACATTTTTTGTATCCATTTTTTTTTTCACGATTTCTTTGGTGTTTGAAGACTTCTATTCCATAAAAATTTGAAGAATTTTTGCTTAATTTCTTTGAGAAATATTGATATTTTAATGGGGATTGTGTTAGTAGGACCTGGGGATTGTTTAGTAGGACCTGTTGCTTTATGCAGGATAATCATTTTGATTATATTGAGTCTTTCGATTCATGATCACAGAGTTTCTTTACATCTCCTTATGTTACTGAATTCTTTAATAACAAATATCTTATAGTTCTCACTGTGTAGGTCCTTCCCCTCCCTTAGGTTGGGTTAATTACAAGG
>NW_004567113.1:8662901-8665797 GCF_000260355.1 Condylura cristata
GGGATGAAAAAAGAGTTGAGTTTAGAAAAGGAAGGTCAAGATAGGCACCTTGATGGGACAGGGGAATTAGGGTACCCACAAGCCTGCTGGCAGGACCAGCCCCTAACCTTGGAGAGACCCACCCAGCTGTACCAGGCCACACTGGCTGGCCCACACGCTATACAGGAGGCAGCCCCAGGACAGGGCAGGCCTAGGGGAGATGCCAGTGCCAGTGTTGAGCAAAGACCTGGTTCACCAGGACAGACTCCCACTGCTCGCCACACCAAGAAAAGTCAGCGTTTGGTGGGGGGTGCCTAAGTTTCTAGCCTCGGCTACTACTCCCCAGTTCCTGCCATTTGTTTGGAGGGAGATTTTGTGATTGCTTTGTTCAACTCTTCTCTTTTATCATGAATTAGTCTCAGTAAAATAACTGATATGGGAATTTGTGCATTTCTTCAATCTTAAGGAATTTGTTGGGGTTCATTAGCAATTTATCATTGTTCATAATAATCTTTTTTTTTTAAGATTTATTTATGTGTGTATACAAAACTGGGGTACAGGCCAGAGGCTCAGGGTTGGTGAGAGGCTTCAGCAGAGACAGAGTGGGGCAGAACAGGCAGACTGACGAAGTACACTGCTGAGGGGAGCAGCAGGCGGGTCAGGAGAGGTCTGCCACACCATGTGGTCGCCTCCGGGGCAAGCGGGAATCAAACTCATGCAGAAATGGCTTTAGATTCTCAGTGCTGCGCCACCAGGGAGGGCCAGTAATCTTTATCTTCTGTATGTTCTGTAGCAAATTCTCTTTCATTTCCAATTCTGTTCATTAATGTTTTCTCTCCTCTCTTTATTTACCTAGTAAGAAATTTGTCTACTTCTTTATCTTCTTGAAGACCCAATTCTTGGTTTCATTGATCCTTTTTATAGTCTTTTTGATCTTACCGAATCTATTTCCATTCTTACTTTTATGATTTTCTTCTTTTTACTAACTTAAATCATGTCTTCCTATTTTTTAAGTTGCTTTAATTGTAATATTAAATTGTTGAGTGGGATTTTTCTTTCTTTTTAATGTGGGCCTGTTTTGCAATAAACTTCTTTCTCAGCATTTCTTTTGCTGTATCACATAGATTCTTATATATCATTTTTGTTAGTATCAACATTTTTTTATTGCTGCTTTAATTTCTTCTCTTAACTAACAACTCTTAAAAAGCATATTAGTTAGTCTCCATGGGTTTCTAGTTTTTCCTGTTCATTAGTTGATTTTCTAACTTCATGGCATTATGGTCAGAGAGAGTACATGGTGTTATTTCAATAACTTCAAAATAATTGGTTTTACTGAGAATCAATTTGTGTCTCAACACCTGGCCTACTTTTGAAGATGTTCCACGTGTACTTCAAAAAAAAATGTGTATACAGCAGTTTTTGGATGGAACATTCTCCAGATATAGTAAGTCTATTTGTTCTAATTGAACAATGAAAGCTGTTATTTCCTTACTATCTTGCTGATGTGCCAATAGTTGTAAATGGAGTTTAAAACTCCAGTAGTTGTGCTAGTAATTGTTTTATATGTCTTGTTCTATCATTTGATAATGTATATTTATGAATGCTATTCTTCTAGTTGTGTTAGGCCCTTTATCACACTATAATTTCTGTCTCTAATTTTACTAACTTTGTGATTGAAAGTTTATTTTATCTGTTGGCAGTTTAGCTATTCCTGATGTTTTGGGATTGCCATTTACTTGCATATAGGATTGTCTTTCCAGTTTTTAAATCTGTCTTTGTGGTAATAGAGGTTTCTTTTACAGCAAAATGTTAGACTTCATCTTGCAATCCATTCAGCCACTGTATACTTTTTGGATTCAAGGCATCTAATTTAATGTTATTATTGAGATCTAAATGCTCATTGTTATTTGGGCATTTTTTTGGTTTCTGTTTCTTTTTTTTTTTTTAAGGTCTTCCTTTTATGTTTTTGTTTAGGATCCATTTTCACTGTCTTATCTGTTAATTCTACTGATTTTTGTTTGAAGGTTTTGTTGTGGTTAGTATGATATAGACTATTTGTATGACCTGTTGGAGAGTCTGAATTCAAACTCATTGTGATGGACCACAATGTTACAGTTCTCTTCTTCCATGTTATATAAATTATGGGTGTCTGCCATCTCTATGGCAGTTGCTCTGCTGCTCTACAATAACCCTTCGATATTGACTTGTTTTGATAAATTCTTTTAGCTTTTACTTTTCAGTGAAGCACCTTATACTTCTGTCTTGAATGTTCATCTTGCAGGTTAAAGAATTCTAGGCAGGAAGTTTTTCTTCAAGTACTATAAATATCTCTTGCCAGTCCCTTCATGATTGCAGTATTTCTACTGAAAAATCTGTTGACACTCTAACTGGTGTTAGCTAATAGTTCACCGTTTGTGTCTCTTGATGTTTTTAGTATTTTGTCTTTGTCATTGATTTTGGCAGTTTTATTAAAATATGTCTTGGTGTGTTTTGTTTAAAACTCTTCCGGGCCTCCTGGATCAGAACTTTTATTTTTGGTCCATTGAGATGAATATTAGTAATCCCTTCTTTTTTTTCTTTTCTTTTCTTTTTTTTTAAGATTTATCTATGCATATAAGAACTGGGTTATAGGCCAGAAATGGAGGGGGGGGGGGCAGTGAGAGGATTTACCAGACACAGAGTGGAAGCAGAACAGGAGGACTGATCGAATTACATGGCTTAGGAAAGTAGTAGCTGAGGCAGGAGACGTGGGTCACTTCCCTGATCTGGGATCCCTGATCTGGGATCTGGCTGCAGACACCTTTATAGTGCTGAAACTTAACCCCTTGAGCCACCAAGGAGCCTCAGTATTTCTTGCTTTAAATGCAATTTCCATACCTTTCTCTTTTCCTTCTTGTTCTAGCAGTCACATGATATA
>NW_004567113.1:8666527-8690747 GCF_000260355.1 Condylura cristata
TAGTCTTCAGGTTGTACCTGTCACAGTGATTGGAGAATTTGTACCAATAGGAGTAAGAGATTAAAAGAAACCAGGAAGTAGGGACAGAGGGCCAGTTCCAGTGAGCATCTAGGATTGAGGTCTCCTACTGTGAGGCAGGCACCAGATTTGTGTGGTGAAATACACAGCAATCTCCTTTAGACAGCTCCTTGATTAAGTAGCTCATACAGTCTGGTGCCAGCTTCCAGGTCTGCGAGCTGTTTGAACACACATGCAGTGCTGGGCACAGATTATAGTTGATACATGGTTACAAACTGGGACTTGTTCTCTTTTCTTTTCCAATACAAAGCCTTATTCTGGGGTGTTTGCTCCTGTTGTTAATAGTTACCTAAAGTCTGTTTAGTAAAAGTGCTTAACTTTTGTTTAGGTTTGGGAAGCAGTGGCAAGGGTTTGGAATATCCCAGCCCTATGCTTCAAGTAGTAGCTTTCTTTATGAGGAGACACATGTGATCTCACCCAGTTGGCTCCACCCATTCATGCTCCAGCTTTTCTATATTGGGAACTTCAGGGCTAAGCCAGCAATCATTACTCTGCAACACTCTGCCTCCAGTTCTAGAATGATGTCACCTCTGTCCTGATGCCTGTGCATCTACTGTGTATCCAAAGCCTCTGTTCCAGCTGTGTCATTCTGAGTCAACAATCACAGGGGCTTCTGTACAGCAATCCTACCTCTGTTTCATGGATTATACTGCCCCCAAGGTTGCTGTAAACACAGACTAGATCATTTACAGCTTTTCCTACCTTACTCCACAGTATGACTGCCCCTGATGTGTGTTGTAGTCATTTTTGTCTGTTTGTTTTAGATGTTGCTGGCTTTGCTCAGCTACAATTTGTTGGTGAGTATATAGAGAAGATAAGCCCAAAAGTTTCATTCTGCTGTCATCTTGCTGGGCTACCCCTCTAGCCTCCATTTCATATTTAACTAGCCTCCATTTCATATTTAATTTAACAACACCAATTCACAAACTTCCCATGTTCTCTATATGGTTTAGGTGGAATAAAGCAATTAAAAGATAACCCATTTTTATACAGAAAATTATATGCAAATTATACTCAAACGAGGGCTAGATTACAGCAATTGTACAAGTATAGGTTGTTTGGAGACTTCCAAATACTTATTGTTAAAGATGGCAGCTTTTTGAATCAACAAATCTCACCGGCCTATCAAAGTCCTATCAGGAATAATCAGTGTCATGCACACAATGGAAATTAAACACCTATATGGAAAGATTTGGGTCAGATATGACTGAAAATACCCAAATCCTACAGTTTGCACAAATTTGTTCATCTGGGATGTGGGAAAAAACAAAACATTGAATGAGAGTTTATAAGACATTTTAGAAAATATTTGCAAACTACATTTGCTATTTCTACATTTGCTCTTCAGTTCTTAGAGCCATAGATATTCAAATCCCACATAGGCTGCCACTGCTCTAAAATACAGTTCATGCCAAGTACCTGTAAAGATATTCCATCACTAATTTGTGTATCATCTGTTTATTTCAACAGACGATTTGTTCTCTAACTTGGATACTTCATTTCCCTAAGCCTATTATTCCTCATGTCTAAAATATATGACAACAATGAACCATTTACAGCAAAATGGAAAGAGTTTGAAGAAATTTTGTGTTGAAAGGCAAGTCAGGATGACATAGGATGTTTAAGTAGCAGATGATTCACCAACATAAAATAGTTATGACAACTGGAGGACACTAATAAATGTCCTTGGAGGGAGGAGAGGTACATGGATGGTGGTAAGAAATTAAATAAAAGCAGTAAGCAACAGAATATGCTATATGTGGAATAAAATATAATCACTAAAATGTTCCCTGTGATTAGTAAATATTAAAAAAAAATGTGGCCTATAAGAGACACACTTTTTGACATAGAATGAAAGTGAAAGTAGAAGAAATATAGTCCAACTAAATGATAACCAAAAGACAGTAGGAATAGCTATACCTATATCAAGAAAAATAGAATTTACAACAGAAAATTGTCACAAGAGACAAATAATATAATTATACAATAATAAGTAGACAATTCATCAAAAGTATGCTAGCAACATTGAATCCTCCAAATAAATAAAGTAAATATTTACAAAACTAATTGAATAGCAATACAATAATACTAGAGCACTTAAAAACCACACTTTCATCAATAGTGATCATCCAAACAGAAAATTAAAAGTAAATGAAGGGTTTGAACAATACTATAGATGAAATAAGCCTAACAGATGAGATATTAAAGAGCAACTCACTCAACAGTTGCAAAATACATATTCTTTCACATGCACGAGACATTCTTTTTTTTTTTTTTTAAAAAAGATTTATTTATTTATGCATACAAGAACTGGAGTACAGGCCAGTGGTTTGGGGAGGTAAGAGGATTCACCAGAGACAGAGTGGGGAAAAAAACAAGCAGAACTACTGAAATACACTGCTGAGGGGAGCAGTGGGCAAGTAAGGAGAGTTCTGCTGTATTATTATATGAGACATTTTTTAGGTAAAATCATATTGAGGTCACAATGCAAGTCTTACCAAATTTAAGGAGATTGAAACCATATAAAGTATCTTTCCCTAAAATGATGACATGAAATTAGAAATCAATGACAGAAGAAAAATTGGATTTTTTTTTAAAGACTTATTGGTTTATTCATACAGAACTGGGGTACAGGCCAGAGATGAGGAGGGTGAGAGGATTCACCAGAGACAGAGCGGGGAGCAGAACAGGCAGATTGACAAAGTACACTGCTGAGGGGAGCAGCGGGCGGGTCAGGAGAGGTCTGCCACGCCATGTGGATCTCCTCCGGGGCAGGCGGGAATCGAACTCATGCAGAAGTGGCTTAAGCTTCTTAGTGCTGTGCTTTAACCGGCTGCGCCACCAGGGAGGGCCGAAAAATTGGATATTTTTAACATGTAAAATTAAGTAATATACTCCTGTACAAATAATGGGTTGAAGAACAAATCAAAAGGGAAATTAAAAAAAAATACATCAAATTAAACAAAAAGGAAACAAAACCTACCAAATTTGTAAAATGCAGCAAAGGCAGGTCTAAATGGGAAATCTAAAGCTATACATACATACATTATGAAAAAAGGTAGGTCTTAAATAAAACAACCCCAACCATAAACCTCAAGGAGTTAGGAGAAAATGACAAAGCCCAATGTTAGTAGAAGAAAGGAAAGAACAAAATTCAGAGTAGAAATAACTGAAATAAGATTAGAAAATATCAATGAAACTAAGATTTAATGTTTTTTTAAAGATATAATTGACAGAAAAATTTAAAGAAAAAAGAGAAGACTCAAATAAAATTATGAAGAAAGAAGAGACATTAAAACTGATACCACAGGAATACAAAGGATAGTAAGAGACTACTGTGAACATTTATATGCCAACAAATTATATAACCTACAAGGAGTGGATACATTTCTAGAAAAACATAGCTTTCTGGGTCATGAAGAAATATTTTTTTAAAAAAAGATTTATTTATTTATTTATTCTTATAGAACTGGGGTACAGGCCAGAGATGCGGAGGGTGAGAGGATTCACTAGGGACAGACCCAGGAGCAGAACAGATTGAAGTACACTGCTGAGGGGAGCAGCCGGCAGGTCAGGAGAGGTCTGCCCTGCCATGTGGATCACCTCCAGGGCTGGCAGCGATAGAACTCACGCGGAAGTGCCTTAAGCTTCTTAGTGCTGTGCTTTAACCCACTGCGCCACCGGAGAGGGTCCAGAAACAAAATTTTTTAACAGACCAATATTGAGTAAGGAGTTTGATTCAGTAATTGAAAACTCTCCAATAAAGAAAAACATAGTTTCACTGATGACTTCTATCAAATGTTTAAAGAAATAATGCCAATCTTTGTAAAATTCTCCCCAAAAACTGAAGAGGAAGGAACATATCAAACTCATTTTACAAGACCAAGATTTCTCTGATACCAAGACAACACATGAGACACTGTAAGGGGAAAAAAAATTATAAGCCAATATCCCTGAAGAGCAAAGCACAAAAAATTTCAACAGAATACTAACAAACTGAATACTAGAGCCTATTAAAAGGATCATACACCATGCTCAAGTTGGTTTTATCCCTGGGTTACAAGGATGATTCGACATCTCCAACAATTACCACACTGAAAATGAAGGGGAGAAAACGATCATTTCAAAAGAACAGAAAAAGCATCTGACAAAATTCAACACACTTTCATGATAAAAACTCTCAATAAATTTGATACAAACGAAATACACTTGAATATAATAAGGCCATATATGTAGCAAGTCTACAACTGATATCACACTCAATGGTAAAAGAGCAAAAACTTTCTAGTCATGTCAAAATAAGAGAAGGATGCTCAAATTCTTGATGCATCTATTCAAGATAGATCTGAAAGCCCTAGCCAAAGCAACTAGGCAAGAAAAAAAAAAACAACAACAACAAGAACAGCCAAATAGAAAAAGAAGAAGTAAAAATCTGTTTTACCCTGAGACTGCAGAGTATGCTTGGATTGCTGACCCACAGAAATCATGGGACAGTAACAGTTCCATTTCAGGTCACTCAGGCTGTACTGATTTGTTACCCAGGATGGAGAATTAATACAGACCACGATGACTTTACTGCCCTGCATGTAGCACTTTAGCCTCTGTGCCTCTGAATAAACAAGTCAAGAAATTTTAAATAAATAAAGTAAGAATAAAACTTTTTAGATAACAATCTTACACAGAAAAATACCCTAAAGATTTTTCTACAGACCTATTAGAAATAATAAACAAATGGTAAACTTGCTAGATATAAAATCAATCAATAAAAATCTGTTGCACTTCTATACACTAGCAGTGAACTATCCAAAAAATAAAAAAGTTTTGTATGCACCACCAAGTTCGTTGCAGTACTGTTCATAATTGCAAGAGTTTAAACTACCTAAGTTTCCTAAAAACAACACATATCTAAAAAAATGAATGCATGAACAAAATATAAACAACAAACTTTTAGACTGTAAGAACATCATAGTGGCTACTAAAAGGGAAAGAAATGTAGGTAAGTGGGGTAAAAGGGATCAAATGTATAGTGATGGGTGGAACTATAATTCTGGTGGTAAAAATAATTAGTATATACAGATGTTGAGTTATAAGATGGTATACCTGAAACCTATGTAATAATATAAACCAAAGTTCAACTTAAAAAAGAGAAAAAATCTCATTTACAATAACTTCAAGAAATTTCCTAGGAATGTATTTAATAAAGTTGTCTGAAAAAGCTGGATGCTGTTAGAAAAATATAAGACATTGATACACATAATGGAAAGATATCCTGTACATTGAAAAAATAGTGTTGTTAACATATCTATATTACCCAAAGAGACCAGATAGCAAATAGCCCTTTTTTTTTTTTTTCCTAGAACAGAGCACCAAAACATATCTAAGAATGTGGTATATATTTATGGTGGAATATTATACAACCTTAAAATGTAAAAATAAGGATGAATCTGGAGAACACTATTCTTTATGAAATAAGCCAGAGACAAAACAACAAATACTGCATCTAATTTACTTGTGGAATCTAACGAAGTTGAATTCAAAGAAGCAGAGAATAGAAGGTTGGTTGCTACAAGCTAGAGGGTAGGAGAAATCAAGAGAGTTGGTGAGAGAGTACAAAGTTTCAGTAATGCAAGATGAACAATTCTGTATATCAAATAAATAACATGTAACTATAGCTAAAATTATATATAACTAAAATTGTATTGTAAACTTAAAATTTGATGTGTGGAGTTTAAATGTTCTTAGTACACACACACACACATACATGGTAACTGTGTGAGGTGATAGATATATTATTTAACTTGATTTTGGTAGTCATTTCACAATGTCTATGTATATCATAATATGTTGTATACCTTAAATATATGTAATCGTATCTCAAAACGGCAAAATAATTTATGATTAAGCATTGAAAAAGAACTGCATGTTTCCTTTACTAAGATATAGAACCACCTGAAAGAATAGTTTAAAAGCATCTAATTTGTTATATTGGATTTTTAAATCTAGAAAATAAGTAAACATGTATCAAATTGCCTATAAAACTTCAGCATAATTCTCTGTTAAAGAATGTGTGGGCTTAACAAAGAGTGTGGAAGTCAGGACTCATCACTTTAACACCAAAACAAACCTGTTTTTTATTGCAAAGTATGACGAATAGCATAGGACATTATCTTCCTGTCAGAAGGTTTTTGAAGAATGATCCAACAGTGAGGCAAATGCATAGAACATCACTGGTATGCTCTATTCAAGCTTCATCTCCCTTTGGGGCTGCTGAATACAGAATTCACATTTACTTAAGGTTTTAATTCTCAGCTCTATGAAATTCAGAGCTACATCTTGTTTTTGTAAATAATTTTGCAAGAAAAGCACAAAAATGTCAGAAAATTATCATTTCAAACAGTCTTCTCATTTTTATATGTAATCTCTAGGAAAGTTAAAACAACAGCACTAGCAGTATTCAATCATATCTCTTCGGAAAAGTTGATTTCTCTTTTGTTTAGCCTTGTATTTAACTTCATCTTCATATGCTTAGTAGTTACATGGAGAAAAACAGTAATATAGCAGAGACAACTGGCAGGTACCACCTTAATAAAATGTTTTAAAGTTAGCATCACTTCTCTTGCTTCTTATGTACTGAAAGGATACAGCAGCTTCACTCTGTCATATTCCTGGCAAAAATACATAAACTGAATCAAATCATGAGGACATACAGTGAAATTAAATTGAGGAAAGCACTGGCAATGAAGTAACTGATCTGTGTGCTTCAAACGTAAATATCATGAAAGAAAAAAATCAAGGTACTGTTTTGTACTGCATGAGACAAATGGGACAATACATTCAAATTAATGTTTGATCTAGAAATAATATTGTACTATAAATGTCATTTCTTTTGCTATAAAGTAACTTTACCTAGAATAGCCAAAACAATCCTGACAAAAAATACAAAGAATGGCAGTATCACACCTCCAGGCATCAAACTATACTATTAAAGCCATAATTATTAAAACAGACTGGTACTAGAACAAAAGAAGGTACACAGACCAATGCAATAGAATTTAAAACCCAAAAATAACCCCACACCTATATAGACAGTTAATCTAAAACAAAAGGGCCAAGAATATACACTGAGACAATAAAACACTTTTCAATAAATGATGTTGGAAAAAGTGGACAGCCATTTGCAAAAGAATGAAACAACGCCACTATCATAAACCACATACAAAAATAAATTTTAGATGTATTAAAAAATGGGTGTAGACCCTCCCTGGTGGCGCAGCGGGTTAAAGCACAGCACTAAGAAGCTAAAGCCACCTCAGCATGAGTTCGATTCCCGCTTGTCCTGGAGGTGACCACATGGCGTGGCAGACCTCTCCTGACCTGCCTGCTGCTCCCCTCAGCAGTGTACTTCGTCGATCTGCCTGTTCTGCTCCCCATTCTGTCTCTAGTGAAGCCTCTCACCACCCCTGAGCCTCTGGCCTGTACCCCAGTTCTGTATGCACAAATAAAATAATAAATCTTAAAAAATAAAAAATAGATGTAATTCCTGAAATCATAAAGTATGTAAAAGGAAACATAGGCAAACACTTAACAACATAAACTTCAGTGATGTCTGTAGGGATTCATGTCCCAAAACAAGAAAAACAAAAAAGGAATATAAACAATGGAGACTTTATCAGAATAAAAAGCTTCTGTACCAAAAAAACAAAACAAAACAAAACAAAACAAAAACACCTGTCCCTAAAACAAAAAGACAACCTACTGAATAGGAGAAAATATTCGTATATCACACATCTGGCAAAGACCTACAAAGAATGTATACACTAAAAAACAAAAACAAACAAAAAAATAATTTGCCCAATCAACAAATGGGCAAAAGAACTAAACAGGCAAAGAAGACACATAGTTAAGCAACAAGCACATGAAAAAAAAATGTTCATCATCACTTATTATAAGGGAAATGAAAATCAAGACTACAAGGAGATACCACTTCACATGTGTGAGAATGGCCCATATTGAAATGACCAGAAACAACAATAGTTGAGGAAGTACACAAAAGGAAACTCTCCTATACGGGGGTGTGAATGCAGACTGGTCCAGTTCTTATGGAAAGCACTATGGAAGTGTCTCAGAAGATTAACAATGACTCTACCTTATAATTCAGAAATCCCACTCCCACACATTTATCCTAAAAGTTCAAAAATAGTAATTCAAAAGTAACCTTGTACTCCCATGTTTACTGCAGCAATGTTTACAATATTGCTATAGAAATAACCTACCTGTCCCAAATCAGATGAGTAGAACATGAGTATCCACACTGGGTTATTAGTCACAAACCCTTAGAGAAACCAAACTAATAGTCATGTAAAGACAAGCTTTAAAATTATATCCTTTGAAAGCTGACTATAGAATTGAAGGATCCAGAGCAGGAGGGAATGGAGAAGAAGGAAGCACTAAGGACTATGGTGGTGGCCTATGGCTGACTTGGTGGTGGGTACACTATGGTGGCAATTACTTAATGGGGAAGCTTATACTTCCAAATACTAACAATAATATAACCCAATGCTACCTCAATCAAATAAATAAATAACAAAGTACCTCAATAGGGCAACTGATAAAATGTCAATCCATAGATTGGACAATAATATTGTATCAATATTAATTTTAAGATTTTGATCATTTTACTATGGTTATATGCTAATGTTTGGATTTGCTTTTGTCTTGAAGTGTTAATCCTCATATCTGTAAGTTATCCTCATTTTTAAAATAGTCTAGTTTCTTTTATGGTGAAAAGATTTATATTTAGAATGAGCCAGTTGGAATCAGTTTAGATGATACCAGTTTTGTTGGGAACATTCAAAGCATCATACTCAAGATCCAGTTGAACAGAAGCCTTCTTCTCTCCCCTAGGTCTGATCAGAGTGTCAACCTTGGCATCCACATCATAGAGTTTCTTCAGTCTGTTTGATCTGGTACTTATTGGCCTTTAAGTCCACAGCCAACATAAATATTCTGCTGCCTTCCATCTTCTTCATGGCTGACTCAAAGGTCAGGGAACTTGATGATATCATAGCAGTTAACGTTGTTTCTCCTGGGAATGTTCATCCATGGATCTTTGGGTTGCCTGCAGAGTTGCTGTTTCTTGGGCCTCCAGCATGTGGGTGATGTATGAATATTTTGTGACTGCAGATGCCTTTCAATGTGGCTTTCCCAGCTTTTAAAGCTTTTGCTTTGTTTTGACATTGGGAGTGGCAGGGGTTTGCTTCCTTCATTAAGTTTTGGAGCTATCTTAGCAAAAAGAGAATAAAACTTAGTTGTGGAAAGGTGTAAACTTAGAGAACTTAGATGAGCATATATGTAAGAAATCTTTTTACTACTTTTGCATAGTTTTAACAAATATTTAATGTCAAACACAAAAGGACTTATAAAACACAGTAATAGTTTCCTTCTAGTACCTTCACCTTAACTTACAATGCTTATAATTATAAACAGACTAGAAAAAATTTCCATGTTTAAATTCTTTCTAAATTAAAAAAAAGAAAGGCTGTGCTGTTCTTTTCACTGGTAGTTTTAATCCTGGCATGACTGTAGTAATTTTTTTCTGTTGGCAAGTTAAGAGCAACAACTAAACATTTGGTACTGAACATATTGTATTCATGTTGCATGTATTTCGTATTTATTTAAAACCTATTACTATGTGCAGTCACTGTGCTAGATGCAGGGATAGGAAAAATGAAACATAGATGGTTTGTGACCTAAAGGATATTACAGATCAATAGGGAAGACATACACTAACTAAATAATGGCACAGAGTAGACTAGTGTAAATAAGTGTGTGTGTACATGTATGCCTGCTACCACTCTCAGATAAGATGAATTAGCTAATGATGCCCAGAAGGAAAACAACCAGGTATTAAAAGATGAAACCAGGTCTTAAAATCAGATGGATAAATGTAGAAGAAGGGATTGTAGGCACGTGGGAGGGCTTGAAAACAGCTAGAATGTTAATAGGGCAGCAAATAATTTATAAAGGTTAAATCCAAAATTGGACATTGTCATTGTGAGAAAAGATGTTGGAAAAAGGCAGAGGCCAGTTTCTTGAGGGCCTCCTGAGCAATTACATCAGGGAAATTTCTGCAATCCTATGGAAGCAGGGATAGGAGTTTGCGACCATTTGTATCTGTGAATATCTAACTTAGTAAATTATTACAGGCAAAGCAAGGTAGATTGAATTAGGTCATCCTATTTCCATGAGGTGACTTGTGTTTATCAAAACAAAGGAATGGAGGCCCTCCCTGGTGGCACAGCAGGTTAAAGCACAGCACTAAGAAGCTAAAACCACTTCAGTATGAGTCCAATACCTGTCCCAGAGGTGACCCACATGGCGTGGCAGACCTCCCCTGACCTGACCGCTGCTCCTTCAGCAGTGTACTTTGTCAGTCAGCCTGTTCTGCTCCCCATTCTGTCTCTGGTGAATCTTCTCACCATCCCTGCACCTCTGGCTTATATCCCAGCTCTGTGAGCATAAATAAATAAATCTTAAAAAAAAGAAAAGAAGAGAAAAGGAATGGAACAGAGATTGGGATGGGATGTCTCATCCCAGAGATGGGATGAGATCTAGTCATCATCAGATCTCACATTTATGATGTCAGAGATGTTTGTGTTCTTTCTGCTTTGCTGTATTCCTGACAGGCATTGGAGGGGACTTGATTCTCAATGTGCCAAGAGAAAGTTAAGTGAATTTCATCATTGTCAAGTGCTCCAGGAGAGACACGGAAGCTGAATTTGTTTGTTTTTGTGGCCTCTCTTAATCTGCTCACGTCTTTGAAAGAGTGAGGAGAGAAACCATGCCTTGGAAGGTGGAAGAATGAATGCAGGAAATAGATGGTGGTTCCTTAAGCTCACTTTAAGTAAAAATAAAAGATCCTTAATGAGAAACTATTCCTAATTTATATCTTTCTGAGGATTCATTCACAGAGCGTGAGAGAGAGAGCAAGAAGGAATGAGAAGACAAGCCACAGGTAAGGAAAGAAAAATTGCAAAATATTTACCTGATAGAGGGTTTATCTGAAATGTTCAAAAAATGGCCAAAGTTCAATAATAAGAAAATGAACAGCCCAATTTTGAAAATGGCCAAAAGAGATGAATAAGCAAAGATAGCATACACACACACACACACACACACAGAGAGAGAGCAATTGTATAAAAAGATGCTCAACTTCATATAAATTGGGGAATTATAAATAAAATAATAAGATACTAGAAAACTTAAAGAATGGAGAAAATTTAAAACACCAGTAATACAAAATGTAGTGATAAAGTATCATTCATTACTACTGAGAAAGCAAGAAGGTATGACTACTTTGGAAGACAGTTTGATATTTTTGTACAAAACTAGACATACTCTGAATCACAAGACTCATTAATCACGTGCCTTAATATTTACTCACATATGTCCACACAAAAAACTGTTTATAGCAGTTTTATTTCTAAGTTGCCAAAAACTTGGAAGCAACCAAGATGTCCTTCAATAGGTGAATAGACAAATAGTGGAATATCCAGTCAGTGAAATATTAGTCAACAAAAAAATGAAGTCAAGTCATGGAAAAACACTAGGAATATATTGCTGAGGGAAGAAACCAATCCGAAAAGCTACATACTATGTAATTCCAACTATATATGACAAAAGGCAAAGCTATGGAGACCATAAGAAAACCAGTAGTGGCAAGGGTTAGGGGGGCAGGATGGAGAGGGGAAAAGAATGAATAAATGGAACACAGGGGACCATTGGGGCAGTGAAACTATTCTGTATGATACTATATCAATGGACATATATCCCCATATATCTGTCAAGACCCATAAAATGTACAACACTACGAATGAACCCTAATAAAACTACAGCCATTGGGTGGTGATGCTGTGCCACTATGGGTTCATCATATCTAACAAGCATGTGGTTAGATGCTGAAAGGCGTGTGTGTTTGGGGGGAGGACAGGTATATGGGAACTCTGCACATTCCACTCAGTTTTGCTGTGAACTTAAAACTGCTCTTAAAATAGGTCTATTGGGCCCTCCTGGTGGCGCAGTGGGTTAAAGCGCAGCACTAAGAAGCTGAAACCACTTCCGCATGAGTTCGATTCCCGCCTGCCCCGGAGGTGACCACATGGTGAGGCAGACCTCTCCTGACCCGCCCGCTGCTCCCCTCAGCAGTGTGCTTCCTCATTCTGCCTGTTCTGCTCCCCACTCTGTCTCTGGTGAAGTCTTTCGCCGGCCCTGAGTCTCTGGCCTGTACCCCAGTTCTGTATGCACAAATAAATAAATCTTTAAAAAAAAATAGGTCTATTGATTTAAAAATATGTGTATATAATATTTTACATATCACTAGGAGGAAATTTCCTTAAACCATTCAGAAATTTGGAAATGATATTTGCAGTAAATTTTGTTATTTATTTTCACATTAAACAGCTATTTTGGCAACAGTATGCAGGATGAATTGGAAAAGGACAAAACTAGATTATTGTTAAAGAATAAGATAGAAGTCATGAGGAACTTGAGAAAGGGATACAGATGACAGGCCTTGGTGACAGACTGGATGTGGGAGGTGAGAGAAAGGGAGAAGTATAGGTTTGCTTCAGTTCTAGGGTCTTGGTGACTGAAGCAATTGTGGTATTATTTACTAAATTTATTCAAAAGAAAGGAGACCTGGGAGAGTAATAAAAGAGAGGGAAAAACTAAGTTTAAGAGAATCATTATGTCTGATTTGATCACTTTATTTAACATTTTTCAGTTAATGAAAAATCGGTGAATAAAGTAATGAGTGGGATTCTCAAACCCATTTCCAACGTGGCATGTGGAAGATTCTCCATAAGTATTAAGAAATATTGGGTACCAACAGAATTCTGAAAATTCAACTCAATTCACCTCAAATTTGACCCTGCAAAGAGATAATATCAGATTCACCTGGAAAGTGTTGCTAACTGGAAAAAGTCTCAATGATGGTTAGATAGTTTATCTAATAATCAAAGTGAAGCTGCAAATCTAGGAAGCATTACATCAGATTTTACTCTGGAAGAGTCATTCCAGTAAATATAAATTTCAACTAGTTTATATAGGCAGAACAGTTAATCAGTGGCATTAAAAATATAATTATTCTTGAGATGGGAGTCCTTCTGGTTCAACATGATTTTGACCTAAATATATATGTTGATGGTATCTATAAACAGGAAGGTAGGAATTCAGTCTCTACTAAAAAAAAAAAAAAAAAAAAGCACTGTGGAAATGCAAAGTCTTAAATCTTCTTTATTTGACTCCTTGGCCAATAGTGAGGGTTGAAAAGACTGACTTCTGATTTCATATAACTGTTTCACGTCTCAGGTCTATGCAGGTAGCTTTGCTGTCTGGTCTGCTAGAGTGGGGGGGAGGTCATGTTCCTAGAATATTTGATAGCCTGTTAAATCTGTATATCACTTTTGGTAGGATGGCCATTTTGAAGATTTAATTCTCCCAATCCATGAGCAGGGGATGTCTTTCCGTTAACTGTTTCTGACCAACCCTCACAGATCACTCCCTGTCAGGGACTAGCCCCAACAATTGAGCTATCAGAGTGGGGGGTGGGGGGCTAAGACAATAGGAGTGGATATTCCAAGAAGGGGGGAAGGGGAGCAGGAGCAAGGAAGACATAGGAATTGGAGTTGGATGCAAGTCATCCTGCTCATTTTCTCAGCAGGTCTTTATACTGTGTAGCAAGTAGTTAATTATAATAATGCATGGGGTAAGTTAATGAGAAATCACCATAAATTGTCATAAACATTCTCAAGGAAGAGGGGAACAATACATCTTTTCCCTGACACATTATGGTATACTAAATTATACACATTTGTGATAATTTTCATGTATATAGATGTTTAACTATAACTCAAGGGAAGATGGGTCTGGGAAAGGATGAGCTATTAGCAAAAGACTATTAGGAGTCTTAAGGAAGGAATAAATTATTTTAACAGAGTCATCAGTGATTGTCTAAAGAGAAGCTAATGGCTAATTTAAGGCTAGCAGGGAGTAGTTAGTGTTTGTTTAAGAAAAAGGGTAATTTAAGGCTAGCAGAGAGTTGTTAGGGATTATTTAAAAAGGAGTAAATTAAGAAGAAGTTGTACAGTGTACATTAAGCAACACCTGTGTAACCAAGGTTAGAAAATTGTCCATGAGTCCTTATACCCTGGGAGTCTTATCTGAGATATGCTTTTTGTTTAAAAAAACTGAGGAAGCTTCCCAGGAGTCTTTATGCCCTGGGGGTCTTATCTCTCCTGGGGCTTGCCTTTTGTTTTAGGAGACAGGAATTTCCCGCCCTGGGGCAGCGCCTGCTTGCCTGGGCCAGGCAGCCACCTTATGAGACTAAGGCAATACAGTTGTAAACTGATGGCTGCTCAGAACATTTTGATATTATGGTTATACAAAAAAGGAGGTCGTAATGTAAGTTAGCAATGGAAATTCTGATTTTTCAGAGCTTTCCCCTTCCATCAGGAATTTGTCAGTTGACAGAAGTTGCATAGCTTGTGTCAGCTCTGGACTATGCTCCCCCGGGGTTATTTAATACTCTAGTTCAGCTCTTAGAACTAAGTAAACCAGTATACTTATTAGATGACTGATTTATGACAAAGGATCAAATCAACAGCCAGAGAAAGAGATACAAAGGACCAGGTCCTGAACAGAGAAGCTTGTGTCCTTATGGAGCTTAGGGTACAAAAATGTGGTGCTGGAGCAGCCCAGGACTGCTTAGCTTTAGATCCCAAGGTCTTTGGAGTTGGCAACACAGCCTCCTGGATTCAGCTCAGACTCCATTTCCCTGGCATCCAGGCACTGGAGGGAAAGATGCATGGTCTGAACGTCTTCTCCTGGTTTCCTGAGCAAGGAGGCTGCTGAGAAGAGGACAGAGTGAATTGGCCATTTTGAGAGCCTTTAAAAGGGGGCCAGGCACTACACTCATCCTTATGGTCATTGGCTCTGCTTCAGACAGCAGCCTCCACACTGCTTAGGCAGGAGTAGGCCTGGGCCCCCTTCCCTTGATTGGGGAACTTTGGGGGCTCAGTGTCAACAGTGACAGACCTTTGCCACACTCTACAATCCTGGGACGTAGTTGGGCGTGGTAAGACCTTTCCCTGATGTGTCAGCAGGCCCTGGTTTCAGAGGCAGTCAACATTTCTGTGCCAACTCCTACAGCTGCAAGTCTACCTTGAGTGACCGGAACTTCTCTTATTTCTCCAGACTGCTAGTTCTCCCTCTCCCTCTACACTGTTAAAATAATCTTTTCCCTCTTTGTCACACCAAAGAGCCTTTTGCTTTTGCTTGCATTTGTGGCACAGTTCTCAGAAACAGAACCAGTGATGGGGGTTCAGATCTGGTGTCAGTTTTAGACCTTTTACCCAGAAACAGTGGCAGTTCTCCACCCAGAAGCTCTCAAAAGTCCCTACTTTTTGGGTTCTTATGAAATTTTACTACATAGGCATGATCGACTAAATCATTGGTCACTTACAATTGAACTCAAACTTGAGCCCCTCTATCAGGAAATCAGAGATTGGAACTGAAAATATCACCTCTACTTATGTTGTTTTTCCTTGCAACCAGTCTCTTCCTTGTGTCTTCCCCGAGTTACCTAATTCACATAAGAGACACCATTAACACTAAGAAGTTTCAAGACTTTTAAGAGTCATGAGAACTGGCATAAAGACCAACTACATATGAGAAATATATCTATATCTTGGTCATCTGAGTGACCAAAATATATAATTTTTGTATATTATAATATTACAGCAACATGTCAATGAGATCATTACTTTACAAGGAAATACCCTGGTGGTGTAGGTGGTATATAAACTAAAATCAACAATGAAAAGGATTCCCTTCTCACTGGTCCCAATAAAGGATGCAAGCCCAAGAGCCAAGGCACATCCGAACAGACATTGCAAAAAAGCTGTATCAATAACAACAGAAAGTTATCATCAGGGAAACTGGTAACTTCAGAGAAAGCCAGACTTAAGGTTTATGACATTGCTAAAACATGGAACTCAAATCTCCCAGAAATAAGGGTCTAAAATAGGGTAAATTTTAATAATTCTCCTTATTTTCCTAAATGCATAGACAGTGTCAGATAGATATATAACCTGGATGCCTGCCCATATGATCTCTGCAAAAATCCTTGAAAACGTAAATGTACTCTTTCCAGGCTATATAAAATTCTCATTGTGAGGCTCAGAATTTGGGTACTTTCCCAGAGTTACCTGAATGCTTAGTACCAGATTCAAGTCTTCATCTTGATTCGTCAATAAATTCACTTAATTTTTGCTAGCCTCCACTTATTTAAACCAACACCTGACCAAACACTATTTTCCAATTTGTGTCATAAATTGAGAAATCAAAGCTGGGTTGATTTAACTGAGCCTTAGGACTGCAGCCAGTGGAACACAGACCTAAGAAGCACTGGAATTTTGTGCCCAAATTGCTGGGGCTTGGAAACATTTATATGCATGAATGGGACAGGTTAGTCCACACTCAAATCTACTCTATGCAAATGAGGTTATCAGTTAGTGTAGTTTTGATGGCTAGAACATTGGTTCAAAGGTAGTTGGCCTAATTTTAATCATGGGTGTGGTTTCCATTTGTAGTGAGGTGGTGTGTTCAACTTTGTCTTGGTGGATGCTTCTGGGCATGTTCAATCATGCAAGTATAACTGACCAAGCCTGGGTTAGACCTTAACATATTTCTGGTCAGTATTTTCCTTTGCAAGAAAATCAAGAAGAAACTAGGGCAAAATGAATCACAGAGTTGTGACCCAGGAGGTGGTATGTAGCTGGTAGGAAGGCGAATGTTGGGTTAGGAGTCAACCAAAGGTCCCTGACAGGTTGGAAACTAAGGAAAAGCAGACTGAAAAACTTGTAATTGCTACAACTACTTAAATAAAAATCTCCAGAGTCAATTATTTCCTTCATGTGACTTAGGTTAAAATCATGTTTTTGTTTTTGTTTTTTAATATACAATAGTTCTTTGTGCAAGTTACATTACTAACAATGAAATCAAGTTGGGTCCATAAAATGAAGCTCTTCAACCATGGAAGGTACTTTCCTACAATCAGGGTAAAGAACTCTCAGGATCATCTCCATATTCTTAATCTAAACATAGTGAAAGCCATCTCCTTTGATACCAGGGGTTATATGATTGATTTACTATGAAGATTCACTGGAAACATGTTAGTTAAATATCTCTGATTATTTTATTAATCTCTTCAGTTGTTTTCTATAACCTAAATATGGATATTACAAAATTAATATAAGATCACATATTTTGCAACTATACATGCCTTAATTTTTAAGTCTTTTCTAGGATTGTGGGGATTTTAAAATCATGTTAATACTATGGAACATTCCATTCATAATTTTCATTTAATAAGCTGGAAGATGATATAAGAAGCCCTTTCCATCACAGGAGCTGGCTGAAAAGAGGGAACAGGAATGGGATAACCTAGAAATCTTTTTCCTCAAAAAAAAAAGAATATTAAATAAAATGTCTATACTGGGTATTTATAAAGTACAAGATCATTCTAGAGTATGGTTCATAGCTTGAGCAGTACTGACATTTAGGGCCAGAAACTTCTTTATTGTGAGAAACTATCCCAACCATGCTAAGGTGTTCAGAGCATTCCTGGCCTCTTCCCAGTAGCACAATTCCAGTAATATCAAACAAAACATCTCCCCATGTTGCAAAAATACCTCTTGAAGCCCCAAATTCAGAAACACTATTCTGGAGTCTTGCTCCTAGAAGTGTGGTCTGAAGCTCACCAGCATTACATATAAGCTTTTTAAAATGGGAATTTCAAGCTGCCTATTCAGTATGATCTCAGTCATACTGAATCATAATTTGCATTTTAACAAGGTTTCTAAGTGACTCATGCACATTCAAGTTTGAAAAGCACTGTCAGATTAGATGGATCACAGTACAGAGTACTCATCAGTGGAAAGGAAGTGGGGGCATGGGAGAGGAAGAGAGAGGAAGAAAGTATTAGTATACAACTGAAGTGTACTCCAGGACCCCAGACTGTTAAGGTGTGCATTCTAAAGGGGATTCAGCCATCTACATGCAAAAAGAAAAAGAAAGTAGACACTTAGTATGATATATTTTTAACAGAATTAGTGTGCATAAAAAGAGAAGAAAGTATTTCAGATAATAGCTTCTTAATAAAACCAAAAATTCTCCATCTCCCTCATATGCAAATGACCAGGCAAAAGGCTCAGCCTGAAAACCAGGCCATTGAGACTCAAAAGCATGCCACACTTTAGGGAACCTTCTGTCAGAGAATCACCAAAAAAAAAAAAAAGAGTTAGTCATGTCTTAGATAGCTGAAACAGAAGGAGAGACTCAAAAATCAAAATGTACCATATGAGGATAATGGTACACCTGTCACTGTCTCTGTCAAGACCAGATGCAGACTCTCCATGCATCCCTTACCTCATGTCTCTTCCAAGTGTCTCTTTGCTCCTCAGTTCTTCACAGCTGTCCCCTATGCAGGAAGTCTGGTTCATGTCATACTGGAACTTCTAATCCAAAGTGGCGGCATGTAAGCGAGGGCAGGAAAAATGGTGCTTCCCCTATTCATATAGGTATATATCTGTAACAAAAGGGAAGAGATAAAAGTTAAGAAATTTGGTTAAAATTAAAGATCTATAAAACTTCAAAACCAAACAAAAACAAGTGGGGTACAAAGTATTTATATCTAGCATTATATTTTTCTGAATTCATAGAGAAAATTCTACCAGGAATGAGCCCTAATGTAAACTATGGATTCAGTGATAACAATGTGTCAATATAGGCTCATCAATTATTAAAAAGAAAGTTTCCATTCCTACAAGGAAACTGAACAAAGGGTCAGAAAAAAGATAAAAGCATAGAGGCCAACCTTAGATCTGAGGCTGTTGGAGGCGCAGTCAGGGAATGTGGAGACAGAGTTTTAAGATTTAATTCGGCCTTCCAAATACTGGCCATCACCCTCTAGAGAGTGAGGCTCCGAGCAGTTACAGAAACCAGTTTTTATACACTGCAGGCAAGGAACCGAAACTTAGTTGTTACAGAGATAACACTCTTATAGCGGGCCCTAGGATGTTTGTCAAACCTTTTTTTTTTTTTTTTTTAAGATTTATTTATTTGTGAATCCAGAACTGGGGTACAGGCCAGAGGTGCAGGGGCGGTGAGAGGATTCACCAGAAACAGAGTGGGGAGCAGAGCAGGCTGATGGCAAAGTCTTAACGAAACATTTGACTCGCATTCTGGTCCTGTTGCAGACGATAATCAGTTTTACAAGTTTTTTTTCCTTTTACGGCAAAGTCATTTGGGGAATTTCCTATTGCAGCAAGCAGCAAGCAGAATTATAGAAGCAAAATGGTGGTTAGCACAAAATGGCGTTGGCTTGGTTCAACACAGGCCCAACAAGGCAAACAGGAGAAGGGGGAGCACTAGACACTGTCTTATGGCTAGAGTGCCTCAGTGATGGGAGAATTACATATGAGGGGAGAAATCAAATATTGAAAAAATAAACAACATGCATAAGAAAATAAATAATAGTACTGACAATGAATGTACAGCCCATGGAAGAATGGAAAAATGGAAATTGCCAAGAAAAGAAAAGTTTCACTCTAGTGAGGAACTTGTGGGAGAGACTGTTCTTGTATGGAGGAAGAGGTTTTATGAAATCTCTAAACCATCCTCTCAATCTTGCTGTGAATATAAAACTGTTCTAAAAAAAAAAAATTAATGATGCTTCCAAAATTCAAAACTGAGCTTTGGACATAATGTAAATTTGGGGGGCCACTCACCCCTGGTCTGCCAGGCACACAAGCTATCTTCATAGGCTCCATCTTATATGCAGACTCTACTGCCTCAAGGTGTCAGCCACTTTTTTCAGATATAAAAGATTTAACAAAGGGCACCTAGCCTTTGCATCTCTAAAGAGTGTTCTTCAGAGAGGAGACTAAATCCTACATTGCCTTCCGCTGGCATTAGCATATCTTTAGATCAGGAGTTGGAAGTCCCTCCTATCAAGAATAATTACATCCTTAATGTCAATGACTCACTGTTTCTCGCTATATAAACCAGATTCAAACTTATGTTTATTCAGAACTGTTCTCTCAGAGAAAGAGCTGTTTGGGCTCATTCCCAGGTTCAAATCCTCACCTTGATTTCTAACACTCTAACTGTTCTTGAGACATTATTTCTCAGTTAACAAAGCATAAATAAGTTTTCTTTTAGTGAATTTTTTAATAATGTTGCCAGTGAGAAAGAGAGAAGGAAACATTTATTCTTGGAATTTAAGTGGGGGGGGGGGCATTAAAAACAAGTTAAAACTATAATAAATTAGCCACAGGTCTAACTCACTTGAGGCATAGATTAGAACAGTGGTTCTAATTTTTATATTAAAGTGAGTGAAACCAGGGTCTCTGTGGTGGCCTGAGGGGTTAAGTCTCAGCGCTATCAAGTTATCAGAAGCCACTGTGCCAGGAGTTTGATCTCCAGCCAGGCTGTGAACCCACATGGCAGACCTCACCTTCTTGCCCGCTGCTTCCCTCAGCGCTGTGTTTTGGTAGATTCACCTGTTTCCCACTCTGATGAATCCTTTCACCCCACCCCCACCCACACACTCCTGCCAGTTCTTGTATGCATAAATAAAAATAAGCTTAAAGAAAATAAGTAGGTGAAGTTGAGTACTTGTGAAAAAACAAATTGTAGGAACTGGTAACAGCCAGGATCTGAAGGAGTTAAGATGGACTTGCCATGCTGCTTCTCATGAGGTCACTTTCCAACTTAGATTGCACTATCTCAAGTCAGTCTTGGGAAGTGGCAATGGTGTTATGAGTATCACCGAATTACTTGCTGAGAGCTCAGAACCATCACTGCCTTTTATCCCTTTGGTTTAATAGAACTTTGTATGGCATCTTCCTCATCCTCAATGTTCTACTCTGAATCCTTGAAAAAGAAAATTTCCCAAATCAATTTTCCTAAACATGACAACTGTGTTGATATTATTTTCAGAGTACTTCCAGTCCTCTGGAAGACAGTCTCAGTAAAAGAAATTGTGAACTGGTATGATGTTATCCTGTTTGAACACATTTGAAAAAGTTCAAACAATTTGGCCTGATACTCCAACCGTGAGATGCAGAGAGACCAGATATCCTGACCAATGATCATCTCACAGTTTCCTAGAGGGAGAAGGCCCAGGAGATGGGGTGCTCACTGGGCCGTAGCTGAGCCCCAGCCTGGAGCACAGGTCTGCTAGGATGTGCTGGTGGCTGAGTGATGAGTGGAATGCACGTCCCAGTTGTGGCTGGTGGCCCCAGGTGCAAAGCTAGGACTTGTGAGACCAGGGCTGGGCTTGTGTAGGCTCCCAAGGTGTTGATGGCCCAGCACTGAATCTAATACAATGGAACTGAATATGGCGAAGCACATACTTACAAATACTTACAAATTCACTGAAAGATCAGTGATATGGGGTTTGAGCTGCAGGCTTGAAGTCAAGGTCATACTCTCATTGCTGTGATCCAGATGGCTGGAAAGTGATGCTGTTACCACTGGTGTTGCTGCCTCTCTCAAATGTGTTCAGAGAACAAGCTGCATCTAGTCCAGGTAAACCTGGTATGTGTGTGAACCCTCTTGACACCTTTACCTGCTGCTTCTGCCTCCTTTTCAAATCTCATGGGTAGAGTTGCACATCTACAAAGCACACTGCAAGAGTGTATGACACATATACTCTTAGCTGTTCTGCTTCTCCAAATTGAAGAAAGGTGGATTGGAGGTGCAGCCAGGCGGCACAGACACAGCCCTTAATGAAAGCCAGTTAGAAAGAACTTCCTGCTACCTGTTTTTTTATTTCCTTTATTTTAAATAAAGACATTACTATATTAGATATCTGGATACCCTCTCTCTGAGATACTTAATAGTTTTAGTGACATCTTATTTTTGAACTATTTTGATATACTTTGAAATGAATAGAATTTTTAAAGAGCAAAATAGTATTAAGAAGTCTCTTTAAGAAATACTAGTCTTTACATATGCACACATTCTAATATGTTGAGCTTTTAAGCTGAAGATCAAATCTGACTTTGTAATCAGTTTTGAAATCTGACTTTCTATAAAGAAATCATTTAAAATCTATATGAACTTGTATCTCTTCAAAATTCACTCAATTCTGTGTTATTCTTTATTCTGAGTTGCTATGTAGCATTGATGGTTTATCATACTAAGTTTATCAAGCTTGTAATTCCTCCTTGCAAAATTAAAATTTATATTCATAGATTTAAAAAGGTATCAAATAGGGCCCTCCCTAGTGGTTCAAGGGGTTAAATCAGCAAATGAAGTAATCCACAGCCACTGTAGCATGAGCTTGATCCCTCCCGGCAGGGAGGTGACCAACATGGCTCGGCAGACCTCTCCTGTCTCGCCCACTGCTCCCCTCAGCAGTGTACTTCATCAATCTGCCTGTTCTGCTCCCCACTCTGTCTCTGGTGAATCCTTTCATATACCCCCACACCTCTGGCCTACACCTCAGTTCTTGTATGCATTAATACATGTCTTTTAAAAAATAAATTAAATTAAAAGGTTTAAAATAGAATAAATTGGGTGTCTCCTGAGATCTAAGAAAATAATTTGATAGTGCAACAGGTGCCAAGTCCTACTGACATTCCCCTAATGTTATCATCATTACAGGTATCACTTTCTCCTAATATATGATATGCAATATAAATTCAACAAATGAATGCACCCTATATAAATCAGAAATTTCAGTTAATTTTCTTCTCTGCTGTTTATTCTACTTAAGATTACACACTTCCTAAGAATAGGGTCACCTCTTACATGCCTCTATATGTCTCCTTCACATCCTAATAAAATGCTAAGAACATAGGAAGTGCTCAATAAACATTCATTGAATGAAGCAAGTTTGAATTAAAATACATTTTTGTCATTCATTAACCTTAAATTTTAATGTAATATTTATATTTTAAAAGTAAATTATTAAGTAAAAATTTTTAAAGAGACAAAAATTAAGCAATATTCTGATTTTTTTTAAGCCAACACAAATTTAACGGACAAAATAAAAGCAAATCTTTGTAGCATAGAAAATGAAGTAGAAGCAGGCATGCTAGTTTAAACATTGAATGATGCCATCTGCTGGAAAGCTGATTTTATCTCTCTGGGTTAGAAAGTCCCCAAGTTTAATGACCGTAAGCTTGGTATTTATGGGATTTTATTTAAAGAAATATGTCTTAGCCCCTCTTCTGCCTGGAGATATCTATCTCATTTAATTAATGTAGATAACAGTCCAAGAGTTGTGTTTCAATATTATTCACATTGGAAACTATAAAATGGCCACCTGCATTAAAGTGAAGTGGTACTGTGATACTATGTTTTCCCTTTTTATCGGAATTTTCTCCAACATCATCACTGTAAGTAATTTTTTAAAAAATATTTCTAAAATTTATTTATGCATACAGAACTGGAGTATAGGCCAGAGGTGCAGGGGCGATGAGAGGCTTCACCAGAGACAGAATGGGGAGCAGAACAGGCAGATTGACAAGTACACTGCTGAGGGGAGCAGTGGGAAGATCAGGAGAGGTCTGCTGTGCCAGGTGGGTCACCTCCCTGGCCTGGAATCCAGTTTGTGCTGAAATGGCTAGCTTCATAGTGCTGTGCTGTGCTTTAACCCTCTTTCCGCCACCAGAGAGGGCCCACTATAGGTGATATTGTGGCTGATAAAACTCTATTTGTGTAGTCTGTGTCAAGCCCTGTGCTATCGATACTTGTATTACTTCATGTAATCCTCTCAATAACTGTATAAAGTAGGTACGATTATTATCCTATTTTTTACATGAAAAGATTGAGGAAGAGGGTTTAAGGAACTTCCCCAAGACCACACAGCGAGGCAGTACCTCTGCTGAGAGCCCATCATGTTAGAACATGTAAGCACAGGGCTCTGTGATGGGAAAATTAACAGTCATACCAACAGTGAGAAAGGACTAGTGAACTTACAAGTCCATACTGCCACCTACATTCAGCTTAGTATATTTAATATTCTAAATGCAAAAATGAATTTCCTTTCTTAATTTTATCCACTAAGCAA
>NW_004567113.1:8690857-8718873 GCF_000260355.1 Condylura cristata
TTTTTTTTTTTTTACATATTGCAACTTAATTTTACATGGGTTGGTCTAACACTTTCAGATTTTCCGTAAATATCGGTGGTTGATTTTTGGTGTTATAAATTTGAGGACATGCTCATGTTTGGCTGTTACTCTGCATTCTTCCACAATACTACTATAAAGTAAACTGATCTGCTTCAAGCCATCTATGTGGAGACAAACTGAAACTAATTTATTTATTACAGGTTAGAAAACCAGGTCGATAGAAATCTGTGAGCTGGGCCAACCTGAGGTAATGAAGTGGGCCTCAAGAATGATGGGTACCCACTCTGCCCACAGAGTTGAGGTCCCAGGACTGTCCAGCCCAGCCCAGCTCTGCCTGGCCCAGTTTAGTGCAGTCAGAAGAAGGTTAGGTTCCTCCCTGGCTCTTGCTGAAACATACGTTTCTAGGGCCCAAAGTATCAACTAACTACAACTGAAAAATTAATGCTACTGTCTTAGTAGGAAATATAAAGGCAACATTGGAATTTTATAATAGTTCCTCCATTGTAATTCATTAGTGACTTTAATAATGGAAAGTTCTGACTCTGAAATATTTGGATGGGGATGACTAGTAGAGAGCTTGGCAATCAGAGACTTTCATTATCTTTTAATTATTTATCTAACCAGAGACGTTTACTTTTTGGTACCCTAGCAGTGACTTTGGGCTTTAGCAATCTTTTGAGCATTGATGATTAATAATGAACAATGTAGTATATTTTTAAATAAACAACATAAAAGTTTAATTTGTTGTTATATTGCCGAATGAAAGAGAAATTTGAAAATACAATCTCGTGTTTGTATCTACACTGTATATTTTTCCTCACTCCCATCTTATATCAGGAGCCCAAAGTTTTTTTGCCTAGTGATGCAAAAAACCCATTCAAGTTAATATTCAACAAAAAAAGGGAAAAAATTGATCACTAACGGATTTTCAAGTATATAAAACAGAGAATAACAGTAAGTACTACTAAGCATTAATTTATGCCAGGCATTCTCTAAATGCTCTCTGTATGACTGCATTTGATCCCCGCCAGAGAATTTCATGTAGTAAGTACAATTATTAATTTTATGAGTACAACTTATAGTCAGTACACTATGGACCGGAACCAAGGTGCCACGCTGGAGAGCCCGCGAACTTATCTCTCACAGCATAAGATCAAATTTGTATCACTTCCTTGAGTGGGACAAATTAGGGGAGAAAAGTCCATTCCAGGCATCATTCAATTAACTAAAGGATACCTGTGTGACTACACAATTACTTAAACTCCAAGCTGACTCGACAATCATTTAAAGAAGTAACTTAGATGTGCTTTATTATGCGATTGATTTCACTATGACTCCATTACCTTACGTTTGGTTGCCTAGAGTCAAAAGGCTTACGTCATTCTTTCCAGACACCTAAACAAAATTTTTTTAACTGAGGAGGGGGGAAAAAAAATACAGGAACTGGGGCTGGTAAATATTTATGTCAATTAAATTGCGTATGTAAAATAAAACAAAGTACTGTTGTTAACGTACCCAACATGACAGTGTTTGAAACCTCATTTTGGTGAGATCACGCGTGGGTACTGCCACTGGCTTCCCAGCACTACGGCAAGAGACGCTGGTGAAAACTCAGTAGGGTCCTGCTTGTACTACGTAATTTGCAAACGGGGGGCACACCCACTCCAGGGCTCAGGCTGCTGGTCACGCGCTTAACTACCCAGCGGTACCGCGGGAAGAGCGGTCGGGTCCGAAGTGTCCACGGAACTGAAGTGCGAACCGCCGCTTGCCCCCGGACTGTATTTTGAGAGCGCCGGGGGCGGGGCCTGGCCGCCGGAGCCGGGCGGGCTGTGGGGCTCAGCGAGCGCGGCGGGGCTTGCGAGGGAAGCGGCGAGTGCGGTCTGCTGCTGCGAGACTATGCTGAGCGGAGCGCTCGGCCGGGTCGCATGTGCGCTGCGGAGGTCGCGAGCACTGCAGCCTGGGGCCTCTCTTCGGTGCCTGCACACGTCAGGGTCGCGGCCGTCGGTGGACCGGCGCGAGAGGGCCGAGGGCGCCTTCGACCCGGCGCTGCTGGAGTTCCTGGTGTGCCCGCTCTCCAAGAAGCCGCTCAGGTGAGATTGGCCGCTTGAGGGGGCCGGGCGCGGCCTGCTGGTGCGGGTGGAAGCCGGTGCGTCGCGCGGCCTCGGCAGCCATGGGATTCCGGCCCGTGCGGCTGTCGTCCGCTGCCATTTTCTGCGACTGGGCCGACTCCGGGGACCTCCCTCTGCGGCGCGAAGGGCGGGAGGAGGCGGGAGGGGAACTGGCCCCCGGCCCCGGGAACCCGACCCCGGCCCGCGGTCAGGGGACAAAGCAACCAGAGGCCGGCCGCTGGCCGCCCCGGAAAATGGCCATTGATTTCGGAGCGCTGGCTCCCGCAAACCGAACCGGAAGGCCTGGGGCCCTGACCGAGCTTGTATGTATTTTAATAAAAGAACCCAACTTTTTAGTAACTGGGGGGATTCAGGACTCTTCAAGGCGCTCACATTCTAAAGCCAAGATCACGAAAAACACTGTCGTAGCCTCCAGATGCTGGTGAGAATACCTTGTGCCGTGGATACCTGACGATGCTAAGCGTTATATTCAGCGCCTCTTAGTTCTGGACTAGATGGGCTTTTGCAAAGGCCTCGTTAACCTTGAACCTGGAGTCTCGAAAGACACTGCACTTTCAGCCACTAAAACTGAACATTGGCAACTCCTCAGTTGCAAATTGAGTAAACCAAACACCAAAATGTTAACAGTGGTTTTCTTTGACTTGTTGATTGCTAGTAATTTTTATCTTCATCTTTTAGCATTTCTCTTGCTGGATTTTCCCCCATAATGTAGCATTCAGTTTTTTTAAAGCTTGAAATTGCTAATTGATGTACCTTTTAGACAATTTTAACTAGTTAATTGCACACTTCTTTCTAGTTTCCTTATTTTTGTTCTCACATCTTTCTCAAACTTTTAAATTTTGTGTATTGAAGTTTTCAGTGGTTTGCCCTGATGGATCAGATAGGCTGCTTTATTGAGCATGTTAGAAAATGGCGACGTTGAGTTTTTCTGTTTCTTCTCCTAGGTCAAATTAATGGGACACTTTTGGGCTGACCAGAGGGTAGATCTTTTCCTGACTTGTGTAAAGAGAAAATTAGGGCGCACTTTGAGAGTGAAATGGAAAGGAAAATGTGAGAGAAACCGACTAAAATAAGAAAAACTAGAAACTCATTTTCTAGGAGAAATGGTTCAGTCAATTACTGCTATTTTTATAGTTAGAATTCTATTTTCCTGAGGTTAATTATGTCAAGAATTGGATAAAAGGTATTTATGGAACACAAAAGTTTCCCTAGGCGTTTTCCCATTAAAATTTCATCTTTGTTTTTCTTCCCCCCTTTCAGATATGAAGCATCAACAAATGAATTGATTAATGAAGAGTTGGGAATAGCTTATCCAATCATCGATGGGATTCCTAATATGATACCACAGGCAGCTAGGAGGACTCAGCAGTGTAAGAAGCAAAAAGAGTAACATCAGAATTTAAAACTACACAGCAGTTCATTTTTTTTACCTTCTACCTGATCAAAAGTCACAGTGGCGGGGAATAACTGGGGGAGAAGAATGTTTTTGTCTCTTCCCACATTGACTGTCCTTATTCCACTGGTGTCTTTAGCAGGACTGTTCTACTCAGCCTCTGTGGAAGAAAACTTCCCACACGGCTGCACTAGCACAGCCAGCCTGTGCTTTTACAGCCTGCTCTTGCCCATTACCATCCCAGTATATGTGTTCTTCCATCTTTGGACGTGGATGGGTATCAAACTCTTCAGGCATAATTAATGCAACAAGAACCAAGATGGTATATGTCAGTAACTTGGCTTTGAGCAACTCTGAAAGCTCAACTCCGTGGAAATACTGGAAATCCACTTAATTTGTGGGAAAGATGCTTTACCTTGGTAAGAGGAGGTGTAAGCTGCGGAAGCATCTTTTATTGTATTTTTTGTTTTGCCTTTGTTTTCAGATTTTAATTTAAATCAGAAAAACATTTCAGCAAAATCTTGGAAACTAACAGACCCACCTATTAATCTGATGATTATTTCTTACCCTATTATCTTAGAGTTAATAATTTGAAATTCTATATTTCAGAATCTTTGGTGAAGCTACATGTTAAAGATGACTAAGATATTTTTAAAGGCGCTATATTGGAGTGATTAGTAGAGATATACATTTAAAACAGCAGTAAAATGGAAACTTTACATAAACTTTACATACTTGCAAAACTTTGGTGTTTGTAAAATTACCTTTATTTCTTTGGCATCAAATGCTTACATTAAAATAAGATGTTAACACTTTCAAAAGGAAAATTGTGTTTTTTGGGGAGAGAGATGGTCCAAATAGTGATTCTAAGGAAGGGGAAATGTAAAAGTGCGCCAAAAATTTTAAATGTAGGCTATGTCTACAGAGGTAATTAATACTAAAATAGAATAACTCCCCAGAAAAATATCTACCTTTGGGGGTTGAGGTGGAGTTGTAATGTTTATAAATAAATAGCTGACTGTGTCCTCTTGAGCTTAGTTATTTTTTGGACTCAGCTATTTTCTTGCTTTGGGAAACCTACTTGGCACCACTAGAGCATGAGAATTGACAAGATTGGTTATGATTTTTCCACAAGATTAATTGAGAATAGTACAATTACTAGTTCAGAGGTATAGTATAAATATTTCAGTAGTTACCTTAAATCTATTAGTTGACTATAAACTTAGTTGAATCTTAAGAATTTTAGTTTAACAGAAGCTTGAAACAGTATTCTTTAAAATAAAATAAAAACAGGATTAGTTGTGTTTTCTGTTTACATTAGTTCAATGTAAATACAGTACAAACGTAGTAGAGATCCCCATCATTTCCTAGGGGTTCGTTCTTTTTCCTGACCCCAAATCTCACTGTGGTTAGTGTAAATAATTGTGCCAATAAAACAAGCACTAAATTCTGAAAAGTCACTGTAGCATGTACAAATGAAATATTTTATCATTTTAGAGGTAACTTCCTGGGAGATATCAATGCCATTCTCAAATAGAATTTACTTAATAGTCGCCTGTATGGTACCAACAGTACACTAGGTATGGCTGTAAGCATGTTACACATACTTTTCAATCCCTAACCTGAAGAGAAGAGTCAAAAATGTTAGCATTATCTGAGGGGGATGGGTTCTGAGACATCCCCCACCTCCATGGGATGCCTGAAACCTTTCATAGTATTTATATGATCTGTTATTTTATAAACTAGGCTCTAGGAAAATGAATAAGCAATATAAAGTACAACAGTATAACATTCTACATAATGTTTTCAGACCATTGTTGACTTTGGGTAACTGGAAAGTAAAACTTCAAATAAGGAGGGATACTATATATACATATATATGTATATTTATATATGTATACTATATATACATATGTGTGTGTGTATAACACACATTTTTTTTAAGATTTATGCATACAGGACTGGAGTACTGGCCAGACGTGGGGGTTGGGGGTGAAGAAGATTCTCCAGAGACACAGTAGGGAGCAGAACAGGCAGATGGACAAAATGCACTGCTGAGGGGAGCAGCAGGTGGGTCAGGAGAGGTCTGACACTCCATGTGCGTCAGTTCCCTGGCAGGGGATTGAACTCATGCTGCAATGGCTGCAGTAGCTTCATGGTGCTGTGCTTTAATCCGCTGTGCCACCAGGGAGGGCCCGGGATACTATATTTTACAAAAGGTACAAGCACAGAGAAATCTGGTGACGTACACAGGGTAACTCAGCAATAATTATGAAATTCAATCATTAGCAATGATTTTGTCACAAGGAAATGAAAGACCCAGACTGTGAGCCCTGACCTGTACATTTAGGAACCTAGGACAAGACCAAAAGCAGACGGGTAGAAAGAAATGAACAAGAGAGAGGTTTATGTATAAGCCGTGTGAGAGTAAGGAGAGGGGATTGCCATTAGATAAAATAACAATTATAACAAAGTATTGTTGAGTTTTACATGCAAATGTGGAAGCAACATCTCAGTATCTCACATAGGCTCTGACGTGATAGGAAAGAACTCACCAGAATGCTAGGTATAGTTGAACAAAGCAACGTTTTATTAGTGACTCATGCATGAGAGAACCTGTGCCAGAAAGGAGAATTGAACTTTTTTCCTCAGAGGGATTTAGGAGGAGATTTTTGAAGGTAAGTCCATGAGGTGGGGAAGAAGAGAACAATTCACAGCCTCTGGGCTGGGCATCCTCAGGTTATACTCCAACTACACATCAGGGCTCTTGAGCTTCTCCAGGACACTGAGATAATTTTTAGTAAGAAGCTTATGCTTTTTGTCCAGCATGGCTCCTTACAGACAGTGTGGCGGGCCAGGTGGTTTGGACAGGGTTCATTAGTCCATGATTTAGTCTAGCTGTTCAAACAGAACTTGAAGCAACTCATGCAGGCTCAAAATTCTTTTACCTTTGCTGTCTCACTAAGAGTAGGTCTGCAATTTTAAGATTTCTCAGATGCCCATACATTGTTAGTAAGAATTTAAAATGCTGTGTAACTTCTTGGGAAAGCAAGTGGACTTCATTCAGAAAGGTCAATGTAGTTATCCTTTAACTTGCTAATGCTGTTCCTACTATATACTCAAGGGAAATGAAAACATGTCTACACAAAAACTTGTACACAAATGTTCAGTGTTCTAGGATTTGTCACTCTAGGGGGAGTCCACAGGGACAGGCATCATCTCCCCCACCCCTGCTACACCTCAGCTTGGACTACAACTCGCAGAGTGCCACAAATGACTTCGGGTGGAGGGTGGGGTGCTGCAGAATTGAGCAGCCAAGTGTACCTTCAAAATACTGAAGGCAGGTGGGCCTAACTCTTGCTTTTTTAGCTTTGATTTACCTCCTGGTGACCTAGGGGTTAAGCCTCAGTGTTGTCACTGCTACAGCCTGGGTTCGATCCTCAGCCAGGGATTAACCCACATATGGCACAGCGGACCTGTCTCACCTGCTGCTCCCTGCAACAGTGTATTTCAGTTACCTGCCTGTTTGGGTGTCCACTCTGTCTCTGGTGAATCCTCTCACCACCTAGCACCTCTGGCCTACATCCCAGTTCTTCTATGCAAAAATCAAAGAAAAGAAAAAATATGAAATTTCAGCCATGCTATTACTATGGGTATGTGTGGAGCGAAAAGGCTGTTCCCTTTTCCAAGTTTGTCTTGATGAAATTCTCCGTTTACAGGTGACGGCTGTGTTCAGCAGCTGCCTCTAGGTGGCACTCTTGGCCAACTCGCAGCATTACCACCAACTAAGCTTTCAGAAGGAAACAAAAAGGATTTTTACTTGGAGGAGGAATGTAAGGGAATCAAATAAGGGATCAGGAACAAATAATAATAAATAAAATTAACAGGCATTTATAAGTCAGAGACATTATGCAGGGATTGGGGGATAAGTGCACAAAGGACCGGCTATTCTGCATGGGTGAACTGGGGGGTGTGGATTTTATTGACTACACCTGAGAAATCAAAAACGTACAAAAATGAAGTGATGTAAAATATATGTAAATAAATAATTTTTAAAAAGGTCTGAGCTAGGTAGTCACTCTACAAACAACATTATCTTATCCTGACAGTTACTGGAGACCGTGATAGCAGAAGTGAGTCCTGAGGAGCCAGCGGCAGTAACTCATACCGAAAAGGTAAAATTGGAGAGGTGAGGAAGGAGAAATGGGGGTGGGATGAGAAAAGAATTCCAGAGGAAAAGGCACATGTGAAAACACGGGCTTCCCTGTGGCCCATTTGGGAAACTGGTAACTACAAATGACCAGAACACACTAAATATGCTGGGCAATGAAAGAGAAGGCTGGAGCTGTCCAGGGGGTGTGTCAGGAAGGAGCCACGTGTCACTAAAGTTGGGCATTGTTGCCCGATTTTCACACCATCATTCCTACAGCTCATAAATACAATAGCTTTTTTTCCCCCAAAAAGAAAATAATAGAACATGCAAAATCACAGGGCATTTCTATGGACTGAGACTGCAAGGGCCAAGGAAGGAGTCACTATTTGTACAGGTTGCATGCAGGTATCAAGCACTTAAAAGGTGGCTAGTGTGGCTGAGCTTTAATTTTAAATAGCCACATATTAGAAAGCATAGCTCTACACTGTGTTACTACTATTAGTCAATGAGGGTTCTCTCTCCAAAATTTTCAGAGTAATATAGCAAGGATCCACTGATCAAACAGTTCAGCTACAGATCTCCATCACAGATTCTTGCATCAGATGCTTGCAAGTCTAGGTACAAGACTAGTTTGGAAGTGACTCCACAGAAAGGACAGGAGACAACAGTTTGAAGTAAATTATTGGCTGTCAGATATTTTACAACTAGAATTACAAGGATTTGACTGATTTATGGGAGGTGGGAGTGAGCAGGTGGCAATGGAAGATGACTGCAGGCTTCTGCCTGAGGTAGCAGAGGCACTGCCCTAGGCTGCGAACACAGGGAAAATGATCGTTTTCTTCAACTTGAGGTTAAGGAGCCAGGGAGCATGCAAGCAGAAATGCCACTGAGAAAAATGGCTTTCGTGCAAGGATTGACCAGTTCTTGTGTGTCGGTGAGAGACATGGATTCACTGAAACCATGGAGCTGAAAGGAGCATGTGTGGCATGAGGAAGAAGGCTCCACTGGCGCTAAGTGTGATAGACATGCAAGTAGATGACAAGTTCAAATGCTATTGATAGGACTTAAGATGAAAATGGACAAACTTCCACTGAAGTTTGTAAGAAGAAAATCATCTGTGATTTTCATTAGAGCAGTTTGTATGGAAGAAACACCAGTTCAGCCCTGAACAAACTATCAGGATGCTTAGAAGAGGAAAAACTATCTAATTTAATGGACTTGGCACATAGTTTGGGGGCACTTTAACAGCTGAATTGGTATCATTTCTAAGTATATCTAACATGCAAATGAGAACAATTTTGAAGGAATAGGTAAACAATGAAAACTGAGTAAGACTTTTGTATGAAATTTTTGAGTTTAGAATTTTATTTTTGAAAATAATACTTTCAAAAAGGGGTAAAGAATATGACGGAAGGTCAGCTAAATCCTCTGTTATTGTTGATGGCTACTTGAAGCGCTTCTTCCACTCTCTCCATTGTGGAATATTTAGGGAGGTAGAGGACACTAAAACATGTCTGTGCTCTTATGGGATCTTTTTCATTCAAATTTTCAGGACAGCAAAATGTTATCTTCATGTTCCTTAAGCCTTTTACTTGAATTCTGTCAGTTCCTGTAAGAAACACTAAAAATAAGAATAGAATTGAGTGGTCTATTTTACAGATCAAAATTTATGTCGTGAAAATGTGTTTACTCAAAAACAATTATTGAGGGTGCATGTACAGAGCCCCACCATATCGATGACCATTTCACAACAAAGTCTGACAGTCTCTGCTCTCAAGCATCACCGTCTGGTTGGGAATATGAAATTCTTATGCAGGAAAAAAGACAAACAGCAAGAGAAAAGTTAATGGTAAGACAGACACACAAGATGCCACAGACTCTGAAGCTATGGTTGAGCAGAGAGAGGCTGGGATGACAGCGAGAGCTCTGAGAGTCCTGAAATCAGGGGACCTTTAAGAAGGAAAAGGTTCAGAAAGCCAATGAAGGGGTGGGTGGAGGTGAAGGCAAAGAGCTTCCCAGTGAGCCTGAGAATGGGAGGGTGCAAGGTGTACAGGACTGGAACTGCTGGGTTGGGATAAAAACTTCTGGTAGGAGGCAACACTGGGAAGTTAGGATGGGCTTATAGAGAACCCAAAGATCGTCTAACATACATGTTAACCACAAACACAAGAACAAGATAATATGCCTCAAAAATAAGTCAGGAAATGGAGTAAGAAAATGAAAAAGCCATGAAACAAGTCTCAGGAAAAGCTCCAAGTAAGCATAAACCACTTCAACATCTGGGAGGTGACATAAACTGAAGCTGGTGTGGAGGGCAGTGACAGTACATGGCTTGGCTAATCCCACAAGACCCAGATAATGAAATGATGGCGCAAGCTACAGGAAGAAGGCTCAATATTTAATTTTGGCAAGAAAAGGGGAAACTTTGAAAAGCAACACGCAGGGCTGAAATCAACGAAGAGAGACTTATGCTAGCATTTGATTTTTTGATATTGGGACAACCTGGCTTAAAGGATATTCACCTGGGCAAGGAATGGCCATTACAGTATGACTTACTACAAACAGTGCTACTACAAACAAGATATTTTTTATTATATAAATAACACCCAAGACTAGAGAGCTACTCCTGATACAATACTTACCAAGAAATTTTTTCTTTTCTTCCAAAGTTAATTTGTGTAAAGCCTTCCAAAACATCACTATGGTGGGGTGTGAATTGTCATATCCTTGTTCATAATGTGCATTCTAGATAAAAATTTACACACAGATAAGTATTTGGGAAATAGAAACAAAATTTAAATTCATACTGTGGCCTCTCTGTGCACCTGTGCCATAGCAGCGGGAAGCAACGCTTCCGCACGGGGCCCTAAGACAAAGGCCACGTCACAAGGCAGCTGGGGGCGCCCAGTGACTGACTGTGGCCTGGTCTTAGGTGGTCTGAGAGCAGCTCAGAAATTCCATCAAATTTCTGCACAGGAAGCCCTCTTGCAAATATGGCTGACATGTTTCTTTCAGCTCCCCATAAAACTGGATTACCCTGTGTCTCCTCTGGACCCTGATCCTCCAGCTCTTGCGACATAATCATGTTCGTTTGTTACTATTAATAAACAGCAAGAGGGCTGCTCACTGAGCAGCAGAGTCACATCTTGCAGAGTTGCTCGTGACTTCTCCCACAGAGTGGCCCCAGGGATACACCGTCATGTTCTTGACTCAACATGACCACGTGGCCCTTACAATGTACCTGTTCAAATGTTTCCCAGTCATAATCTGTATTTCCAATAATTGCATCCTTTAGTTCTTCGGGATGGAAAAATTCAATGATCTCCTTATCACATACTTTGTAAAATCCTGTTTGAAATTCCTCATAAACTGCCATTACAGAGGTGTTGAAGATGTAACTGACACACTTAGAAACATAGTCTCTCCTTAAATGAAACAACAACAAAAAAAATGGTGTCATTTACTGACATATCCTGAACACAAAGCATGGTGGGGCAAGGGATGTTTGGAAGAAAGCTAAAACACCTAACACTGAGCACAAACCATGTGCACGGACAGTTATTTCCATATATTATCTAACAATCTAATTCTGCGGCAGATTCCTGTACCATTTTAGTGAGGAGACAGTTGAGGCACTGTGATGTTTGCTATATGATTGCTCAAGATCACAGTTAAGAGAATCAACACAGCCCCTTCCTGATGGTGCAAAGGGTTAGGACGAAGCACCACAAGCTGGCTGCAGCCACTTCAGTGCGAGTTTGATCACCAGCCTGAGGTGACCCACACGGTGCAGCAGACCTCTCCTGAGCCCCCGCTTCTCCCCTCAGCTGTATACTTTGTCAATCTGCCTGCTCTGCTCTCCACTCTGTCTCTAGTGAATCCTCTCACACACACCCACCCCCCCCACACCTCTGGCCTGTATCCCAGTTCTGTATGCATAAATAAATAGATCTTTTTAAAAAAATCAACACAGATTAACATACAGAAATTTAGGAATAATTAAACCTGACCTCCTGGCAGAGATTAGCTCTGGGGAATGAGCTTGAGAGATGAGCAGAATTTCATATTGATTTTAGACTCTTTTGTAAAGTCTCCACTTGTCAAAGTGAGTTAGTTACTAATATTATTTGTGGCTAAACACAAACAGTAGATTTGCAATTCTAGCTATGATTGAGTAACTAGAAAAGTCAGATAGTATACAAGCTATATATAGCTTCAGGCTTGAAAATCTTGAGTTAGGCCTCAAAAGGCCTGGACTGAAGAAAGGGAAGCTCACAGAAGGGGAATCCAGCACCTCAATCGCAACTGTTAGCGTTGAGCACCTTTGCCTATTTTTCATGGAAAGGAACCAGGCAAAATGTAGAGCCACGTCTACCATAATACTATGGATAAACTGGGCCTTACTCATAAATTATACTCTGGCACTATCAAAAGAACATTCTATAATGTCAAACTCTATTGTTAGAAATGGCATCCCACGTAATGTGACATGAAGTCAAGATACCACAATAATTTCCTCTACAGTTACTCCAAGTCTGCTATGGACCTCACACTGTTGTGACCACTCTGGGCACTGGATATACAGTGGAGAACAGAGCAAGTGCCTTCATCATGCAGCTCTGGGGAACAGTAAGTAAACAAATAAATCCTAAAGGTAAGTAATAAGTGATATGAAAAGAGAAAAATAAAACAGGATATGAGGATTCAAAAGTGAGAGGCTAGTGTATATCTGTAGATAGGCCTCACTGAGAAAAACACATCCCTTCCCGTTAACTATGAATTGCACATATAAACACAATAGACATCCAGTTCACTGTTTTATTGAAAAATGATAAACATGTAGTTGAATATTATAATTAGTAAAAGATTTTTTGAGTAGTCAAACAGTGAATCAACAAAAATATTTCTTTGGACTTACTTGTTAGTCTGGTTGACAATTCTGCAACTTTCATTAGGAATTAAGTCCACATCATTTTTATCCCAATGCACCTGTAAAACAAATGAACTCAGTATCCTGAACAATTTTTCATCAAAGAAGCACTTTGAGGCATACCAATTTTCTTTAAGAATCTGTAAAAATGTACACTTCTGTCATAAAACTGGCAAGAAATGTACAAATAAAAATTACCATCTGATGCAACGAGAAAACTGAATTAAAAACAAAAACCTTGATATATTTTAGTTGAACTGGTCATACTGAAAAAGGCAAAACCCACCAAATCTCAGTATTGACTTTCTGCTATGCAGACCTAGTATGATAGATTTGCAAAAAACAAGTGCCCACAAATTTCTACCATATTCATACTCAAGCATTTTTGGAAGGTGACTTTCCATCACCTCCCATCAAGATGGAAGTCAGTTTTTCCTGGCCTTAAATCTGTGTGTGGCCATATACAGTGCTTGGTTCAATGGTATCCGAGAGAAGCAAGAGCTTCCCCAAAACCGGTACATGTTGGCCCTGGTCACCTCATCCTGCTCTGCAACCCTGATACCATTGTGTGAGGAAGCATCATCTACTTTCAGAGAATACAAGGCAACTGGGACAGAGACAAGTTGCAATAATGGACACACCCCATAAAGCAAAGAGCCTGCAATGACCTGGCAAGGGAGTGAGGCCACTGTAGATTATCCAAGCCTCACCAAGCTGCCCCAGGCCCCCCAAATCCAAAGAACCACACTTGTTTTAAATCATTAAATTCAGGAGTTGTCTGATTTATAACTACCTCATTCAGCTCATGAAAAATGAGAAAAAAATTCTTTCCCACTATCTTAATTCACAAATTGTTTATTAGAATACTTAGGTAAGTAAAAGGTTAACGAGATTAAATCTTACTTACATTAAATAGGACAAAAAATACTTCCTCAAAATCATCGCCTTCATAATCCAGAAGTGTTTGCAATCTCCTAAAGAATAAATTCATTTTTGTTTTTAAAAATTCATGATCACTAGATATAGCATCTAAATTAAATGTCAACTGCACAGCTCTGGTGAAGGTGGGGAGTCGGAAACACTCGGCAGCACCTGTTTCTCCATGTAGTGACTACACCCGGCCAGCGCCCAATCAGGTTTAGAAGTTGATTTGCAATCTTACAGGATCCACACCTGATTCCCAGCTCTCTCCTCCATCCTGACTTTATTTACCTGTCTAGTGCAATTATCTAATTGTAAGTTTCTCTTTAGGAAAAGATTGCTAGATGGTTACTTATATGGTTAATTTAAGCTTTTGAACTGAGAGAATAAGTAAAGTAGCAGTTAGGAAATCTAAGTGAGGAGTGAGGTGGGGGTCAAAAAAGTGTGCTGGTCAAAGGACTCTCATAGGACTTCATGTTCTAATATTATCAAATTTCAGGTAAACATGAAATTTGACTATATTACTGTTTTAAGGCAATTGTGATAGTAGAGATTACATAAGACAGTTCTCTTGTGTCAGTCTCTTCATATTTCCATCCTGACATATGGTACTCTATATGTATTTTTAAAGTAATGGTCTCATATTGTATTATTTGTTAATTCACTTATTCTTTCAACAAACATTTAGTAAGTATTCAACGTACTGTCAACAACCACTGAGATGAGTTGGTATAATAGGCTGATGAAAGTGGCACCTGTTGTACAGTGAGACAGGTACAAACAAAAACTATGTAAATGACACAGGGCTTGCTTGTAAGAGTCTAGTTAACTTCTTCCAGAGGTGTTTACCAGTGCGGAAGGCCTCTGGGAGAAGGTGGAATCCAATCTGACCTTTTCCAACTGAATTTGTCATTCCAGTACTGTGATAACACAGATCACATTTATTCACTGCCTTATCTGGGGAGAGTCATGGGAGTCCAGAAAACTGGGTTTTATCATGATACTTTGTCATTGTATGTTCATGGCTTACAAACTTATATACAGGTGTGTTTATAAATTAATACTGGTGAGCACACCTTCCCCAAACAAGTACTAAAACTTATATGCACCAAAATTGCTATCCCATTTTTCTACCACCCTAAAAATGTGTTACAAATAACTATCAAATTCAGAAGTTTTTTTCTCACATAGAAATTCTTTACTCTTAGAGTTAAAATTATCAGTCTTTTTTTAAATGTTGGTACTTTTTAGGTCTTAAGAAATGAGGAAGTGAATACTATATTTGTCCATATTTTCTTCATTTTACATATTTTTCCCTAGTGCTCTATATACATCTTGACCCAATCTTCTATCAGCATGTACTCTGGTAGTCCCCACATCCAAGCTATAGGAAATAATGCCACAATACTGCAGAGGATATAATTCGAAGGTTGAAGGTTTCATGCTTGAGTAGATGTCTAAGAGTAGGGATGCTGGTTCATACAATATTTCCATTTTACCTTTTTAAAGTAAATCCAGATCACTTTCCAAGATAGCTGCACCATTTTCCATTCCTGGAATGGTGTCAGATGGTTCCTCTTTTTATGCCGCCTCTCTAGCCCTTGTGTTAGTGCCCTTTTAAATATGTGTCACTGTCACAGGCATGAGATGATAGTTCATGGTGTTTTAGACCTACATCTCCCTTATTATAAAAAGCAATAATAAACATTTTCCATTATCTACCGGCTTTCTTGATATTCTCTTTGGTGAACTGATTTGCTGCTCATTTATTAATAGAGTGGTTTAAAAAACGAAATATAGTTCTTTTTTACATCATTATTAATGTTGGGGCAATGTATGATTTCTCCCCTCAGGTGTGATCATTACAGTTCTCCCATCACCAAAGCACCCATGGTCCTTCACCATATTCCCTTGTGCTCCTTCAGCCAGTTTTCTCTTCCCCCACCTTTCTTCTCAGATACCTCACATCTATGGTCAGTTTTTGAGGTTTGTTTTGTCTGATGTATTGTTTTTCTATATTCCATATAAAATGAAGCCATCCAATATTCATGTTTTCATTTCTGATTTATTTTGCTTAGCATAATCCCTCCCAGCAACATCCATGTTGCCACAAATGGCAAGAGTTGGTTATTTTTGATCACTGAATAATATTCCATTCCATATGTATACATCATTTGATCCATTCACCTGTTTTGGGAAATTTATACTGTTTCCATATTTTGGCTATTGTAAATAGTACTGCAATAAAGTAGGAGTGCAGGTTTCCTTTAGAATCAGTGTTTTTGTATTCTTTTTAGAGACTTCTGGGAGTGGAATAGATGGGTTGTATAGCAGATCCATTTCTAATGTTTTAAGGAACTTCCACACAGCTTTCCATATCTGACATATACGAGAGATCTGTTCTCTCCATATCCTCACCAGCACTGTTTCCAGTTTGTTTTTTTTTATTAAAGATTTATTTTAGGGCCTCCCTGGTGGCACAAAGGGTTAAAGCACAGCACTGTGAAGCTGGCCCAGGCCGCTTTGGTGAGTATTAGATCCCTGCCTGGAGGTGATCCACATGGCACAGTAGACCTCTCCTGGCTCACCTGCTGCTCCCCTCAGCAGTGTACTTCACCGATCTGCCTGTACTGATCCACACTCTATGGTGAATCCTCTAACCTCTGTCCTAAACCCCAGTTCTGTATGCATAAATAAATCAATCTTTAAAAATATTTTATTTATTTATGCATGCAAGAGCTGGGGTGTAGGTCAGAGGTGCAGGGGTATGTGTGAGAGACAGGGTTCACCAGAGACAGAAGAGTGGACTGACTGAAGTACACTGCTGAGGGGAGCATCAAGTGAGACAAGAGAGATCTAGGTCTGCTACACCATGTGGGTCACCTCCTTGGCCAGAGATTGAATTCGTGCTGCAGTGGCTGCTGACAGCTTCATAGTGTTGAAACTTGACCCCTGGTACCCCCAGGGAGGCCTCCAGATTTTTTAACATGGGCCACTCTCACTGTTGTGAGGTGGTATTTCATTGCGGTTATGATTTGCTATTCCCTGATACAAGTGACAATGAACACTGTTTGATATGCCTATTGACCACTTGCATTTTTTTTGTTGGAGAAGTGTCTATTTAGCTTTCTGCCTGCTTTTTGATTGGGTTGTTTGTTTTTTGTTGATTTGTGTGAATTCTTAGTAGCTCATCACTATCTGCAGCTTATTAGATGAATGGTGTGCAAATATTCTCTATTTAATGGGATGTCTCTTGATTTTGCTGTACAGAAGCCTTTTAATTTGATATAGTCTTATTAAAAACTACTGAATTTAAGTTTTTGTATATCTTGGATATCAAGTCCTTGCTCATTATGTAATATGTGTCCATTTTTTCCCCCTACTTCTTGATCTTTTAATTTTTCCCTTTTTGTATGTGAAAGCTTTTGCTTGTTTCTTTTTTCCTTTTTTTTAAGTAACTGTTAATGTAATTATTAATTTTCCCCTTCCCATTTACTATTTGTATAAAAATGTAACAGATTTGTATGTAGTCTGTAAATTGCCACTTGGCAGTAACTACGTATTGTTTCTAACAGATTTTGGTGGAGATTTTAGGGTTTTCATTATAAAGTAACATATCACCTGTGAAAGTAGATTGACTTCTTTTACAACCTGGATTTCTTTTATTTACTGTTGTCTGATACCTTTAATATCAGGTGCTCCCTGGTAGCACAACGGGTTAAATAAAGCACCTAACAATGAAACTCTCAGAAGCCACTGCAGCACAAGTTTGATCCCACAAGGTGACCCACATGGTGTGGCAGATCTCTCCTGACCCGCCTGCTGCTCCCCTCAGCAGCGTATCTCAGTACATCTACTTGTTCTGCTCCCCACTGTCTCTGGTGAATCCTATTGCCCAGCACACCTCTAGCCTGTACCCCAGTTCTGTAAGCATAAATAAATAAATCTTTAAAACAAATAAACAAATAAAACCCCTCTAATATTAAATTAAATAGAAGTGATGATTGTCTTATCTTGTTCCTGACTTAAAGGAAAAGTTTTCAGTTTTCATAAATATTATTTTAGTTATAGATTATTCTGTTGAGAGCTTTGTATCTTACTATTTCCACCCTGTCTGGAGAGTTTACATAAATGGATGCTGAATCTTATCAAATACTTTGTGTTTTGGTATCATCATAAGATTTTTCATCTTTTCTTTAGTTGCTGTCACATATTACATTGATTTACATATATTTACTCAGCCTTAAATCACACTTGGTTCAGATATATAATCCTTGTAATGCACTGTTGAATTTTATTTGCTAGTATTTTTTGAAGATTTTTGCATCAATATTCATCAAGGATATTGGTCTGCAGTTTTCTTGTCCTGTCTTAGTGTTAGGGTAATGTAAGCATCATGAAATGTATCAGGGTACACTCGTTTCCTTGGGTTTTCTGAATTAATTTGAGCAACATGGGTCAAGTTCTTTTTTAAAAGTTGATAGACTCGGGCCCTCCCTAGTGGTGCAGTGGGTTAAAGCACAGCACTAAGAAGCTTAAGCCACTTCTGCATGAGTTCAATCCCCGCCTGCCCTGGAGGTGACCATGTGGCATGGCAGAACTCCTGACCCACCCGCTGCTCCCCTCAGCAGTGTACTTCGTCAGTCGGCCTGTTCTGCTCCCCACTCTGTCCCTGGTGAATCCTCTCATCCTCCGCATCTCTGGCCTGTACCCCAGTTCTGTATGAATAAATAAATAAATCTTTAAAAACAAAAAAAGTTTGATAGATTCATTTGTAGCCATCTGGGTCCCATGCTTTTTGGGGTGGGAGATTCTTTATTACTGTTTGAGTTTACATGATTGTGATTGGCTTATTTAATTCTTCTGTTTCTTCCTCATTTAATCTTGTAAACTTTATTAATCTAGTAATTTGTCCATTTCTTTAGAATATCAAATTTATTTGTGTGTATTTATTCATAATAAACTCCAATGATCTTTGCATATTTGTGTCATCTGTGGTAATTTCTCTTTATTTCTGATTGTGTTCATTATTTTCTCTCCTCTTTTTTTTGTTACTTAGCTAGATTTGTCTATTTTATCTTCTTGAAGAACCCAGACTCTCAGTTTCACTCATCTTTTGTATACTCTTTTTAATTTCTATTTCTCCTATTTACACTCTAATTATTACTTCTTTCCTTCTATTGAATGTAGATCTTCTTTATCCCTCTTTTTCAAGATATTGTAGATCCCTCTTTTTCAAGATATTTTAAGCAGCTGATTCGGGATTTTTCTTACTTCTTGAAGTGGGCCTAGATTGTAATTATCTTCCGTCTTTACTGTTTTTGCTACATCTTACAGATTTTGGTAGCTTGTAGTCTCATTTTTCACTAGTTTCAAGGTATTTACTTTATTTCTGCTTTAATTTCCTCACTAACTCAATAGTTACTAAGATGAAGGACACTCATATGCTTTGTCAATTTTTTCTGGATATGTAGAAATAGGACAGCAACCGTTTCTATTGTGTATATTGCCTTTCTGTCTGTGAGAAGTGGTATTTGTCTTTTAACTTATAAACAAATTCCATTTTTAAGATAATCACATGAAACATTTAAAATAAATATAATTTACAGACCTCACAACAAGTTAACCTGTGCTACTTATAATTGGTTTTATGCATATATAGTTCAAAGTCTAATGCAAGCATTGAGGCCTAGACATAGGAAAAATTCACTTTTCTTAATTTTAATATAATTCTTGCTGAAGTTAATTTAAGGTTGATTGATTGAAAGAATGTAGAATGTTACTGCTGAACATGAAAATACTATTGGGGTGTGAGTGTGTGTGTATGTGTTTAGATATTTGTCTGTGTTAGACATTGTCCTGAAAAAGAAACCATGCTTACTTACTTTCCCAAAACAGGACTCAGTTCTTTTAAATCTTCCAACGATGGTGTTTGGTTCAAAAGTTTCTTAAAGAGAGCCAGTGGGAAAGGGATGTTGGCAACATTGCAATTAAATACGGAAAGTCCACAGAGAACCCCAAAGAAAAAATATCTCTTCTTCTCAAATTTAGGCTGAAAAGACAAAACAATATAATGTGTTGTCAATTTTTATCAACACAATGGAATATTTATAGTAGGTAAAACTTTATTTCCCCACTGTGCCAGTCAAGTTACAAATTAAAAACAAAAAACGACAATTCTTTTTGGTGCTGAAGTTAATTAAAATCCCTTTACAGTTCTCTTTACTAAAAACACTAATAAGATTAGAAACACATTAAAATCAGTAAACTAAAGTGCTTACGATTTCTTTTCATAGACTGTTTAAACTATAAGAATAGAACTGAAACAAAAAATAAGTGCCTGAGGAAAGAAGGATTCATTTGTAAGTATTCATTCTCTAAGTAAAAACACATAATGCTTAAGTTTTCCTGTCTTTATTTTTAAAGAAAATAACCACTTCATAAGAACTGAAGTTTTTCTTCACAATTACATCTATAACTCTTCTCTTAATACAAAACAGGCAAGGAATCTAATGTCTACGGCATGTAATACCATGATTTTCTGCCTTGTGACATAAGCAAAGCTATGAGAACTAACCCTGACAGGAAACCACATGCAGGAAGCATCTTCAGGATATGCGAACATCCCATATTCTGGCCGGGTCATCTCTTTAAACAAACAATGGAAAAATTCTGTCTTGACCCCTCCAAGGCCATGTCCAATTTCTCCACTAAATGAAACCTGAGGAAACAGAATAAATAATATACTACTTCAAGGGTTCTGCACTGCTGTGTGCTAAATTTCACTTAAAATAGTAGTAATAGCTAAGGTTGTGATAGACATCTTATTGTTATTATAATATACCTTCTCATTTATTCCCTAAGAAGACAATGAAATTTCAAGAATTAAAATTTTTAAAGAATTTTAAATTTCCCATAGTTATATACCTGGTACAGCTTAGTCTGTCAAACTGACCTCAATTGGCATCACTACTGTAGCTATAACGTACAGTGAGTATAATGGAAATAAGCATAAATACACCATATATTAGAATTTTCAAATATCAAAAAATGGCATGTATAAGATAGTTATTGGTTGGTTCTCTGGATTTTATCATTTACTGCCTAAGGAGGGAGTACCTGCTGTAAACACCCATTTCTGCCTGAGATGATTATCATAACCCATCTTTGTTCCTTTAACTACTTGCTCTCTTCCTGCCTTTCCTTCTTGTAGTCCTTTACTTCATTTTCAAATGTGTTACATACGCTCTTGCTTATTCTTAAAGGAAAATGTCAACAAAGTTCAGCACCATGGTCTCCAGTACAGACAATATGAGTTCCTCCTACTCTAGATTTGCAAGATTCTGATAAGAATGTAGCCCACTTCCAAACCCACTGCTCTTCCTCAATACTTCTCTTTAAGGGGAGCAAGAACCTCGAACCCCTAATTCTAAGGACTTTTCTCATGTATCATCCCCTAGGTTGATAATTTCACACACTGACCCTTCTCTTCTTCCTTGCATTCTCTTATGAAACGCTATATTTCTCTCTTCTTATTTCTACTGCCTTAACCATAGAATTTCCAATGGTTCTATGCTCACATTTTCTGTCTTGTCTTTCTGGCATTTATCTAATGCTCTTTTCTTTTTAAATGTCATTTATCACAAGCTGACACTTAACCTTCATATGCATCCTTCTTTTCAATGATTAACACACACTCATTTCCAAAGTCTGCTCAACCTTTTCATCTGGATGTTCTCCTAGCACCTCCAGGTAGCACCTTTTTTGAATTCTATATTAGATGAATGCTATTCCATTTAGTCTCAGTTTCCTCACAACATCATCAGAAAGATTATGTAGGATAACATATGTGCAGGATAAAGAAAGATTGGCCAGGCTTTTATTCTGCCAGCCTCTGTGGCTATTGCCTTTGAATGCAGAAGGTGCTTGGGAGCTTGGGCTCGAGTCATGCATGCCAGTTGGTTGTCACCTGGAGTGTGGTGTGAGTCTGCATAGTGGGCATCACTGAACCTGGAGGCTGAGGCTGTAAATGCAGCATCACACAGATGACGACTACAGCATAATGGCTACTACAAGAGAATGCCAGTGAAAGCTCCAAGACAAAGCACACAGGTTCCCTAGGGGCTGGGATGCCTGCTAGCCTCCCAGACACACCCTCACTCCTACCCCAGCCTCCTTGACTTGCCAGCTGCAGGCTTGCCCCACAATAACTGGTGTAGAAAGAGCATTAAGCCTTGGAAAAGCCACTATGGGCTCCAGGACTTTCCTGTACCTGCCTGCCCAAATCAATCGAGAACCTGCCCTGTGCTTGCTGTCCTAACATTTAATATGCCTCAACTAGTATGGAAAAGGGTGACTGCTCATTGAGTGGGATCTGAATTTTAAAGACAAATGAATAAAATATTAAAGTAGAACTAACAGCTGAAGGGTCTGGTTTGTGGTTTGACACAGGTTAGAATCACATAGTACTCAGTTTTGAAAACTGTGTGCAAAAATTTGTGGAAATGCTAACTCTGGTTGCAAAAACCTATGCCCCATATTTTAAAAAGTTATCTTTAAGAAAGTCAAATTTTTTTTAAAAATCTGAGTTGGAGAACTAATAAACTATGGTCTCTGATAAAAAAGCAATAATAAGTATTAATCAAATCATTGTCTTAAATGGAAAGTTTAGAGTCTGATGGTAGGACCCAAATTCTGGCTGATACTTATCAGTTGTGTTTCTCTTGGATAAATTACCCAGTAGTGCTTGATCTCAATGTCCCCACCAATAAAAAAGGGTAAAACAGAACCCACCACACTTTTGAAAGGGTTAAGCAAGTAATTGGAGAGTATTTACAATAGTGCCTGGCACAAAGAAAGCATTCATAAGGTCTACTTGTCATTATTATTCAGTGTCAAATAATGACTAGCAGGACAAGTTATAAAGCAGCTAAACCAAAAATCACTTATGAATGCTCCAAGCATGCTAAGCTCTATAATTATACCCCCAAATAACCATGCAGTCAGACAAAAAAGAGAAGTTCCTCTCTCCTACTGAACAACCAACCGATGTTCCTGCCTGACTGCTTTAGCAAATCTTTGATGCCAACCCTGCCTCCCTGGGGCCCTTGAAAGTGCTGACAGCCAGTCCAGCAAGGTCAGGTCTCAAGGGCCTGAAATTCATAGGGCTAGTACTGGTCTTTCTGATTAAGCGGGGGAGGAAACCATTTCAACTGTTGCTTCTTAGCCCAAGTGTGGGGCTAAGTACCCACACCTATCATCTGAAATCAAACCTGGGTAATTAGGGTGGTAAAGCAGACCTTGGTGGCAAAGGGAGATAATTTCCCCTTTATGAGACCCACTATTAACATTTTTTTCATGCCCTCCTTTTCTCAGCAGCAAAAATATTAAGTGAGAATTATACTTTACCAGTAACTCTCTCCTCAGATCTTCATTTTCAAACTGACGTAGCTGATTCAAAACATCTTCAATCAAGTGACTCCTTCTGACTGTTAGACTCAAGGTGGGCAGCAAAGCTAATTCAGACTCTCTTTGCTCCATAATTCCAACCAACCTCATACATGCTCTAAATTTTTTCTCCTAGGACAAAGAAAGGTTTCTTTTTATTTTACCATTTGTTCTAAGTAGAAGCTCATAAAGTAGAATGCACTGATAAGAGTTCATGATAAGTGCACATCACAAATAGTTATGAAGAGAACCTCACATGCACTACTGGAGGGAAGCTGCACAGCCATTTACCCTTGGTGAGCAGAAAAAACACAGGACCTAAGGAGCAAAAAGTTCTAGAGAGCCAGACCAGCAGAGCAGCAAAGAGACCAACTGCAGGTCCCACTGAACCACTTCATCCTGTAAACAGAGTTATTAATACTTAGTCACCAAGGCTAATCACCATCAGCAGGCCGAGAGCCTGATTAGTATCCACTCACCTCTAGGCACTGACGCAGTGTGCTGAAATACCATAATCTGAAAAAAATGATCATAATTCAGGAAAGAAGTTCAGTTTAAAAAGAAGTAGGTTGCTGGGAGAGCTTAGGTATGAGTGAACTCTCTAATGATATCTTATAGTAGGAGGAAAATTCAGAGATGAAATTTTAGCTGATGGATAATCTAAGAAGTTAGTGCAAGATAACTAGAGACAGACACAAAGACATCTGAAAGCAAGTGGCCATTTGGGATCATTAAATCTGTGGCTCTGGGCAAATCAGAAAGCCAGCAAATGCCAGTTCCATAAAAGTATTATTAGGAGTTTGTTTAAAATCAGGAAAGAACAATTCTAAGAGTTGAAGCATGTTAAGTTCTTTTTTTCTTTCGATTATCCTTGCTAAATATTTCATTAACAGGGATATTTAGAACTCATATCTCAAGTTCTTATTTTACTTATTATAGTAAATGCATTATGCCAAAGTACCTACTTTTAGGACACATTTAAATATTATACATACAAACAGATGTGATAATAAAAGGTAATAAATTGGAGCACCTTGTGAGAAGCACTATTGTTAATGTTTTATCTATTGATATATTAACATATTTAATCCTTTAAAGTTGATATGAAGAACATATCCCAAGATATTTACAAATGTCCCATTTTAAGTTCAAAGCCATTTTGTTGTATCTGTTCTTAAATAAAAACAAATCAGCTGGTGACAGTACATTAAAAAGAGGATATTTTAAAAAACCTTCACTATGGGTTATCATCACAAAGTAAAAACAAGGGCTCAAATTTCAAGAATCATGTCACATCTGTTCCCAGTGCTGTCTTTTTTTCACTAGACTGGATCTCCTTAAGTATCAGTGCTAACCCTAACCAAGCCCAGTTTGTCATTACTTTTTAAGTACCATTCAGAAGACTCCAGGCACCAACTTCATGGTCAAAATCCCACAAGTAAGCCAGCTGCCGAAAATCTTTCCATAGCTACTGAAGAATTAATATGCCTTAGTGCTAAGCTAGTCAGATTGTTCAATTTTTATTTCCGTTTTCATTTGTGCCAGCTACTTGAATTCCTCCACCACTGGTTTCACCTATGGGTAGCTCCTTCATCACCCCCAAAATACTGTACATCTATCTTCCAGATAGTTAATGAAAACAAAGTAATGGGCATACATACCTGTATCTTTAAAAGCGAGTCTGCATATAGTAGCTTAATTTTGGACAGAAAATTTAAGATAAATGGAAAGTGACTGAATATGACAGGATACTGGGTGTTTACTGAAGCTTCCTAAAAAAGAAAATGACAGTAATTCTGGTCAATTATAGAACAGAGAATGCTTATGGCTTACTCCAGGCCTGTCAGCTTAAGATCCCAGTCCCTTTAGTCAAAGAAATACAAATTGCTATTTAATGCTACTGAGATACTATCCTGAGTCTCTATGTGTAAATTCTAAATGATTTTTTTTTAAAGATTTATTTATTTATTCATATAGAACTGGGGTACAGGCCAGAGATGTGGAGGGTGAGAGGATTCACCAGAGACAGAGTGGGGAGCAGAACAGGCAGGTCCACGAAGTACACTGCTGAGGGGAGCAGCGGGCGGGTCAGGAGAGGTCTGCCTCGCCATGTGGACTCCTCCGGGGCAGGCAGGAATCGAACTTATGAGGAAGTGGCTTAAGCTTCGTAGTGCTGTGCTTTAACCCACTGTGCCACCAGGGAGGGCCCTAAATGATTTTTTTTTTAAGATTTTTTTTTATTCATGCATACAGAACTGGGGTACAGACTAGAGGTGCAGGGCCAGTGAGAAGCTTCACCAGAGACAGAGTGGGGTGCAGAACAGGCTGACTGACGAAGTACACAGCTGAGGGGAGCAGTGGGCGGGTCAGGAGAGGTCTGCTGTGGGTCACCTCTGGGGGACAGGGAGTGAACTCACACTGAAGTGGCTTTAGCTTCTTAGTGCTTTGCTTTAACCTGCTGTGCCACCAGGGAGGGCCTAAATTCTAAATGTTTTATATATAGGTAACAATAAAATGTATTCAAACTAGCATTTTCAGTGCTCATTTAATTTAGCAATTAATTATAATCTCTGGATACAGTCCCAAGAGGTTACCTACACTTTCAAATGTAAATCAGCCCAGATGTATTTGGCAAATAGAGCAATGATGAAATATAACTAGCTGGTTAGCTTTCTATGTGATTTTGGCTAGGTAAGAGCTTCAAAGTGCTAGAAAATAGAACTATTACCCTCAGAGTGGAAGAAAATTCAGGTCAGTGTTGAGCTGGTAACAAAAGCACCTTAACTGTTTTTAAGAACATAAAAAGGAATACTTACAACCTGAGTACTCTCCCAAAGTCACAGCCCTCACTGCAGGTCCTGCTGAGCAGTGTCTTCCAGGCACATCTAAGAGCCTCTGTGCTCCGAGCCCTGATACTTTATCTCTATGCAGCCTTCCTATCCTCTTGGCATCCCATGAGCTGCTTGCTTGGATGGTTTAAGCTATTTCCCTAGTGACATTCACCTCTCTGTTAGTGTTCTAGTTATAAAACTGCATAGGTGTGTGTTTGTTTTGGGGGCGGTGGGGCGGGGCTGTCAGTCATACTTTTCTAATAGGCCTCCTATTTCTGTGGTGCAATTTTGCACAGTAGGATTTTTGGAAACTCACATAGAAAGTTACAAAAGAAATGTGTATTCTCTTCTTAAATATTCCATACTTACTGAGTTTCTTTTCCAAGAAGATCTTCTGTATGCTTCTCCATAAAAATCAAGCCAGTGCGAGAGTTCATTTACTTTGAAAATATTTTCAGGCAGTTGATATTTAGTTTGGTTTACCTTAAATAAAATATAACCTGTGAGAAAGTTTTACATATAATCTAGTTTAACTGCTATTATTTCGATTATCAGCAGCAATATAAACTGAACATTCTTTTACAGACCAAAATAAAGTTATAGCAATTCTTCTACTTTCAAAGTCCCAAATTTTCAGGAACATAAAAAATAATTAAAATTTAATAGTAAAGATTCATGTAGTGATAACTTCCAGTTATTTTGGATACATAGAAAAGTTTTAAAAAGCTTTTTACAGCCCTACCTGATAGTACAACAGATTAAAGTGCACCATTATGAAGCTAGACACAGCTACTTAAGCACAGGTTAGATCCCTGGCCAGAGAAGTGGCCCACATGGTGCAACAGAACTCTTCTGTCTCTCATGCTGCTCCCTTCAGCTTCTGTCAATGTCCCTGTTTTGTTCCCCACTTTGTCTCTGGTGAATCCTCTCACCCCCCACACCTCTGGCCTGTACCCAGCTCTGTATGTATAACTAAATAAAAACAAAAAATAAAAATTTTTTGTCCTAAGAAAATAGGGCAATATGAATTCAAAGTACTTTGGGACTCAACAGTTCATGTCTTGTTCTTTAGCGATTAACAATACATAATTTGTAGATGTTCTACTAGAAATGTTACAGGGTACCCTAGTGAGAACTGGGCTGCCTGTGTGTGGGTCCTTGCCCGCGCACCTAAAATTTAGTTGTACTGCAGCCACACACAAAAGGGTCAAATAATGGGTTATTTACAAAAGGGGAAAAGAAAAGGAACAACCCAGGGAAAGAGAGAGAGAGAGAGAGAGAGAGAGAGAGAGAGAGAGAGAGAGAGAGAGAGAGAGAGAGGGAGAGAGCCGTAGAAAATGGCGCCCTATTTATCCCCCAAAGTCCCAGAATGCCTGCTTCGCTCCACCCGTGGGTCCTCACAGTTCTCTCCCTGGTACTGCTGGGAGTTGTAGTTTCCAGTTACTGAAGTAGGAGGTAGAGTCCACAAAACCCTGCAGAGTTTCTTTAGGACATCCTTCCCCATAATAGAAAGACATAGTAGAACATTCCTCTCCTAATCTTAAGAGAAATTTTCTAGCCCTCCACCCCCTGAAATGAACAGGGTTACTATGGCATGAATATGAACATTCTAGCATAGCATCATGTTCATCATTAATAAATGTAGGAAAATGAAAGCGACTCCATCATGTATCTCTGCCATCTTAGGCCCACAACTGACCTACTATGGGGAGATAACCAGTTTCCTCACTGATTCTTTCTCTGTATTAACCTGTACAGGTGATCCTGCAAAACTCATTAATCTTAGCAGAACAAAGAGGTAGATGACATACCCACTACCCTCACCCTCCACAACCCAGACATCTGGAGTCAGCAGTCTCACATAAAAATGGCCACATGTACTAAGCAGGGTGAGCACCTGTCAGCATGAGTGATTATAGACCCTACCTCAACTAATGTATATTAATTCACTGGCTTCCATGCTGAGGAGCTCCGCATATAAGATGCCCTTAATAAATTTCAAGTATAATTAATGGACATGTCAACTTTGTTGTTGGACTCAAATTACTTTCTCAATTTCAATTATAACACAAGTAATAATTATGCTAGATCCTTGTATGTTTGACTATTAGCGTTTGACTTGGATGTATCTAGTCCTGGCCTAAGGTGACTATAATTTTCAGGTCTTCTGTAAACCTTACCTGGTTGTTTA
>NW_004567113.1:8719363-8722469 GCF_000260355.1 Condylura cristata
GATATATAAGAAATCTGGGACATCGGAAGGCTACAAGATCAACAGGTGGGCAAGTGGGAGCAGCGGTGCTGCTACAGCTTGGAGCTGAAGGCAGGAAGACTCGCTTTGGACTCGCTTTGGAGTCTCCCTGCCTTCAGCTCCAAGCTGCTGCTACAGCTTGGAGCTGAAGGCAGGGAGACTCGCTTTGGACTCGCTTTGGAGTCTCCCTGCCTTCAGCTCCAAGCTGTAGCAGCACCGCTGCTCCCACTTGCCCACCTGTTGATCTTGTAGCCTTCCGATGTCCCAGATTTCTTATATATCCACCTAGCAGTCTCTTTTTACCTCCTGGGCTCTAGCACTGTTTGTGCAGGTGGGGGCGGGGAGCAGGTAGAAGAGTTGCAAGTCTCCTAAGCAGAGGTGCTTCCAAGCTGCCTCCGCATGGCACTCTTGGATCAGAGCTCCCCAGTTTCTGAGTCTCCCTCAATTATCCTTGATCTAGCAAATCCAGGGTGCCCGATGAGGTCAGTGCTAGTAATATGTGTGCCTGTGATGCATTTTGAAGCTTATCTGTCTTGTGTGAGCCTGGAGGTAGTGACTGAGCATCCACACTCTGCCACCATCTTGCCCCGGTTACTATCGTTTTAGTTGTGGTACAGGAAGACCTAGATCATTTAGACCTAGGTCAGGGTCAGTAAGAACAGTCAGGTGAATGGTCCCAGATTAAACAACCAGGTAAGGTTTACAGAAGACCTGAAAATTATAGTCACCTTAGGCCAGGACTAGATACATCCAAGTCAAACGCTAATAGTCAAACATCCCAGAGACCTGTGTTTATAAACCCAGTTCTGAAAACTTACTGGGAAAGGTCTCTGGTGCCACCTAGTGACCACGCAAAATCACCAGCCACACACACTTGAAATCAGGTGGCTTGCCTGAGGGAGAGTCATCAGGAGACTTTTAGGGCCAGCCTTTACACTGGAGGCCTCTAGCTACCATGAGACCCTCGGTAAAAAGCCTCAGGAGCTCCTTTACTTTCCCAACTACCTGAGAGGACTAAAGAACTGCAGATTCTGGGAAGGGTTTCTACCCAGTCGTAGGGTGCTCCCCAGAAGACCAGCCTAAAACCACAAAGACTAGCTTCTCTAGCTTTTTCCTTCCCCTTCAACATCACTGCTGTCTCTTCTCATTCTATTACCCCTCCTCCATTTCCTCCTCCTTTTCCCTTTATCCCCATTTAACCTTCACCTCTTCCTATCACCTTCCTTCCTATTACATTTTCTTATCATCCTTCCCTTCCCCCTAACCCTTCCTCTCACTCCCTACTCTCTTTTAATGCCATTATTTTGCCGAGACATGCCTACAAGGAGAGAGAAGTTCAACGGAAAGAATCAGCCCATTCAGGCACTTCTTGCAGGCACCTCCCAGAGATTAGGACTCAATGTATTACTGAAAGAAACAGAACCCATAAGAGATCCCTGGCTACTACTGGCTGAGATGACAGACCCAACTCTACATAGTGGGGGCCAGAAAAACAGGAGATCTTGGAACAAAGCATATCTCAGAACATCTTCCACAACTGAAGGGTCTGGACGTGTACCCAGCCATAGAGACTTAAGACACCAGGCATATTCACACCACAGCAAGAGTAACTAGAAATCATGCCCACCAGCAACAGCAGCACAGGAATACTTAGAACAGAACAAAGTAGAAGGCTAATATGAAGAAGAAAAAACGCAAGGATAAAGCAAGCCCCTCTGGAAATAATACACCCCAGGGAAAAAGTCATTCCCCAGAAAAAACAACATTATGGCAACAGAAGACTACCTCCACCTAATAGACAAAAGTTTCAAAAAGTTCATGATAGAAACAATTAAAGAAATAAAAGAGCAAGCAGAAAGAGATAAAAATACAATCAATGAGCTAAGGAAGAGAGTGAAGGACCTGGAGGATAATCAAAGACAGGTGGAGGAACTCAAAACTCTGGGAAAAGCCAAGAAAACAGAATAGAAGAAATGGAAAAACAAATCAGCATTCTTAAAGACTCAGACATAAAAAGAACAAAAATAGAAAAGGAAAGAGAACTATAATGGTCTAAACTCACCAATAAAGAGACACAGAGTCACAGGTTGGATAAAAAAACAGAACCCAATCTTTTGCTGTCTATAGGAAACACACTTAACTACAAAAGATAAACACAGATTGAAAGCAAAAGGATGGAAAACAATCTGACAAGAAATGGACCAAAAAATAAGGCAGGAACAACTATACTCATATCAGATAAAATAGACTTCAAACTAAAATAAGTAAAAAGAGACACAGATGGTCACTACATTATGATTAAAAGGATATTACATCAGGAAACCGTAACAATCACCAACATATTCACCAAACAAAGGAGCACCAAAATATATCAGACAATTATTACCATCCCTGAAAACAGACATCAGAGAAAATATATACATGTAGGAGATTTCAACACACCACTCTCACCAATGGATAGATCAACAAGACAAAACGTAGGCAAGGACACAAGAGCTCCAAATGGGGATCTAGACCTCATGGGCCTAACAGACATCCCTAACGCACCACACCCAAGGAAATCTAAGTACACATTGTTCTCAAATCCACATGGATCATTCTCCAAAATGGATCACATACTGGGACACAAGACAAACATTAACAGATACTCCATGATCAAAATCATACCAACTATCTTCTCTGACCATGAAAGCATCAAACTATAAGTAAATCACAAAAAGAAAGAAAGAAACACTCCTACCTCATGGAGATTAAAATCCAAACTGGAAGATCAATGGATTAATGAGGAGATCACAGAAGAAATTTAAAAATTTCTCGAGATGAATGACAATGCAGATACAACCTTCCAGATGTATGGGAAACAGCAAAAGCAGTTATAAGAGGAAAATATGAAGCAATACAGGCACACATTAAAAAAGAAAAAAGAACTAAAAAAAATAACCTGAAAAAAATTGGACTTCCGGAAGATGGCGGCAGAGTAAAGACGCCGAGATCACCGCGTCCAAGTCGGCATAGGAATTGAGGACTGAAAACGGACTATAGACTCACTTACTACAAGTTTTAACCCAAACGAAAACACCCTGGACTC
>NW_004567113.1:8729449-8755830 GCF_000260355.1 Condylura cristata
AAAAAAAAAATAACCTAATGTCTCACCTTAAAGAACTGGGAAAAGAACAACAATAAAGTTCAAAAGCCAATAGAAGAAAGGAAATAATAAAAATCAAAGCAGAAATAAATGAAATATAAGTTAAGAAGACAATTCAAAAAATCAACAAAACCTTTTAAAGCTGGTTCTTTGAAAAAATAAACAAAATAGACAAACCTCTAGCCAGGCTCACAAAGAAGAAATGGGAGAAAACACAAATAAATAGGATTATAAATGAAAGAGAAGTCACAACAGACACAGCAGAAGTCAAAAGAATAGTAAGAGATTACTATGAACAGTTATATGCAAACAAGTTCAACAAGCTAGAAGAATGGACAAATTCCTACAAGTTTACAATCACCCAAGACTTGACAAGGAAGAAATCGAACACCTAAACAGGCCAATTACATGTAGTGAGTATGATACAGTAATCAAATCTCTCCCCAAAAACAAAAGCCCAGGACCAGATGGCTTTACAAATGAATTTTACCAAACATTCAGAAATGAACTAGTGCCTGTTCTACACAAACTCATTCAAAAAATTGAGAAAGAAGGAATACTACCAACCATGTTTTATGAAGCTAACATCACACTAATACCAAAACCAAACAAGGACAACACAAGAAAAGAAAAATACAGGCCAATATCTCTAATGAATTGATGCAAAAATCCTAAATAAAATCCTAGATAATAGAGCTAACAGAATCCAACAAGGCTTCAAAAAGATAATCCACCATGACCAAGTGAGATTTATCCCAGGGGCACAAGGATGGCTCAACATTTGAAAATCAATTAATGTAATCCAACACATCAACAAAAAGAAAAATAAAAGCCATATGATCATATCAAAAGATGCAGAGAAAGCATTTGACAAAGTCCAGCATCCATTCATGATAAAGTTACTTGAAACTCTTGGGGTAGAAGGAACATACTTTAACATAATAAAGGCCATCTATAACAAACCCATAGCCAATGTCATTCTCAATGGTGAAAAGCTGAAATCCTTTCCCTTAAGATCAGGAACAAGACAAGAATATCCATTCTCATCACTGCTTTTCAATATAATACTGGAAGTCCTAGCCAGGGCAATAAGACAAGAAAAAAGCATACAAAGAAACCAAATAGGGAAAGAATAAGTGAACCTATCACTGTTTGCAGACGACATGACAATATACATAGAGAATCCCAAAAACTCCACAGAAAAACTTATCAAAATAATAAACCAGGTTAGTAAGTAGCAGGACACAAAATGAACACACAAAAATCAATAGCATTCCTATACACAATCACTCTGAAGAAGAAATCAAGAAAACCATTCCCTTTATACTGAAATAAAAGAAAGATCAAATACTTGGGAATAAACCTAGCAAAAGAGGTGAAGGTCCTCTATAAAGAAAGTTATAAAATATTGTTAAAAGAAATAGAAGAAGATACAAAGAAATGGAAAGAGATCCCTTGCTCATGGATTGGAAAAATTAACATCATTAAAATGGCCATCCTACCTAAAGCAATTTATAGATTCAATGCTATTCCTACAAAATTTCAATTACATTTTTCAGAGAAAAAAAAATACTGATAAAGTTCATATGGAGCCACAGAAAACCTCGAATAGCCAAGGCTCTTCCAAATAAGAAATAAGGGAATGGAGGTATCACACTCCCAGACTTCAAACTATACTATAAAGCCATAATAATTAAGACTGCATGATATTGGAACAAGAGGAGATGTAAGACAAATGGAATCGAATAGAAAACCTAGATATAAATCCACAGCTTTATGGACAGCTAATCTTTGACAAAGGAGCAAAGAATATGCAATGGAATAAAGAAAGTTTGTTCAACAAATGGTGCTGGGCTGCTATGTGCAAAAAAAGTGAAGCTAGATTACTACTTTACATCATATAAAAAAACCAACTCAAAATGGATTAAAGAACTAGACATAAGACCTGAAATCATAAAATATATAGAAGAAAATATTGGTCAAACACCACATGACATACACCTTAGTAACATCTTTAAAGATACATCACCCAAAGCAAGGATAGTGAAAGAAATTGAAGAGCTTCTGTGCAGCAAAAGAGACACTACATAAAACAGATACCCCACTGACTGGGAGAAAATTTTCGCACATAATACAAATGATAAAGGACTGACGAAACTTAACAAACATAAAGTGAACAACCCCATTAAAAAAAAAAAGGGCAGAAGAGCTACAAAGACACTTCGCCAAAGAGGAAATGAGAATGTCCAACAGGCATATGAAAAAATGTTCAACATCACTTGTAATAAGGGAGATGCAAATTAAAACTACAATGAGATACCACCTCACATCAGTGAGAATGACAACATGCAACAATAAATTTTGGCAAGGATGTGGAGAAAACAAAACTCTCCTACACTGCTGGTGGGAATGTAAGGTGTTACAACCACTATGGAAAGCTGTGTGGAGGTTTCTCAAGTTGCTAACAACGAAGCTTCCATATGATCCAGCAATTCCACTCCTATGTATCTACCCAAAGGACACACAAAAAAATAATTCAAAAGGACACATGAACCCCTTTGTTTATTGCTGCCCTATATACAATAGGGAAGATGTGGAGTCAACCCAATGCCCCAAAATAGATGACTGGATCAAGAAGATGTGGTATATGTACACAACAGAGTATTACTCAGCAATCAAAAAAGATAAAACTCATGCTATTTGCAGCAACAGGGATGGAACTGGAAAAAATCATACTTAGTGAAGTAAGCCAGAAAGAAAAAGAAAAATACCGAATGGTTTCACTCATCACAGGAGTGTAAGGAAGGGATCATGAAAAAAATATATATATATATAGTAATTGTAATAAAGTAAAAAAGGACATCAATTTAACAACTATAAGCCAGAGATATTCTATGGGTGAAGAGAGGGGAACAAGATAAAAATAGGGGTAGGAAGAGCATATAGGACTATTGTGATGGTAAATGGGTGAAGTGGTGGTGGGAAGTCTATGGGGATTACAACCGAGATGAAAAAATGCACAAAATGAAGAATAAAGTTTTATATATATATATATAAAATAAAAGAAGGGTAAGTACCAGAATAGCTCAAAGATATTGTTGAATTCAGTTCCAGAATACTGCAATAAATGTCACAACAACAAAAAAAACCCAATAAATAAAATATAAAAATATAGTGAAGCTGATTCATCCCCATGACTATGGTGCTCTGGACCCTAATGATCTCTGCCTCACATTGTCACAGAAAAAATGTGGGATTCATCCTCATGGCTCCTTGTGTTCCCACTTAGGAGGTTGGAGCTGGGGTTGACAATATTCCAGTGTCACTGCTATATCAAAGGACAATGCACCAAGCCTTGATGACTTTTTTGTTGCTGCTTCAATATCTTCCCGAGTTTTCTTTGTACATGACAAAACCTCAATAATATTAATACATTTCCCCTGAGTTTTTCAATAAGTTTCTCCATTCTAAAATTCCAAAATATTTTTTTAATGAGCTTTTCTCTTTCCAGGAGGACCAAAATGTATTTCTCATGTATTTTTTTTTTCCCATGCTTCATGTATTTTTTTTTCACGACAAGTTCTGGCTCACAACTCCATTCCAGATTTAAGTGTTGACAAGGTTAAAGGAATCTCTTACTGTGTCAACAAATGTAACTTTTGAAAAGAACCCTGGTTGCCAGGGAAACTAGCATGAAGATGGTGGGATTTATAGTCCCACTACCAGATCTGGAGAAAACAGGAAGCTCCACCTGCCCCTTTCCCCACACCTGGCCTGATGCAGTTCCTCCACCTGGCTATTGATCTGTATATATTTGAACTGCATTTGTGACAGAGTAAATCGGTTTTGAGTTCTTTGTGCCATTACATAAAATGATTAGTCTTACACAGCTAATAATCCAGGGCTTTTGACAGGCATCTGCCTGGGGCTTGCAGCCAGTGTCTGAAGTGGAGGGTGATCTTGGGAGACTGACCTTTAACCTGTGGAACTGATGCTACCATCGCATACACAGTTTCAGTACTGAGTTGAATTTCTGGATATCCTGCTGAAGACTGAGAATTTCTTGTTGCTGTGGAGAAGCCTTCACACACCTTCATATTGAAAATTGGACCCAGGAACCCAGTTATAAAATGTTATATATAAATCTGCTTAAGATTCATGCCAAGCGGAACAAAGCACATTTTTATTGCAAAATAAAGACATGGATTTCTAAATGAATCCTTACCCTGTGCAGCTTTTTCAGCATTTCTAGGAGAGCTTTAATGTGATAATTATTCTCAGTGCTTTCAGTCCAATAATGCAGCTGTGCAATGATGGCTCTTTTAAACATCTGGACCAGTTCGCTGAAAGCAGATTCTTGCAGAGAGGCCCAATATTCCTCTATAGATACAAAGACAAATATAATTCTTATGTAATTTCTCTTAGATTCTTACTCAGAGGTAAAAAATGGTAGGTGTTTCCCAAAACTGACAGAATATTCTCACATATATAAAACACATGTGTAGCATTTTTTTTCAGTAAATACAATTATAATTAAAAGTTTACAATCTGGAAGAGTATTCCTTGATCTAGTTAATTTGTTGTATGTGGGGGGAATTTTTGCACAAATGAGATAGCATACTGTTTTAAAAATTATCTGTGATTACAAAACTTTCATGTCATTGCGTTTTTATTTCTTACATCTTTCAGCATTGTAAAAACAAGAAATACCTTAAAGATGGTTTTTAATCACTAGCAATGTTATTTAGATTTAAGAAAACTAAGAATGTACTCCTTTGGGCTTAACATGCTTATCAAAAACCTCAGTTCAGCAGGTCCTTATTATTTGGCACAATATAAATGAGAAAAAAAATGATTTCTAGTAATGGCCACTATGTATGTGGAGTTTAAACATTTTCCTCATTTCCGCATGGATTTTCTCCAGGGACTCTGGTTTTAATCTACATCCAGAAGATTGGGACATTCTATGGAATAAATGACTCTATATTTTAAAAGATCATAAGTACTTTTTCAAAAAGAGTAGTAATTTTAATGTGACCTAGTAACTACAGAATACTAATTATGGAATTATAGTTAATTGTATTACGGTGTGATCACAATGTCATGGTAATGGAAGGGGTTTCATATTCTTAGGATATAAATTAAGGGATGAGTTAGACAAAAATAAAAGCCCTCCCTGGCGGCACAAGGGGTTAAGGTGCAGCGCTATGAGTTTATCACAGCCACTGCAGCATGAGTTTGACCCCCAGCCAGTGAGCTGACCCACATGGTACAGCAGACCTCTCCTGCCTTGCCCTCTGGTCCTCTCAGCAGTGTATTTGAGTCTATCTGCCCATTCTGTCTCTGGTGAATTTTCTCACTCCTCACATCTCTGATCTGTACCCAGTTCTTGCATGCATAAATAAATAAACCTTCATAAATAAATAAAGGGCAATTTGTATGTAGGAGAGAGAGAGCACATATGACAATGTATTAATTGTCAGCCATTCTAAGGTAGGTATAGGATACTCACTGCACTGATATCTCAACTTCTATGTATAAAATTTTTTGTGATGAAATTTTTTGTAATGAAGAAAGGAGTGGTATAAATATCCTACCCATGTATTACTACAAGAACTCTCATAAGGCACTAGAACAATCTATTTTGGATGGTCACAGTAATTATCATAGTATCTTTAGACTATAACCAAGATATGAACCAAAAACTGTGGATGTGTATCTTTGTTTCACCATAACTTTATTGCCATCTTCATTGGAAAGATGGCAAATTATCCTCACATGTAAGTCATCAATCTTACCTAGACCCCTTGAAGAATGCTCACTCATTTTACAAACAGCCTCTGCAAATGGAACCACCAGGCTTTCCCAGTTGTTACTATCATGCATCATGGGACATTCTGGGAGAAGGAAGAAAACATCTAAAGCTTCTTGGTATGGAGAATGAAATGGAAGATTTTTGAACAGATTATCCTTGAGACATGTGGTGATCTGTGATCAAAAAAGATCAGGGAAAAGACTTTCAAAACACAGCAGAAATTGTATGGAATTTACAGCAGTGTAGAGTTTCATTCTACCATGACAATGGAAAAATCATGTAGTCTTTTTAAGTATATACATCCCACCTCATCTAGCCTCCCTCGTACCTGAGGTGTAGACACTGTAAGTATTCCCCCCACTCAGTTCCTGGATGAATGGACTGATTCAACAAGCAGGCTAGTCTTCTCAGCAATAAGTGCTACATTCTAAACACCCTACCTGCCTCACCATTTCCACATCCCTACCCTATCCCTACCATCTGTCTCATCACTTAGTCTCCACCAAACTAGTTTTTAGCCCTTCCAATTCCTTGTAGTTTCCCTAATTCAAAATACAAGTACTCAGGGAGAAATTCAAATAGAATATTGCATATATGTTAAGTATGATCAGATAACCATAACTGCCTGAAAAATCACTGAGGTAAGTTTTTATTCATGAAATATTTTCCTGACATTGTGCTAAGAGATTAACATGTATTAATTGGGTCACTTAATCTTTGGACTTCTTCTATTAACATAAATCTAAGCCCCATTTTATGAAAGAGAACTCTTTACTTTGGGCAAGGCCACACAGGTAAGTGGGAATCTTCGCTGGATGTTTCTGATGGCAAAGTCCAAAATCATGATCATTAAATTATGGGACACTAATTAGAAGAGATCTCTAGGGCCCTCCCTGGTGGCACAGCAGGTTAAAGCACAGCACTAAGAAGCTAAAGTCACTTCAGCATGAGTTTGATCCCCACCCCTGGAGATGACCCACATGGCGCAGCAGACCTCTCCTGACCCGCCTACTGCCCCCCTCAGAGTGTACTTAGTCAGTAGGCCTCTTATGCTCCCCACTCTTTTTGTAATGAGTAAATACCCTCTCTGGTGAGTGAATTACTCTCTGGTGAATCCTCTCAGTGCCCCTGCACCTCTGGCCTGTACCCCAGTTCTGTATGCATAAATAAATAAATCTTTTTTCAAAAAAAGAATCTCTAAGTTGGGACCCTTCCTGGTGGCACAGTGGGTTAAAGCACAGCACTGCAAGCTAGCAGCAGCCACTTCAGTGAGAGTTTGAACCCCGGCCCCGGAGGTGACCCATATGGCAGAGCAGACGGCTTCTGTCTCCTCGTTGCTCCCTCAGCAGTGTACTTCATCGCTCTGCCTATTCTGCTCTCCACTCTGTCTCTGGTGAATCCTCTCACCACCCCTGCAACTTGACCTGCACCCCAGTTCTGTATGCATAAATAAAATCTTTTTAAAAAGATAGCTCTAAATTAGCTAATTCTTATAATTATTTATTGTTATGCCAAAACATATTAGGATTTTATCGTTGAAGTTTAGTTTTTGTTATAACACATACCTAAAATCTTATTTTTTTTTTAAAGATTTATTTATTTATGCATACAGAACTGGGGTACAGGCTAGAGGCTCGGGGCAGTGAGAGGCTTCACCAGAGACAGAGTAGGGAGCAGAACAGGCAGATCGACGAAGTACACTGCTGAGGGGAGCAGCAGACGGGTCAGAAGAGGTCTGCCACACCATGTGGTCACCTCCGGGCAGGCGGGAACCGAAGAACTCATGTGGAAGTGGCTTTAGCTTCTCAGTGCAGTACTTTAACCTGCTGCGCCACCAGGGAGGGCCCCTAAAATCTTATTTTAACCCATCTCTAGAGTTCTATCAGCCTCACTCCTCTTTTTCCTCATCACCAGCCACATCTCCAAGCTTCCCATCACCCACTCCCCACCTTTAGAATTACTGGGATACTTTCACGACAGCTCTGTGCTTCATGCTGTGCTTGCAGGCTTTCCTGGCTGCCAGAAACACACTTCTCGTGTAAGAGCCTCAGAGAGGCCCCTTCCTCTAGGACTGAACTCTAAGTAGAGGTGAACATTCACTGTCCTCGAAATGACTAAATCTATTCACCCAAAAATAGAATTACATACCACTATGTCCTAAGGTAGTCACTAGGGAGACAAGGGCACACAGTTTTCCCACTGATACTTAAGAGCTTAAGGTCTGGCTCCCTCACTAAACCATGAGCTTTTCTTTCATTTTTCTCAGGAGTCTGAGTGCCCTACATATAGCAAGTAATCAAATGGTTGCAAGTAAATAACTAAATGCCAGAGGTCTGAATCACAATCACAGAAATCTCAAAATAAAAGGGAAACATTACATGTTTTATGAGCCAACTGTCCTTTCTAAACAAAGATCACTCTGATGATGCTGCTTACACACTGTATGATACTGTTCTGGCACAACCCAGGCATAATTAGTCTTAGCGAGGAGCTGGTCCAACTCTTCCCTTCACAGATGCAGAAATGACCTATTTTAGTGATCTTCCCACTAAGTAGTGCATAGCAGTCCTGACAAAGGGATCCATTTACTCCAGACTCTTAATTGGGCTGTAGTCCTGCAAAAATTAACAGAATTAATCTGTCCATCTTTTCTTGGGAGAAAAAAGTGTGAGAGAAAGAACTTATAGCTAAGTTACAGAATGCTAATTGTGGCAGAGACAGTAACAGAGCAGGTGAGGAGTGGATAGGGAGTGAGAAGATGAAAGGAGAAAGAAGAGATCATGATCAAGAGGAAAAAGAATGACAGATACAGAATGAAAGAGAGACACCCGAGAGATCAGGAGAGATACAGACTGAGGAAGTAATCACCCAGAGTCAACTAAAACAACAGAAGGGGAAACAAATTAAGAAAGGCTATAGCAAGAAAGTAATAAAGAAAGCATGCTTGGAGCACCTGCCAGTGGAATGCCAAAGACAGTAATAAGAGTCATGAATCAAAGAAGCAATACTCATAGAAATAAAAAGAATATCCTAAAGAGATAAGGGAATGTAACAGGATGAAAGAAGAGGAAGAATCCAAGCAATTCCTTGGTGAGGATATTCATATCAGAAAAGGTATTCTAAAGGAGAATTACATAAAATACTGTTCTTGTTCTAGTGTACCAATTTCATCAAATCTGCTTATAGCCTTGAATTGAAAAAACTACCTCTTGGAGAGTGTGCAGATATGTGTATGCATGGGTACAGGTGAACTATTTAGACTATTTGGAACCTATGTGATTACTAAACTAACTACCTTGCCCTAAAAGGACAAACTTTGGAGTACCGACTTCCACTTATTCTGCATGTGCTATAGGATATCTGAGAATCTCTCAAAACATTTCTTGTGCAATTCTGAGGTCTTCCTTTAAATCTTTTAGTATATTTTCCTTTTCCAAATAACAGTCTAAAGAATACCACCGTGTTAGTTATCCAGTCCTTTTGGGATAACTCCTTAAAGGTGTTTCTTGCTTTATTTAAATCCAAATGAACAGACGTAGTTTCTGTAGCTATTCTGTGGAATGAAAATAAATTTTAAAATGGATGGATATGGAAATGAAAAAGGACACTTCAAATTTAGATGAAAAATTTCTTCTAAAGTATGCATTATTTCAGTAAAATTTCATTTCCCCTTAATTATTACAGTAACTGTAATACTCTGGGCTTAATACAAATACAATGGAAAATACAGCTGACAATGTGATTATTTCTAAAATGCAAAAAAAAAACAATCAAGGCTGCATTAGCTTATATATACATATATAATAAATATATATATGTATATATACAAGAGGCTCTCTCTATATAGCTAATGCAGCCTTTTTTGCATTTTAGAAATACACACACACACACACACACACATCTATCTATCTATATATATATACATACATACACACACACACACACACACCATCAAAATTTAACTCGGGTATTGTTTTATCTTAAATCAATAATCAATAAATATTTTCCAGTAAAAAGTCATTTAAAAAAGGTAAGTCTTGCTATTTCTGGGAAAAAAATTTTCCCCTCATTTAACATGAACTGAAAGTAAAGTCCAAAAGGAGGTGGCTACAGAACAGTCAATTTTTAGTTTTCCAGTAGAAAGTTACTATGAAATGTATATCTTAACCATTCATTATGTTTATGGTGACTGAATATATTCATATCTAAAAATAGATAATCTTTATAAAATAATGTTTAATGTCTAAAAATTACAAAAGGCTTTTAAATAAATAAATATAATATTACAAAAATATTTAGGAAAACTGCGAAGACATTTTATAAATTTAAAAACTAAAAGAAACCACAATAAGTTGCAATAATGAAATGGTTAAATGAATGGTACAGTCATAGAGCCATTCAAATACAACAAAAATATTAAGCATTGAAATTGAATAAAATGTAAAATATGTTAAATGTAAGGCAATGTAAAAATATGACTTTTTTTTTGCCAAAGAATACTGCTTGTAAAAAAGATACATATATACAAGTGCTAGATATTACTCTTGAATGGTGGATTATAGGGATTCATTTTCTTTTTGCTGTATGTTTGTATTTTTTATATTTTCTATAAAGAGCCCATTATTTGCTTTTTTTTATTATTTAAAAAATGAGCTCATGAGGCCTCCTTGGTAACACAAGAGGTTAAGTCACAGCACTATAAAGCTATAGGCAACCACTGCAGTATGAGTTTGCTCCCATGTCAGGGAGGTGACTGACATGGCACAGCAGACCTCTCCTGTCTCACCTGCAGCTCTCCTAAGTAGTATATTTCAGACAATCTGCCTGTTCTGCTTCCTACTCTGTCTAGTGAATGTCTCACCACTTCCCAAACCCACTCCCCCACACACTTCTGACTTACCCTAGCTCTTGCTTGTATGCATAAGTGAATAAAATATTTTTTTAATTAAAAAATGAGCAAACACATAGTTAATTATTTTACTTTCAAATTACTTTTAAACAATTTTTCAGTTATTTTTAATTAAGGTATAACTGATAAAACATTACATTAGTTTGAGTTGTACAATATAATGATTTGATCCTTCTCTTCATATACATTTAAAATGTATTGTTAGCCTCTATTACCAAACAGATTTTTTTGTAGGTTGAAAACTTTTAAGAAGTTTTGCTTCTTTCATAGCAACATTCAAATATATAATGCAGACCCTCCCTGGTGATGCAGCAGGTTAAAGCGCATCACTAAGAAGCTAACGCCACTTCAGGATGAACTGGATCCCTGTCCCAGAAGTGATCCACATGGTGCAGCAGACCATTCCTGCCCTGTCCGCTGCTCCCTCAGCAATACTTCACCAATCTGCCTGTCTTGTTTCCCACTCTGTCTCTGCTGAATCCTCTCACTGCCCCTATACCTCTGGCCTGTGCCCCAGTTCTGTATGCATAAATAAATAAATCTTTAGAAAACCCACAAATATATAATACTATGTTACTAATTAAAATCACACCACATTATACACAGAATTTATCATATGTATTACCTTTCCTCTAAAAAACTTCCAGTCAGACAAGCAGGGGATGAAAATATCTCTCTGATTTCCCTATATCAGGAACAAGAAGGTAGGTAAAGAAAATCAGAATATGGCTCCTGATAGCAGGAAACCTGACAAACAAAACATCTCATCAGTGTCCTTCAAACTTCTCCCTATCCCACTTTGTTTGCATAGTGCCTTGGGAATCTAAGTCATTCCATTTGTTAAACCTCAAAATTTCAGTGGCAAATAGGGGACAAAAAAAATCATATGTACTCAAAGAAACCATAGGGAACAAGTAAAAGGGTTGGCCTAGGGTCAGTCTTTTCTTCGACAATAAAAAACCCCAAAGAACAAAACACTCCCCTCCTACCCAACTTTCCAAGCCCTATTTATTTTTGTACCATTGAAATGGGAAACAACAACTGCCAGAAATTAAATTGTGGGTGGGACAGGGGAGTATGCTCAGTTTATGCTCAGTTCTGTCATACAAATAAGTATACAAATAGTTCTTAATCATTTATGCTTTGCAAATTATGATTCAAATATTTTGTATACTTTCCAGAATAGAGATCCATACTCAAAGATCTCTAAAAGAAGATGCTTGGAAAAATGAGTTTAATCTTGACAGACAGTGAGACAAAGCTTGACAGACAGTCTATCATGTACAGCAAGGTCGCCCAAGCTGTTTAGCTGTGAACAGGAGGCCCACAAACAGGCGACTCCCACTAGGTCAAACAGGGCTGGGAAACTACAAGCCATTTTCTGCTCAGAGGCACAATATACACAAACATACCAGAGGCCCGAGTAGTCCTGCACTAAAGCAAGGCGTCCTCATGAAGCTTGTGTTTGATGGTGAATTTTATGTGGCAACTTGGCTAGGCCATGGTACTCAGACATTTGTCCAAATACCAGTATAGATGTTGCTGTGGAGGTCTTTTTTCAGATGACACTAACATTAAATCAGATGACTCTGAGACCAGTCTGCCTCCGTGATGTGGATGGCACTTATGTAATCAATTGACGACCCTACAAACAAAAATGGCTGGGGCCCTCGGAGAAGAGGGGTCTCTGCCTCCAGACTGCCTGGGACTCAAGCTGCAATACAACTCCTCTCTGCCATATAGATTTTGCACTTTTCCAGACCCTACAATTATGTAAGTCAATACCTTAAAAATAAATCTGTGTACACCCACATATACACACACATCCTATTGGTTCTGTTTCTCTGGTGACCTCTGGGTAATTGATCACTAGTAGGCTACAGAATCTTAAACTCTATTTTGTTGCAAACAAGCTGGGAAAACATTACTTTAGAGGTTACAAAAACAGACACAAGGGATGTACCTTTTTGTATTTTGCCACTGCTTAGTCCCCACACCAGCAATCCATCGCTTTACAGTCCCTCCATTCAATGTAGGAATGTTCCTCTTTAGATTAACATAGGAATTCTGGAAACAAACAAAAAAGTAAAATATAATAATTTAGATACAACAGAGACACCCAATTTGGGGGTACATTCTAAGGCTACAACGCAATACTGATTTTTATATGTGGATAACAAACCACTGAAAAACCATAAAGTAAGATTCTACCTAGAAATAACCACTCATGTGCCTGGTTGACAACTTACTACTTAAGGGGGCTTAAATGTAACATAATTTTCTCTGTGTTCCAATATTCAGCATTTCATACAGGTACGGTCAGATTATAGTGAACCTGAGATAACCTTGAAGGGAGACTAAAAGGGATGTGTATAGGAATGGAATTTGATTTGTGTTGGTTAAGCAGGGCATGGAAGTTATGGACTGATTATTTGTAAGCTTGTAAGCCTCCTTAGCACTGGCAAGCAAAGTTCCTTTAGAATGCCAACTCACTAGTACAGTATAAAAGCCACTGGTAAGGAACTTTCTAAAAGCTAAGCAGAATCTAAGGAAATCACAGATTCAACATTTACCAGGGAAAATCTGCTAATTTTTGTGGTGAAATATTTATGTAGTCAAGACATAGAGGATCAGTTACATCTAGCCAGCCCTCAAAAGCCAGCCTAGTAACCTGATTTTGGAATTCCCCAAACCTGGATTTTGGACCCCTTGGTTTTGCTTAACATACCAAGTTTTAGAACATCTGTTCTTACCTCTGCTTTCATCCAGAGCAAAATGCTTTGATTCCCTCCGGCAATCATTATTAACACCTTTCCTGAGATGTGACTTTCTGAAAGGGACATGAAAAAGGGAAGAGTTTAACAAAGTAATTTGGCAAAAACATGCACACTCAATTTAAATGGCTTCAACTTCTTCTGAAACTTAGTCCTTTAATTTTTTTGATAAACAAAGGGATAATACATTTCCCTGCCTATATATATATAGTAGAAATACCCATGTAGGGGTAAAATCTAATTGGAAAACAGTTGATTTGCAAGGTCAATATGTGGTATCAGTTTAACATACATATTTAATGCGCATAAGCTCATACTCAAAACACAAAGAAATATTTTATTAGGTAGCTGTTCCCTGGTTTAATTCAGCTTCTGTTACTAAAAAAAAATATTCTACAATCAAGATTTAACCAATGACTGTGGATTGTCAAGAATGTAACTAAAAGCCTCAAGTCCATATAAGTTGTCACAAACTATGCATAAGGAAACAATCCTACTGTTAATTTCCCCCTAGAGAATTGAGAGAATTTTCACACTTTCTAACCACCATTAAGCTTTCAGAAACAAGTAACTAAGGTGTACCGAGGCACTACTATCATGGTGTTTCAGAGTCAGGTGCTGAAGTCACACTGGGCACATACACTCAAACTAATTACTAGCCATGAGACCTGGACAATATTTTGCTTTCTGTGTACCCTCTATCTAGTAAAACGTGACACTGAGAGTATACATCCCAAGTGTTCAAGAACTAGTCAGGAAGCACATTTTAAGCACAGTCACAGTGCCCACCATGAGCATATGCTCATTATTCTGAGGGTATTACATGATTATGGTCCAGTTTAGCCAGATTAAAAAAAAAACAATCACCATGGAATTAATAAGTCTCTTGCAAAATAAGTCTCATAGCTGTATATGCCTTTGAATCAATAGTCTCTTTTATGCTGTATCATTTTTAAATTCACAATAATCTTAATTTGAAGAAGTCAGAGAAAAAGAATGGTTCATTTAACAAATTAGACTGGATATTTTAAATTGATTACAAGAAAAAAAAAGTTACTGTGGCCACATTATACACTTAGAAAAATCCGTTTCTCAGCAAACTGCTATGTTCCTGTAGAGTTTACCAAATTTGAGTTCTGCATTTGATGACAATTTCATAGGAAGTGGTATCAGCTGGTTATGTTTTCCACTGTTTCCCAGTTGTCCTTCTTTTCCAGAACCAAAAGAAAAGACCTTTCCCAAATCAGAAACATAGGCAAGTGTGTGCCACCTATTAAATAAAAGCATATACTGTCAATTCTCAATTATTAATAATGATGTAAGTATGTAGCAATACAACAAACTGCTGAAATAAGGGTTTCCAAGTGAGTCAAACTAGTTTCCAACTAGTTAACCACCTACCAATGAATAAAGTTATCTATCTGGATTCTAATATATGATACTAATATATGATCAAGATGATTCTGGAACCCATAAACCTGTTCAAGACTATAATGTCCTATCCTGGCAAATGGCATTTCCTTTATCAAGAAAATCTATTTCTTTTGCCTTTGATTTCTTTTCCGAGCCATGACTTGATGGTTTCCACCTCTTGGAAGCTACCTCTGAGTTCCTCCTCACCCCATCTTAAAAGAGGGAACTAGGTGATGTTCTCTGTGAGCTTTTTACTCTATTACCTAAAGATCACTGTCACACTCATTTTCATGCTGATGCATTTGATGGTCTCCATTACTTTATGATTACTATGCACTCAGGTAAGCTTGCCTGGATAGCAAAACTCTACTATTCTACCATGTATTGACTAAGGAAAAAGTATCATAACCCATAGCTCTAAGGGAAGTGAACCCAGGAAGTTCCTTGTTTGGAACTTCAAGATTCTATCTTGACTGCGTTTAATTAGTATCCTGTCCTTGTAGTAAATATGACCATGACTGTAATAGTTTTCAGAGACTCCCATGACTTTTTCCAGTGACTTCTATTGTAGTGGAGGTATTGTTCTGGTTTGTATTAAGATACATCTAACTTGACTCTTTGTAACACATTCCTCTCATTGAGGACTTTGTGTTATTAAAAAAATCCACTGTCCAAAATTTCATTAGTTAACTCAAAGTCGCTACTGCAGAAAATCTTTCCACCCCAATAATCTGGTTTACCATACTAAAACCCAATTATACAATTTTGTTCTAAGATCAGGAGATTATGTCCTGATACTGAAAGCACATATACCCATTTTTTATAGTAAAAATTTCAATAATCTAACGAATCCATTACTTAGATTTAATCTGAATTCATGTACAGTGAGGGAGCAAATGGCCAAAAGAACAATAAACATATGGTAAAACATTACTTAATTCCACCAAAGCCCAGTATCTCACTGGCAAGAAGTGGATTGATGAATTTGATGTTGAAGGAAGAAAATCACTAAGCAAAACAGGTGCTCGAGCAAAATTTTCTGCTTTTGTTTAAAAGCAAAATGAAAATCAAACTCCTCAGAATATTCCACTGCCACTAACTTGGCTGTGTTCCTACTAAAAGAATGGTTGCAATCAGGAAGCAACTGGCTGCCCCCAGGAGCTACAGAAAGGATGATTATGCCAATGAATGATCCTTTGTGATTCATGTTATTTATATTTTCCCAAAATAATAATGACATTTTCCTTGAAGATAAAAGCAAACTGAATAGTTACAAAGGGACTTCCTGAATCCTTTTCAACAGAATGAATTGTAGTTTTTAAAATTATAATGAAATACATAAAAACAAATATATATATATATGTATATATTAAAATACTTATGGTATGTGATAATGTAAACTAAATTTCTTTACACATTTGAAATTTCTGGTAGTTCTATCTCAAAATAACTGACTACCTAAATTTATGATGTTGATTTCTATCAACCTTTGCTGACTCTTGACCTCTTACCTTCCACATGCTATCTGGGTCACTCTATTTCCAGTAAGTTCAGTCACCAAACAGGGTCTTAACTCATTCTGTGTTGAATTGTGACCAAGCTGTCCAAACTTTCCAGCACCAAAGGTAAACACCAGCCCATCCTAAGGCAAAGGAACTTCAAATCAGACTCTCAAGAAACGTGACACAAACGGCAAAAGCAATATTCACTGACACAAAGGTATCAGTGATAATCAAAAGCACTGCCATAGTGCTTCTGGAATTACAGTCAGATGGAGATAAGGGTACACCCACCTTCGTGAGCAGGGCAGTGTGAAAGCCACCACACGTGAGAAATTCAACTTTCTGATGATCCAGGGGTTCAACGAGGGCAGGAGAATCTTTATCTATGCAAAGGAAGTAACAGTTGAAGTGACCAATGCTGAGTGTCACAGTGGATGTCCATTCTCCTGTAAACTACCCGGATGACTTATTCAGCCTAGCAAACATAGTTCCCCAACACGTTCTGACAAGAAAGAACCTGGTTAGGAGTATTTAGGCCCAAAGATGGGGTGGGGAGGGTGGGACAGTGATCACAAGGTCACTGTTCTTTTTAACCTATTGGATTAACTTTACCACAGCCAATTTCTGAAATAGAATAAGCCTTTTTTTAAAAAAAAAAAAAAAAGATTTATTTATTTGTACATACAGAAGTGGGGTACAGGCCAGAGGCTCAGGGGTGGTGAGAGGCTTCACCAGAGACAGAGTGGGGAGCAGAACAGGCAGATCGATGAAGTACACTGCTGAGGGGAGCAGCGGGCGGGTCAGGAGAGATCTGCCACGCCATGTGGTCACCTCCTGGGCAGGCGGGAGTAGAACTCATGCAGAAGTGGCTTTAGCTTCTCAGTGCAGTGCTTTAACCCGCTGCGCCACCAGGGAGGGCCAGAATAAGCCTTTTAATGAACGTATAGGTTCTTTTTTTCTTTTAAATTCTCTATAGTGTCCTAGCCTCACCCTACCTCTTCTTCCACAATCATCTTCTTATCAAAGCACTTAAGAGATTCTAAAAAAGCAGTTTATCTGCCCTCTATACATTTCCCATTTCTGAATATTATTGAATTATGGGTTCTCCTGAGTAAACAGCATCAGACCAGTCCAGAGAAAAAGTTAGTGTTTAGCCAGTAACTTAGCATGTATAACCACAGTTGGTAAAGGTGCCACATAGCTGCCCCTAAAAACAACAAAATGCTTGGGCTTATGATAAATTTTACCATCTTCTTTGTGCAAAGATGTAATTAATGCCTTAAGAATAAGATTAGGACATGTGAATTTCTAAATTGAATTGTGATACCCTTTGGTTGTGACAGAATTATATTAGTAGACATTTAAGTGCCCTGGTTTAGAGAAAAGTTACGTGACATGACTCCGCAAGTCTTGCAGTTAGTTAGCTGTGGGGTGGGAATTAGAATCTAGGTATACCAGAGTCAGGTTCAATGCTTTTCCCCTTTTGCGACAAGGCTTTGACAAGCATCTTAACTATAATAAAAACTTCCATATTGAGCATGTCTCTTAACCAATGATGTTCTGAAGACAGAGATAACCAAGAAGACCAGTGTAAATGAAAGTGAAGATATGAACACTTTGACATGGAGGTGCATGTTAAATTTATCTTTTATATAACAAATACACATTGATAATATGAATTTGAAAATACTTCCATACTGTCAGTGTGGCCCAGGCCTAGTTGTCCAAAATCATTTCGTCCCCATGAGTAAACATTTCCAGACATGGATAAGGCCATGCTGTGGGCTTCCCCTGCCGAGATCTGCACCAAGGGGACTCCTGAGAGCTGCTCCACAACCTGAGGTATCGGAATCGAGGGAAGCTTCCTTCCCACTCCAAGCTGGCCGTGTATGTTCTGTCCCCAGGCAAAAAGCTCACCACCTTGACATAAGCAAAGAAAAGGAAATTTTAGGAAGTTAAAAGCAGCAGATATTCCCCAAAGTAATATCTATGCTACCCACACTATATTATCACATTACTACATTCAAACAGACAGGACTCTCAGATCCCATACATCTGAGTCAGAAAACACAGACGAATCTTCTTTTTAGCAGCAACACTTACACTTCTTTAGCTCCTACTTCAAAGAATTCTGTTATAGACAGAATGTGTTCCTCAAAAAAATTTAATGTTGAAATCCTAATCCCCGATATGATGGTATTGGGGGAGAGGCTCTTTGGGAGGTGATTAAGATTAGATAAAATCATGGGAGGTCAAATCATTCTGAATGATTAGTGATCTTACAAGAGATCCCTGAAGATCCTTCACCCACTCTGCCACGTAAAAAGATAGGCTCTCACCATACACCGAATTGTTGGCACCCTGGGTTGGACTTACAGTTCTTCAGAACTGTAAATTACTATCTGTTGCTTAAGACGTCCACTCTATGCAATTTTTGTTAGAGTAGCCCAAATGGACAAGGACAACGAAGCTAATGCAAAATAATCAAACTGAAGAATAACAAATCCAAAGGATGGGGCCATGAAAAACAGAAACATATAGGAAAATAAAACGCAATACTAGTATTTTCTCCATACCACGCCTTCCCCTTTTTGCCTAAAGAGCTTACATAAGCAACTTAAAAATGCACTTGAAGCTGCAGCATAGTATCTTCAGAATCAGCATCTTCTTCCACTAATTAATTATAGGGAGCAAATATTTTCAAGAAAATTCTTAGATGTTATCTAATGGAGTTGACAAAAACCTGATACAGTTTGCTAAAACATATCAGAGAATTAACACTTACCAAAAGAGTGTGTCTTTCCAAGACTCTGCACAGGATCTATTGCGAGGCAGAGCCTTTTCTTTAAATATAATTATCACAAGACTACCAGCCACCAGGAATATCACGAGCAGCATAATCAGTTCCTTTTCTTACTTCTCCAACCTTTATCTTCCTAGAGTGTGACTTATAGATAGTAAACCTTGAACATATTTCTCCCTCCCTTGCCCAAAATCATTAGACCCTGGACCTCCTGAAAGCACTGTATATCTATTTCATCTTTATTATCTAAAAAATGCTAGATACTCAATAGGACATAATATTTGTTCATGAATGGAGGAAGTCAAATCAAATGACTAAGCCCATTTTTTCCCACAATATCAAACCTCAAAAAGGCCTTCAGTACAGGTCAGATACTGAATTATTTATATTTACTCCCCTTGAATCATGCTTCCATTGAGTTTATGAGCATGTTTCTTTTGTCCTAGTTTTATTTTTGCCTTTGACCATAAAGTCTACCACTCCCCTATTCAGTTTCTTCCACAGTCAAGTTTCTGTAGGAAATAATACATTCCCACCAGTATGATATCTGATGAGAAATAGGAAATCTTAAAGGACTAGGAAGATTCTCTGACTTCAAAAGTAAATAGGATAAAACACATCAAAGGCCCGCAGAAAGATAATAAAAGCACACCTGAGGGATTCTGAGTTCCTTCCAAGGGAGATGTGAAATTGCTAAAGTTATGAAAAAGGGTGGCCTCAGGACTACTCCTAATTCCAAAGAACGATTTTGATTATTCAGAGATCATTTTTTGTTTCATATTTTAAAAAAGATTTATTTATTTATGCCTACAAAACTGGGATACAGGCCAGAGGTGCAGAGGCAGTGAAAGGATTCACCAGAGAGAGTGGGGAGCAGAACAGGCTGACTGACAAAGTACATTGCTGAGGGAAGCAGCAGGTGGGTCAGGAGAGGTCTGCCGCACCATGTGGGTCACCTCCAGGGCTGGGAATCCAACTTATGCTGAAGTGGCTTTAGCTTCTTAGTGCTGTGCTTTAACTCGCTGCTCCACCAGGGAGAGCCCTGTTCCATATTTTTTTTTAAAAATGGAACTGCTGAAATAAATTTCTATACCCAAGATAAAAGTGCTCTTGCCTGGAGGGCCATGCTCAGCAAAGTGAACTTTCCTATTCCTGGTAAATGCTCCACTTGACATTTAGTGTATATGCATTCATCCACTCCCAGACAATGAGCTTAAAAGACAGGGCTCTACACTAATTTCCTTGATCCAAAAGGTGAGACATACAATCCCAGCCAATCCAGCCCAGTTACTGCTTAGTTAGCTCTAATACTAATAAAATCTGTTCTTACCCCAAATCATTGGAAAATGTTCCACTGCTTGCAAAATACTCTGCTTTCCCAAGCATGCAACATTTTTCCTGAATCAAACCCGTTGTCAAACTGCTTAGTTTTGTCACTTCACAGAACAAAATTTAGGAATAGTAATGTGGAAAGCTGAAGGTTTTATAGGCCCAAGAATTACTTTACATTTCCTTTAAGAACAGTCCTCAAGTTTCACTTATATGTGGAAAGCAGGAAAACAAGATGTCGGTTTAGACAAAACGAAATCAAATAATAGACCCGAGAAATTCAACTGTGGAATTAAGGATACTGGAGTAGGAGGGAATGGTAGGAAAACAAAATGGGGAGGGGGCACAATGGCCTATGATGGAGAAGTGTGGGTGTCTTGGTGATGAGTGTTGTGTGGTGACATACACTCACATGCAGTGATAATAAACCAATGTTACCACATAAAAATTAAGGGATCAAAAACATGGAGGAATAGAGAGACTGGAATCACCCTCTTCCTTAAAAACAACTATATAATATTTGCATCTAAGAAGATCCAGATACTCTGTTCCAGCTTTACAGCCTCAGGACCTTCCTAAGAAGTTCTGAGAACGAAGGTCAGTGGCAGCTAAGAAAGAACAGGAAGAAGCAAAGGGGTGTGCGGGCAACTTAGGATATTGTGAAATTCCCCCTGGAACTTTGCTGACATGACAGACCCAACCTGTGGCAGTGAGAACTCAGCAGACTCAGACCTGGGAAACTGGGAACTCTGCAGACTAGCATGGGCACTGAAAGCTCCTGCCACTTTCCCCTCTTCAAAGCCATCAAAGAGAAGCCAGGCCAAACTCCATTAACACCCCCTAAGCACAAAGAAGGATGTTAGAGTTAACTCCAGAAATTTTGGGGAAAATAAACAAAGGGCAGGTTTATCCCAAATCTGAAGAATCAGCACCTGTGGTAAGGGCAGGATAGTGGCAGCCAGTGTGGGTGGCCATAGTATTAAGCTGGCACATAAAGCTGCCTTCAGGCCAAGTGCAAATTAATCCAGGAAAGTGAGCCTAGTGATGCAGACCTTGCTCTCCCAAACTGAGGGAACAAAACTTCATAGATGCTCCACAGAAAGGAACAGCAGAGTGGAAAGGTGGAAAGCAAGGCAACCTAAGCACAGAATACAGCTTGCTGTGGAACAAAAGAAAAAGGTAGAGGTCACTACCATCATTCTCAAACTGAAATTGAATATTAAAGCCCTAGATGAGCCTCCTACCTTCACCTCATGCAAGAGATAAACTGAGAAGAGAAACAAAGGTGAATTCCTAGTGCCCCAAACGCACACATACACACAGAGCTACTAAAAAAATAAAATAAAATAAAGCCCTCTAAATAAATGCATGCTGAGGAAGCAAGACATCTCAACACAGCATAGAAAAGAAAAATAAGAAGGACAGACGTGTTGGGAAAAAATATAAAAGAAATAAAAGTAAAGAAAACAATTTCAAAACAACAATAACAAAAATGTTAAATGAGCTAAAAGTCAAAGGAAAATAGGCAAATGCAAAATATCAGAAAGAAGATCCAAGAACAGAGATTTCTTTACTAAAGCGGCTGACTATAAAAAGATCAAAAGAGATTCTGAAACAAATGCAGCCAAATTTAGAAAGTTCTATAAGTAGAATTAAAATGGCCAAAGAAAGAATTTCAGCCACAGAAGACTCAAATGAGTTAGACATTTAGAAGAAGAGTTCAAGACAAAGGAAAAATGAGGAAACTACAAGAAACATCAAATTCAATTAGAAGAGGAATCTAGGGACCTCAAAGGGGAAAGAACAATGAAGAGGAGCAGAAACCTTATTTAAAAAATAATAATTGAGAATTTTCCCAAATCTATAATTTAATTAAATATATAGATGTCCAGGAAGCAAAGAGACCTAAATTTCATTTTTTTTTAAACCCTTATTTGTGCATATAGAACTGGGGTACAGGCCTGAGACTCAGGGGTGGTGAGAGGCTTCACCAGAGACAGAGTGGGGAACAGAACAGGAAGATCGACGAAGTACACTGCTGAGGGGAGCAGCGGGCAGGTCAGGAGAGGTCTACTACGCCATGTGGATCTCCAACTGGGCAGGCGGGGATCGAACTCATGCGAAAGTGGCTTTAGATTCTCAGTGCTGTGCTTTAACCCGCTGCACCACCAGGGAGGGCCAAAGAGACCTAAATTTTTAAATGTAAAAGATAACCCAGACACATGAAAAATTATAAAGAAAAATCTGCAGAGAGCAAGGTGAACAAAAAAATGTTTACAAGGGCCCCCAAATTGAGCCCAAATACTCTCCAGACAAGAGTGGAAAGAAATATTACTAATTCTAAAAAAAAAAAAAAAACAAAAAAATTGCCAGCCAAGAATCAAGAATCAAGAATTCTCTATCCTTCCAAATTATCATTAAGTACCTGCCTTTCAAGTAATATTGAAAAGAGTTCTTCTACAAGAAAAGAAAAACTTAAATGTATGTGCTTGAGCAAAATTACAACAGTGATACAAGATTAGAAGCATGAGCAAGAATGATATCAATCAACAATAAAACACTAACACGGAGAAATAAATGGATAGAATGTGCATAAATGTTGGAGAGTAGACAGCAGCTTATAAAGGACCTAAAATACAGGAATTCAAATAAAACCCCTTCAGATTTCGGTAACCAAAAATCCAGACTAGACACCCACAAAGAAGCCAAAAAAAAAAAAAAAAAGAAAGGACAGAAATACTAAGGATACTAAGGAGAGCAATCTAGAAAGAGCAGACAAAAACAAATGGAAAAAGAAACAATAGAAAATAAAACTAAAAATCAAAAACAAAATGACTAATAATAAACCATTTATATCAATAATCAAGAATAGTCTGAATCCAGCAATAAAAAGACATAAGCTAACAATGTAAATGAGAATATTCTCATTTCTCCCACCAGTACTTAACAAGACACATTTAAAAATAAACTACAAATAATATGCTGGAATAAGGCCATACATATGAAAACCTCAAAAAGTGTATCAGGAACTGTTAGTCTCATATCTGATAAGCCAGACTTTCAACTAAAAAGGTAAGCAGGGGCCAAGGTGGACACTATACAATCACCAAGGAAATAACTCACCAGGTCACCAGGAAGATATAACTAATATTTATGCTCCAAATATAGAAACACCTTGTTATATAAGGAACTACTAGCAGGTCTAAAACAACATATCAACAAAAAACACAATCATTGTTGGAGACTTAACCATACCACTCACACCAAGTAATAGTTCATCAAGACAGAAAATTAACAAAGAAATAAAGGCCTTAAATGAAATGTTAGAAGAGATGGATTTCCTGACCATTTATATAGCTTTCCAGCCTAAAAGTAATGAATAGATTTTCTTCTCCAGTGCATATGGAACATTCTCAAGAATAAACCACACACTACGGCATAAAACTAATCTCAGTAAATGTATGAAAATAGAAATTATATCAAGCATCTTCATAGACCACAATGCTATAAAGCTAGAAATCAACTATAAAAAGGAAATCCTGGAACAAACCAAAATATGTGGAAACTAAACAGAAAGCTTCTGAGCAACACTTGGGTCAATGAAGAAAACAGGAGATCAAAAAATATCTAGAACTAATAAAAATAGAAAGAAAGGCTACCAGATCCTATGCTGTATTTAAGAGCAGTATTACAATGGGCATTTTGTAGTAATCAGGCCCACATTAAAAACAAAGCAAACAAAATACACAAGAAATACCTCAATTCAACAATCTAATTTTGCAGTTGAAGAAAAAAGAACCCAAAACCAATAGAAGGGAAGAAATAATCAAAACTAGAGCAGAAATGAATGAAACAGAAAGCAAAAAGACAGTTCAAAACATCAGTGAAGCCAAGCATTGTTTCTTTGAACAAAATACAAAACTAACAAACCATTAGCTACAAATACAAAGAAAAGAATAGAGAAAATTATTCTGATTAATAAAATCAGAAATGAAAGACAAAGTCTCTATGCAAACAAACTGAACAATGGACAAATTGAAGAAACAAACATTTAGATTGATACAACCTCCAAAAGGGATAAAACATAAGTATTGAAATTGAAAGAGTACTAAAAAGTCATCCCAAGAGCAAAATTCCAGAGTTAGATGGTTTCTTCAATGAATCCCACCAAAACTTCAAAGGTCTAATACCGATCATGCTAAAACTCTTAAAAAAAAAAATCTAAGAGGGAGAAAGACTCCCCAACATATTCTATTTGGCCAACAATCGAAGACATTACAAAAAAATAAAATTATAAACCAATATCTGCTGAACATAGATGCAGATGTTCTACCAAACTGAATATAGCACCATAGCAAGAGAATGATCTACTATTATCAAAAAGGCTTCTTCCCAGGGATACAAAGCTGATTCAATATACACAAAACAATCATGTCACCCATCAGATCAACAAAAAGGAAGACAAAACTACATGATGATTTCTGTAGATTCTGAAAAAGCATATGACAAGATCAAATATCCATTAATAGTATAAATTATTTAAAATGGGCCTTAATGGAATCTCTCTAAATATTAGAAAAGATGTCTAAGACCTACAGTCTTCACACTCAATGGTGAAATGCTGAAAGCCTCCCCATTAAGATCAGGAACATGACAGAGATGTCCACCATCGCTACTATTACTCAACATAATTTTAGACGACCTATCTGAAATAATTAAAAGACACTTAAAAAAATCCAAATTGGAAAACATTAAGTCAAACTATCACTAGTCACAGAGGACATGTAAATATACATAGAGATGTTATTCTATAAAAAATAACTTCTAGAAATAATAAAGTAGCAGAACAGAATATTAAAATACAAAAATCAGTGGCATTTCTATACATGAATAATGTATCAGAAGAAAAGGTAATAAGGAACACAGTTCCAGGCCTTCTACAATGGCACAAGGGGTTAAATCCCAGCACTAAGAAGCTATCCACAGCCACTGAGTTTGATCCCCAGCCAAGGAGCTGACCCACATGGTGTGGCAGACCTTTCCTGTCCCACTAACACACTCCTCAGCAGTGTATTTCAGTTAATCCACTTGTTCTGTTACCTACTCTGTCTCTGGTGAATCCTCTCACCAACACTCCCCTCCATCCCACCCCACACCCCCCCACACACACATACCGCTGGCCTGTAGCCCAGTTCTTGTGTGCATAAATAAATAAATCTTAAAAAAAAAAAAGGAATACAGTTCTATTTACAATGAAATAACTTAACAAAAGGCTAAGGAGATCAAGAAACTACTGAAAACTATTAAAACTCTGTTAAAGAAAAAACAACAAAGAAACAGAAAGATAGCCTGTGCTCATGAGTTGGAAGAATTATCATTAAAATTCACCACATTACCTAGAGCAATTTATAGATTTAATTCAATACCAATCAAAAAGTCAATGACTTTTTATAAGGAAATAAAAAAAGCAATTTTAGATTTATTAGATGGAATTACACAAGGCGCCAAAGAGCTCAAACAATTTTGAGAGCAAAGAAAAACAGAGGCAACACACTTCCTGACTTCAAACTGCACTGCACAGCAATAGTATGGTCTGGAACAAAAACAGAAACACTGAGCAATGACATAGAATTGAAAGTCCATAAATAAATCCATATAAATACTGACAGTTAATCTTCAACAAAGGAGCTACAGCCATAAATGTAGAAAAGATAGCCTTTTAAAAAAACAGTGTTTGGCACAGGGGTGATTTGGTGATGGGAAACCCATGGGGATTACAATTGAGATGAAAAAAAAAATGTGAAAAATGATGTAAAAA
>NW_004567113.1:8755930-8769960 GCF_000260355.1 Condylura cristata
AAACTTTTTAATAAAAAAAAAAAATAAAAAAAAAAAAAAGTGTTGGGTAACATGACAGTCCCTTGCAGGAAAAAAAAAAAAAAAAAAGCAAGACCCATATTTGATTCCATATAGAGAAATCAACTCAAAATGCATTAAAGGTTTGTACATAAGAATCAAAAACATAAAGTACTTCATTGCAAATATAAGGGGCACACTGTAGGATACCTACCACAAAGATGTATTTGGGAATACAACCCCAACAGCAAGGGAAACAAAAGCTAAAATAAGTAAGTGGAACTACATAAAACTTAAGATTTTTCACTTTAAAAGAAAACATAACAAAAAAAAAAAGCAACCTACAGAATGGGAAAAAAAATATTATTTGTGTGGAATTTGTATATTACACTTCTGACAAGGGAAAAATCTCTAAAATATACAAAGTTCTTACACAATACAACAACAAAGAAACAAATGACCGAATTAGAAAAAAATGTGCAAAGGACCTCAATTAATACTCTCTAAACAAATTATTAAAATGGCCTACAGACATGAAAAAACGTTCAACATCACTTATTATAAAGAAATAAAAATTAAAAACCACACTGACATACCACAAACCATGTGAGAAAGGCTCACATAAAAAAAGAAAGGAATGAACAAATGTTGGTGAGGTTGTGATGAAAAAGGAGCACTTACCCACTTCTGCTGGGAATGCAAGTTGGTAGAGCCCCTGTCAAAAACACTATGGGAGATTTCTCAAAATAAAAATGGAAATTGTGGATGATCCAGCAATACATCTATTAGGTATCTATCCAAATATATGAAAACTGTAATACAAACTAATACTCATCCATGCTTATGTATACAGCAACATTGTCCACAACTGCCAAGTCATGGAACCAGCCAAGTTCCTCAATAGAAAAATAAAGAGAGAACATTGTGGAACATATACTCAAAGTTGTCTTATACATCTGTGAACAGAGATGAAATGGTGGCATTTGGGACAAAATGCCACCATCTCAGGTGATTACAGTGAGTGAGATCAGTCAAAAAGTGAAAGACTGACATTGATTTCACTCATCTCTGAAGTTCAAATATTTAAAAAACATATGCAAAAACTTAAACTCAGCAAAAAGAAGATAATGGTTATTACCAGAAGGAATGTGGGAAAAGGTGAAGGGGGTAGTGGAGGGAGGTAGATGGGATAAGCTCATGGGTGGTTTAATAAAGGCTGGGGGGGAAGAAAGCAGAAAAGTCAATTCAAAAGTGAATAATTGTAAACTAGGAATCTGAAAGGTTAACAATACTGAGGCAGAAGACCAGGGTTGAGTCTCTTTAGAGGCTCAGAGGTAACTAATGGACTAGGACTTACCAGCAGAGTTGAGGATTAGGGTAAACAGAAGCTTAGATACTGACTAATGACCCTCAATAAACTAAACAAAATAAAAAACAAAACTGCTCTAGCCATTAAAAAAAGATGAATTTTTTTTTCTGACAACATGGATATGCCTTGAGGGGATTATATTAGGACAATTCAGGAGGAGAAAGAAATACCGTTGGATTTCACTCATTTGTGGAATACAAAGGGGGAAAGGGGAAAGAACAAACAAAAATGAAACAAACACTGAGGATTCAAACAATGGAATGGTGGCAACCAGAGGGGAAAGAGGTGGAGGTACTGACAGAGGAGACTCGGTGTGGTGGCTGGTGGTGGGTGATGATTGGCCACTTGCTGTGGGCATGGTATGACACGTGTGTGAGTGTTGTGTGAGGTAAGGTGAGGTGAGAAATTGTATAGTAGAAACCACAAAGTTTTGTAAACTAATGTTACCTAAGTAAAAAGGAAAAAAAAAGTGCTCTGACTCTATCAAATTCAGTCAGATTTTTGTTCTATTCACAAAGTGAAGCATATAGAGTCTGCTAGCAATATAAGCACATACTTACTCTTCAAAAAACTATTATAGAAAAGTACCTTTTGAGAGTGCAAGTGAATGATAGTCTCCACATGTGACCTGAATTATAATTTTTTCTTGTAAGATGCAATGAAACCTGAAAAAAGAAAATTAATTTCATAACAATGGGCATAATGAAAGCCATAAATTGAGTTTACAATTAATTGTAACTAGGAATGGAGCTCAACAAAAAATTTTAAATTTACTACTTTAACATTCAATACATCTAAAATTATTATTTAAAAAATGTTTTAACTAGCAACATAAGAAGAAAATAATGTGTATCATATAATGTAATAGTATGATTCTAAGAACTCTTTTATGATGCAGGAATATAAGATGAAAATAGGATCATTCACATGATCCTCCAGAGGAAAGCCTCACATATCATTACATATCAGCACACTTTTTCCCAAGGTGAAAACTTTATTCCTACAAATCTGATATACAGGATTATTATGAGGGTTAAATGAATGAATGAACATGAAAGCCCCAATACAGGAAGAAAATCATTTCTTTGCCAAAACAACTGAAGATATCTTCCTTAGGAGACATTAACTGGTTTGTAGTTTTTGATGAACTTCTTCCAGTCAGTTTCTGTCTCTAGTTAAGATGCTACTCAAAGCATGAAACAAGGATGATACGTTAACATTTTCCTAGAAAAATTATGATGGTCCTTGGATTTCAATTAAAACAATTTTTAATGAAGGGAAAAAAGTTCCCTACCTTGCACGTTCTGCACTATAGTTATATTCAAACGGTTTTCCATCTGAGGACAGAATCAGCATGTGGTCTACTCCTTGATCCAGTGAATGTATTTTCATCCTTCTTCCTAACTTAATGCACTCTGCAGAGCAAATCCAATCAGAAACTACCATCACTCTGATTATTAAGAACTATTCTGATTACTATTAGTTTAAAACACCTAGAAAAATTTCAGCTAGACAAACTGTGACTTAGAAAGAACTTCTGAAAAAATTCAATCGAATGGAGACAAATTAACAATGACTATGATCTTGACAACAGACTTTTTAAATTTTTTTAAAATTTTTGTTTTAAACTGAACATAACCTTAAAATAGCCATGCAGCTTGGAGTATGACCACCTGTGACTTAGTGTATGTGTATATATATGTGTGTATGTGTATGTGTATATATATATATACATACATATGTATGTATGTATGTATATACATACACACACACTAAGAAGTTAGTCACGGAATGAAAAATCTATTAAGGAAATGGAACTTAATTTTTGGACATTAACTCATTTTAGGAACAACATATTGGGTATTCAGAAACAAGTAACAATAAACCCCTCTTGACTGCTCCACACAGAAGTCAAAGCCTACATTCTTAAAAGGAAGAATTGTTTGGGGCAATATTTTTAAAGAGGATGATAATTTAAAAAATCTGCCTAGTCATTTGAAGCAACAAATCCAGTTTCTCTAGAATTTTTTGTTCCCTAATTTCCTGATACCTCAAACACTTTAAAAACAAACAGGTTAAATAACTATAAAGATGAGTACATTAAAAAATCTGAAGTTTTCCAACAACACAAAGTCCATTAAAAGAAAAGATTAATGAGGTAGGCTATAAAATAACATCCTCTAAAGGCAAGGTGGGAAAATTATTACAATTTATAAGACGAACAAAGGGCTATTTTTATTAATATTCAAATAACTTTCAAATCAGTAAGAAAATCATCAATTTTTCAAATGCCAAGCAGAAATGTAGGGAACAGTGCCCCGAAAAGGGAATGCAAATAATCAGTCGAAGAAAGAAAAGATGCTGGATAACTTTATCCAAGTTAAACTCCACAACACAGTGAATTATCCACTCAACCATGGATAAAATTTTAGAGATTGCTAAGAGTTTGCTTACTGGGGGAGTTGGCTCTCTCCCCCATCTGTAAAACAGAAGCTGCAGTGCTTGACTTCATCTCCATGGACGTGACCTCAACGGAGAGGAGCACTCTTTCAATGACTTGCAAATTACGGTATTTTAGTGAAAATGACAGAACCAGCCAAAGGCTGGTGCTAAAAAGAAGTGAGTGAAAAGCAAACTCTGAAACAGAACCAGTGATCAAGGAGAATGGCCGAAAAGAAGATGCTGCCTGTAGCGTAGTCCCTTCCCCGGCGACGGTCAGCCTGCTGCCGAGTGAACCGTCATTTTCTCAGAGTCCGGCAAACTCCGCGCCCCCTGGCGAGCCCGGCGGGGCGCCCGCGCTCCACACCCAGGCCACGCGGGGCCCGCTGGCGTCGGGTCCCAGTCTGCGGCTCCTTCTCTGGAACTCCTGCCCTTTCGCGTTCGGGCCCCGGGCCCCCGCCACCCCTCCACCACGCCCGCGGTGGGGGTCCCCCGGCCCCACTCACTCGGCTTCTTGGCGCCGTCCCGCCCCACCGGCAGCTGGTGGACCTCGACGGCCGCCCCGCCGCGCTTCAGCACCACGAGGCGCCCCTGCGTGCAGCACATCTGGCGCATCGCCTCGGTCCTGCGGGGCAGCGCGCGGCGGAGGCCCGCGGCGCCGGGGAATAGCCAGAGCTGGGAACCCCGGGCTTCCGCGAGGCGGAACTCGGGGGGCGTCCGAGGCCCCGAGCGCGCGCCGCCCCGCGACCATCTCTGCGACCTCCGCTCCATCGCCGCTTCGCCGGGCTCCGCGGCCGCGCCTCCGCTCCGAGGCCTCACGAGAAAACGGAGCTCCGCCGGCCGCCCGGCGAGACGTGAGCCCGGAACCGCCGAGGCCGAGCGCGCCCCCTGGCCCGGCGTCGCTGGGAGGCGCCAGGGCGAGCCCACAGCGCGCGGCGTCTGTGCTTCGCGGCCTCCCCCACTCCGCCTTGCCCGACGCGGGGCTCGCGACGTGCAGCTCGGGGGCGGAGCCAGGCTCTACCGCGAGCGCCGCGCGGGACTGAGCTTTTCGAAGCGGGCAGAATCGAAATGGAAAAGGCACGTGAAGCGCGAGCATCTAGCCTGGCGCGGGAGGAGACCAAAGTAAACGGGTCTCCGGCAGGTGAGGAGGCGAGCGGGCGACCCGAAAAGGCGTGCCCGGACGGGCGTGGCCATCTGAAGTCCAGCACCTTCGAGGAAACTCAGAGGTTCCACTAGGAGGAGCCTGACTTGGGCGCTCTTGCAGCATTTGCAGACGGTGTGATGGGGAAGCCAACGTCTGTCAAGCATTCTGCTCCAGGCTCTAGTCCGCGGGATCGCCCTGAAACTGCAGACTGCGCTCAATCCTCCCCTCCCCTCGCTCCTCCACCCGGCTCTCTCCATGGACCCGGGCAACCAGTGATGTTTTTCTGTTAATCTAGTTTTTTGCCTTTTCTTGATTTCTTATGAAAGGCATCATAATCATGCGCTATTTCCTATCGGGCGGTTTTCACTTAGCACACTGCTTTTGAGCATCATCATGCTGTGTTTCATCTGGACATCTTTGATGTCGAGGCATTTCGCGGCTATACTACGATTTGCTTTTTCGTCGCTGACATCCATTTCACATCTTTCGGATGAACAGAGGTGCTATGATATTTGTGAACGAGTCTTAGAGTAAAGAAATGTTTTCATTTTCTTTGGGTAAATATCTAAAAATGGAATTGCTTTGTGAGTTTGTAAGTACACGAGTGTCTTTCTAAGAAACTGACAAACTTTTCCAAAGTGCTGTATGTACCATTTTGGATTTCCTCTAGCAGTTTAGACGAGTTTCTATCGTCGTGTATCTTTGCCAACATTTTGTACTGTCAATCTTTTAAATTTGACAATTGCTATGATGTCTTATTCTGGTTTTTAACTTCCATTTCCCCTGTGCTTAGTGCTATTGAATATCTTTTAATGTGCTTATTTGCCTTATCTCCTTTGTCAGTCTCTTCTTTCCCTCAGTTTTCCCCCATTTATTAATTTGATTGCTTCTTATTGAAAAGCTCCTTGTATGTAATAGCGTTCTTTATGTTGCATATACAAAGTCTTTTGTCAGATTTATGCGTTGAAATGTTTTCTACAAGGCTGTGGCTTGCCTTTTAATTTCACTAGAAGTGTGTTTTGAAGAGTTAACGCTTTTAATTTTGACAAAACTTATCATTATTTTCCTTTTAAATAATTCATGCTTTTGTAACCCAGGTAACAAAGATTTTCTTAAATGTTCTAGACGTTTTGTTGTTTTCTCTTTTTTTTGTTGTTACATTTCCTTACAGTGTGAGGCAAAAAACTGATTTTTTTTTTCCTTTGCAATTTTCTAAAAATTTCAGATGCTCTTCCCCATTGAATTGCTTTGGGGTCTTTGTCAAATCTATATTGTCCATATACGAATCAATTCATTTCTGGACTTTTTCTTATTTTTTCTTGATCTTTATGTCTGTTTTTAGTTCAGTACCACATTGCCTTGGTAGTCAACTGTAGATTCTGAGTTCTTAAAGTCAGTACATTCAAGTGCCCTCCCATTTTCCTTCAATATTGATTGGACTGGTCTAGGTTCTTTGTATACACACATCTACATTTTTTTTTATCAATTTGTCAATTTCTTAACAAGCTGCAGGGATTTTATTTGAGTTTATACTAAGTTAGATCAATTTGGGGAAAATGTTACTGTTCTGAACATTTCTCACTCTAATAGCACTTCTTAATTTAGAAATATTTTCTAGTTTTCAGCATAAGTCAAACATTTTGCTGAGTTTATCCCTAATATTTCCTGTTTTTTTGGATGATATTGCAAACAGCACTTTTAAAAATTTCTATTTAGCTGTTGCAAGTATATAGAAATATTATTCCTATATATTCACCATTAATCCTGAGACCTTTCTGTACACACTTAGTTCTAGTGCTGCATTTTATAGATCTGTTAGAATCTTCTACAGTTCATCATGTAGTATATAAATAAGATTTTTTTTTCTTCCTAACCTGTTAGTATGCCTTTTCTTTTTTCTTTGCCCTGTAATATGTACTAGTATTTCCAGACCAGTTTTGAATAGAACCTGAAGGACATCTTTACCCTATTCCCAGTTTTAGTAAGGGAAGACATATAAGTTAACACCAGAAGTACGAAGTTAACTATATGTAGACTTTATCAGATTAAGGAAATTACTTTTTGGTCTTAATTAGCTAATAGTATTTATCATGCATTAATGACCATCAAATTTTGTCAGTTTTTTTTTCTATTGTGGTAATTATCTAATTTTTCTTTCTTATTATGGTGAAATATAATGGATTTTCAAATGTACTTCTGAACTAAACCTCATTTGATAGCAAGGTGCTATCCTTGTACTATTTTGTTGGCTATGTTTGACCTGTTAAATTTTGTAAAATATTTTTGTGTGTTATTCATGAGAGACATATTTTTCTTTTCCTGTAATGTCTTTGCCTGGTCGGTACTGGGATAATACAGGCATTATAGAATTGATTGATTGATTGATTGATTTCTTATTTTATGAAAGAGAACATAAAGAATTGGTCGCTCACTTCCTTAAATGTTTAGCATAGTCACTCCTAATGCTGGAGACAAAAGGCCTGACAAACAAAACCCAAAAGTCAGGTGCCTGGGGAGCCCTTAGATTTAGAACTTATGTTTTTTCCTTACAATTCAAATAGAATGCCTCTGAACCATTACTCCATTTATTGTAAGAAGCTAAGTATGTTTAAAATAATTGAGGAATCATTGGGGGCTTATATTCTTTTTTTTTTAAGATTTATTTATTTATTCATACAGAACTGGGGTACAGGCCAGAGATGCCAAGGGCGAGAGGATTCACCAGAGACAGAGTGGGGAGCAGAACAGGCAGATCGATGGAAGTACACTGCTGAGGGGAGCAGTGGGCAGGTCAGGAGAGGTCTGCCACGCCATGTGGTCACCTCTGGGGCAGGTGGGAATCGAACTCATGCAGAAGTGGCTTAAGCTTCTTTGTGCTGTGCTGCCCACCAGGGAGGGCCCACCAGGGAGGGCCTGGGGGCTTATATTCTTACTGGCCCTCTCACTTTCTGATGTCTTTGATGGATACTCTCTCTTCTGTCCTCAAGTAATTCCTGCACTCTTTCCACATCAGCACCCCAATACTCTTTCCTTTCCCAAACTACCACTGACACAAGATTTCTTATGTATGGTTTGGTATAATAGAAGACATTTATAGAACAGCCTACAATTAAATAAACCTTAGGACTTCCCTGTTGACCATGAGGTTAAGTCTCAGCACTATCATATCATAGCCTGCTGTGGCCTGGATTGGAATCCAGACAGGGAGCTGACCCAAATGGCACAGCAGACCTCTCCTATCTTGCCTGCTGCTCCCCTCAGCAGTATATTTCAGTGGTTCTGCTTGCTCTGCTCCCCACTCTGTCCCAGGTGAATCTTCTCATCCATCCTCCACTTCTGGCCTATACCCCAGTTCTTCTCTGCATAAATAAATTAAAAAATCTTTAAAGAAAAATAATGTTAGAACCTGTCTGTAAAATTTATTGACCAATTCCAATCATACTTATATTTTTCTTTTAATGTGTTCTAAAGCCATTACACTAAGGCATTTCCCCAACTACAATAAGATAGGATTTCCTAGTGGGTTCACTGTTTAACTGAAACACTAATCATTTAGAATGATTCTTAGAACATGATATTGAGTAGAAGTAGTTATTGAATGAATGAATAAGTCCCTTAACATTTAGATTTTTCAAGTACATTTTCAGCAGTTGGCTTATTTCAAAACTGTGAAGATATTCCAAAATATAAATTTTACATCTACATGTTTCAAAATCATGTTGAGTTAGTTATATTTTATTTTTTCAAACTTCCCCGCTTTTTTCACATTTATAGAAAATATTAGTTGCATAAGTTTAAAAAATTTGTTTATTAAAACGCTTACTTTGGCAGTACATATATAGATATTTATAAAGGTAATGTTGACTTATAAAATATATGTTTCAGGTGTACAGCTTTATAATTCAACATCTGGATATATTACATCATGATCATCACCTAAAATCTAGTTTCCATCCAGCACCATTCGCTTGATACCCTGTATTCATTCATCCAACCTGCCGATCCCCTCCCTGTTCTGTACCACTAATCTGTTTTTTGGTATCTAAAAGTTTAATTTTGTTTTATTTTATTTACTTGTTTTGTCATATTGTATAGATAAATGCAATCATACTGTTAATGGTCTTTCTCCATCTGACTTGTTTCATGTAGCATAATACACTCTAGGCCTATCCTTGATATGCAATGGCAGTAATTTCATCTCTCTGTTATTTCGTTTATTTTTAAATGATAATTATTAGTCAGAAAAAAGATCGAGTAATGGCAAGTAATCTAATTGTAAGTTAGGGATTAGGAAATGTTGACTCATTAATGATTGAGTGACTCACTCATTACTTCATTTTTTTATCCAGCTTTATCAATTAGTTCTCACTAAATCCATTGAATGTTGGTACTCTTAAATCTAAAGAAGAATAAAAGAATCCAGAGTGAGAGGACATTAGTGAGGCCTCACAGCATTCTCTATTTTAACTGGAATCCTCTGCTCATACTGGTGATGACTTGAAGTGCATTCTTCATTTTTTTCATGGTAGAATATTTAGGTAAGTCCAGAATACTATAACATGTCAATGATTTTGGGTGATCTTCTTCACTCAAAGTTTCAGGACAGCGAATTGTGATTCTCATCTCCTTTACACCTCTTAAATGTAGCCTATCATTTCCTGTAAGAAAAACTAGAAAGGCATAAAATTGGTTAAAATGTTAAAAAAAATCTTAAGAGGAAACTAGATATCTCATCCAATGAATATTTACTGTGTATACTTGTGCACAAAGAACTGCGTAGGCACATTTAGAGCATGGAAAAATCATGACATCTGGTCTTTGCCCTCAGTGTGTTTCTGGTCTAGTTTGGGGAAAATTACATACATGAAAACATAGCAGCAAGGTACAAGAAATTTCAGTTTAGCTCAGCTCGAAGTATGAGGGGGAGAGCCTAGTAAAAGCCCTAAGACTCAGGACAGGGACAAAGGCCACAACTGGATTAGTCCGGAGACTTCAATTTTGGCTAGTTCTCAAGGCCAAGAAGGGTTGGATTTCAAGGTGGAGGAGAGGGTTTAAGAGAGTGGAAGGGGATCCTAAGTAAAATGTCAGAGGCAGAAAGATGTACATAAACTCATTGGAGGTACAAATGAAACCAATGTGCTGAAACAGAAATTCCCTTTAATCATAACTTTCGGTTAGTGAAAAAATAAGTTTGGTTGAAAAGAAACTGGAATTGTCCTCCCACACCCTCAGTAACAACAGAAAATGACAAAAAGAAAGATACCTATCTCCAGAAAAAATGAAAAAGGGAAGGAGTAGATGAGAAAATAAGTCAGTCAGTCTGTCCCAGGGAAACCTTTGGGTTCCCAGAAGTTTTTACACCACAAGACCATGAAGCTTAGTGGTCAATAGCTTGGGCTTTGGATCAATCTGTTAGATACAAAATCTGGTTCTAAAATCACCAGCTGTCTGAACTTAAGCATGCTACTAAATGATCCAAGCCTACTTTCCCTTGGATATGAAATGGGGAAAAAATTTAGTGCCTACCTCAGAAAGTTGCTATTAGGGTAGAGGGAAGTGATACATAGTGATTGATGAAGTGCATAGAATATGCACTTTATAAATGCTGTTATCATCATTGTCAGTGGAGTTTGTTATTATTTCTAAAATAATATCAGAAACATATTATATTGTACTAAGGACTTAGGTAATTAAATTAATATAGAAATGCAGAATTAAAAGTTTTGATTAGGAGCCAATTAGACTGAGGACAGAAGAGACAAAATAAAATGGAGGTGGGTATGAATCAGTGTAGAGGAGGTAATAAAATAGTGATGAATTTGTTATTATTATTTTTTTTAATCAGTGGGACATAAGCTTATGTAAGCAAATAAACACTGATCTAGAAGGTACTGGGTACCTGGGTACTAACCCTGCCACTGCTGTTAGCTGTTATAACAGCATAGCTGTTAATGTGTTCCCACCATGAGTGATGATTTTATCACAAGCTGGTTCTAAAATCACCAGCTGTCTGAACTTAAGCATGCTACTAAATGATCCAAGCCTACTTTTCCTCAGATATGAAATAGGGAAAAAATTCAGTACCTACCTCAGAAAGTTGCTAAAAAATATATAATTGGGGCCCTCCCTGGTGGCGCAGCGGGTTAAAGCACTGCACTGAGAAACTAAAGCCACATCCGCATGAGTTCGATCCCCGGAGGTGACCACATGGCGTGGCAGGCCTCTCCTGCCCCCCCGCTGCTCCCCTCAGCAGTGTACTTCGTCGATCTGCCTGTTCTGCTCCCTGCTCTGTCTCTGGTGAATCCTCTCACCCTCCGCATCTCTGGCCTGTACCCCAGTTCTGTACAAATAAATAAATAAATCTTTAAAAAAAATATATATATATAATTGGGCCTTCCTGGTGGCTTAGTGGTTAAATCTCAGCACTATCACCACTATGGCCTGAGTTTGATCTCCAGCCAGGAAACTAACCCACATATGGCCTAGCAGACCTCTTCTGCTCTCTTAGCAGTGTATGGCAGTAAATTTGTTTGCTTTGCTCCCTATTCTGTCTCTGGTAAATCCTCTCACCCACCCCCACCCCCAACCTCTGGTCTACACCCCAGTTCTACAGAAAAAAAAAAGTCTTTAAAACAAACATAAATAAATAATAAATAATATAAAATTAGAGACCCAATACTTACAGAAGAATTTCCTCTTTTCTTCCAAAGTTAATTCATGGAAAGCTTTCCAAAACATCTGTATAGTAGGATGTGATTTGTAGTACCCATCGCAATAAGCTGAATTCTTGAGAAAAAGAGGGAGAAAATGATTTTTACGAGGGATATTAAGAAATTGCTTAGGAAAACTCAGGACAGTTTGGTTATCACTGACCTTTTCAAATTGTTCCCAGTCAAAGTCAGTATTTCCAATCATTGTTGTCATTAGTTCATCAGGCTGAAAGAAACTAAGAATGTCCTTGTGACAGACTTTATAAAATCCTCTCTGAAATTCATCATAAATTGCCTTTACAGAAGTGTTGAAAATGTAATCGATACACTTAGAAATATAGTCATTCCTTTTGGGAAATAAAAAACAAAAAAAAAGATACATTATTTACCAGAGTGACTCAATAATTTTCTATTTTGCATTTTTATCATTTTTATTTTAGCAGAAAATAAATTAGTTATGCTTAGGACACAATCCTGAAAGCTGCAGCAATATAAAAATACCTGGCCAGCTAGAAGAGGGAACCCTAAAGAAGACAGCAGGTTTACTCCATTTTCCCTTCTATTTCCTTGCTGCAGTACAGGTGATTATTCATAATGTGAATATGTCACCCTGCTTAAAAACTTTCAAAAGCTTCCCAATTTTCTTAGGGTAAATTCCAAACCTCTTTAACAAGATCAAATAACCCCACCCCCTCCATAATAAATCTTAGAAGGCTGACTGTAGATGGAAGCTACTAGAGGGGCGGGGAAGTATTACAAAGTGGAGGGGCACAGTGGACTGTAGTGGACTCTGTGCTTTGGTGATGGGTATTTTGTGGTAACACATCCGAACAGTGTGATCCTATACCACTAATTCCTATGCAACGCTGTCACTGCAGTATTAAGTTAAACATAAAAATAGGGCTCTCCCTGGTGTCACAACAGGTTAAAGCACCACATTATGAAACACTCTGAAGCCACGACAGCAGGAGTTCGATCCCCGGCCCTGGAGGTGACCCACATGGCGCGGCAGACCTCTGCTGACCGGCTGCTGCTCCCCTCAATCTGCCTTTATCAACCTGCCTGCTCTGCTCCCCACTCTGTCTCTGGTGAATCCTCTCACTGCCCCTGCACCTCTGGCCTGTACCCCAGTTCTGTATGCATAAATAAAATAAATCTTTAGAAAGAAAACAAAAAACACTGACCTCATTGTCTTATCTTGTAGCTAGGGAACAGAAAGAGGGATTTTCTCATTGCAAATTACAGATCTGGGATTCATCAGAGTTTAGTATAAACATGATTCTCTCAGGCTTGGTCCGCTATTCCTCCCCTCTCCCCTCTCAAAACACACGTCCTTATGCAGTTATTTCTGCAAGTCTGTCTCCACTGCATGATGAATTTCTTGATGACAAGGCTGCTACCGAAGGTATTTCCACTTGAAATATGCCACCCTTTAATTGGTCTCAAACCATCTTGTCTAAATCATCCTGAGTACCAGTGGAATGCTGGTAACTGGTAAACAACCAGCTCACTCAATAGAGAAGGAACCCTCCTTTGTAGCATTTGCTAATTTCTGTGGTATAAATATTCCCATCATGATTGATTTCAAACAAAATTTTAATAATAATCTCAGTATTTTTGAAAATTTAACAATCAGCTCTTAAAGCTGTTACTCACTCCAGCATACCTCACCTGTAACTCTCTAGGATCTTGATTTAAATTTTTTTCAGACTGTTCATCCTTACCTGACATTATAGTACATAATCTATTGGTGTATTGTTTTTCTGTTCCATTGTAATTTAAGCTCCAGATCTTGTCTGTCTTTTCCTCTGCTGTATATCCAACACCTAAAATAAAGCTGATGCAGACAATAGACTAAAAAAGAATTGTTGGGCCTCCCTGGTGGCACAGGGGTTAAGTCTCAGCACTATGAAGTAATCACAGCCACTGCTGTACTAACAACTTCGGTCCCTGGCCAGGCAGCTGACCCATATGTGGTCAATAGCTTGGGCTTTGGATCAATCTGTTAGATACAAAATCTGGTTCTAAAATCACCAGCTGTCTGAACTTAAGCATGCTACTAAATGATCCAAGCCTACTTTCCCTTGGATATGAAATGGGGAAAAAATTTAGTGCCTACCTCAGAAAGTTGCTATTAGGGTAGAGGGAAGTGATACATAGTGATTGATGAAGTGCATAGAATATGCACTTTATAAATGCTGTTATCATCATTGTCAGTGGAGTTTGTTATTATTTCTAAAATAATATCAGAAACATATTATATTGTACTAAGGACTTAGGTAATTAAATTAATATAGAAATGCAGAATTAAAAGTTTTGATTAGGAGCCAATTAGACTGAGGACAGAAGAGACAAAATAAAATGGAGGTGG
>NW_004567113.1:8770060-8777447 GCF_000260355.1 Condylura cristata
CCTCCGGGGCAGGCAGGAATTGAACTCATGCGGAAGCGGCTTTAGATTCTCAGTGCTGTGCTTTAACCCGCTGCGCCACCAGGGAGGGCCAAAGCTGTTTTTTGACATATTTTAGATACATACATTCAACAGCTCAGCTCTTGAATGCATAAATAAACAATTTTTTTTAAATAAAGAATTGTCACATGAATAACTTGTGAAAAGTGGGGCAAAGGAAACGTTCAATCCTGACTCCTTTCTCCTCTTTCTTTTTTTTTTCTTTCAAGAAGATGAGGTGTTACTTGGTGATGGGAAGCCCATGGGGATTACAATTGAGATGAAAAAAAAAATGTACAGAATTGATGTAAAAATAAACTATTATAAAAAAAGATGAGGTGCTTAAATGACAATGTGAGAAACTAAAACACATTTATGAAATACAACAATACAGATATTTTATGTATATTCAAAGCAGTATTCTATTTTTTAAATTTACTGTTTCATTTTTATATATTTTATATTTTTCTTTATTTTCATACAATGTATGTTTTATCATCTTGTGAAAAGTTCCCTAGAAATTCCTACCACAAATTCACCCATCCACCATCACCATAGTCCCTTGTGTTTTTCCCACCCATTTTGATCCAGTTTTCCCCCTCTCCAACCACCATAAAATGTCTCTGGTTTACAGTTGCCTGTTGATTTTGTTTTTTAGTTAGTTATAATTACTTCACCCTTATCTCTTATTTGGGCCCCCTTCATTCCTTTTATAAGAGAAACCATCAGTATTTTTCTTTTTCTTTCTGGCTAATTTCACAGAGCATGATCTCTTCCAGTTTTATTCATGTTGCAAGTAATATTCCATTGTGTGTAAATATATACATATGTGCATATGTATGTGTATATATATGTTGCAAGTAATATTCCATTGTGTGTAAATATACATAAATATATATATATGTGTGTGTGTTTATGTATGTGTATCTATATATGTGTACACACATACAAACATCTTGGTCCAATCATTTATTTTGGGTATTTGGGTTATTTCCATAGCTTACCTATTGTGAATAGTGCTTCAAAGCAGATATTCTATATCTCAAAACTTACTTGTTGGTTTGATCCACAGGTATAGAGATTCCATTTGGAATTAAATCCACATCATTTTGGTCCCAATGTAGCTGTACAAAACATGAAGGAAAGTCTGAATAATCAATAATTCTACTGTTATTGCTGGTACATTCTTCCCTATAAAATTTTAAATAACTGAGAGCTGCATCATTATTCAGTAGAACAGTCTTCTAAAATATGTAAAAAAAGTAAAGTCTACCACAGTATATATTATACATTATTTTAAAGCATGTATTATTTTGTTGTTTATTGTTCACATTGATTGAAAAAATCATATTTTCACTTTATTTGAAGGTAGACAGACATAAAGTGTCAAATCAGTAGCAGATGGAAGGAAAGTCTTAGAGTACAGAAGTAAAACATACTTCAAGATCAAAAAATGAATCCCATATTTAAGACAATATAGTAAAAATTATTTTTTAAAAAAGACAACAGATTAAAGCTAAGCTACAATATGGCTTTCATCAGTACTCACAGAAAAAAATATCTGAAATTGTTCTTCAAGGTCATCAGCTTCATAATTTAGAATTTCTTGCAGACTCCTAATAAAAATTTTAATTTAAAAATATATTTATTGGGGGTATAAAAGTAATGGTAAAAGTTATAAATGTTCAATGGGGAAAATTCTGAACAATGTAGAAATGTATAAAATGCCATGTAAATTTTCTCTCCTCTATCTTCCCACTCACTCTTCTAGAATTAACCTCCAATTTGCTTGGTTGGCCCACTGACACCTCAAAGACAGACTGTGTCTCCTTGGTAATTTCAAAAAGAGCCCCTTCCTCTGAAGCAGTTATTTTCAACCAGGGGTGATTTTGTCCTCACAAGAGATAGTTGACAAAGTCTAGAAACATCTTTGTGACAATCCAGGAGATGGTTGTTATTGTCAGCTAGTGGGTATCACAACCCCATATGCAGCTAAACATTCCCTACGTGTCCTTCAATGCCTAAAACAGCCTTCTACAACAAAAGAATTATCCAGCTCAAAATGTCAGTATTGCCAAGAGTGAGAAACCCTGCTCCACACTGTCACAATAAGCAATATAGAGCTGGTTTATTCTTCCACTGACACAACATGGGAAGAGTCTTTCTCCCCCAACCACGATTCATGAAAAAACTTTTACCATGTCAACCTGTAAACAGAAATAACCTCCCCTTTTCATTTTACACTTCAGTTACTAGTGAAGTTGAGCATGTCTTCATCTTTGAACTACCTATGTATGTACTTACGTCGACATATATATCAGAGAGAGCAATCTAATCACAAATGTTGCCAATATTTTCCTCGCAGGATGTAGCTTGCCTTTGAACTTAAAACAACTATTTTTCATTCCTTAAAAAATAAAGTTGGGGCCCTCCCTGGTGGTGCAGTGGGTTAAAGTACAGCACTAAGAAGCTAAAGCCACTTCAGCATGAGTTCAATCCCCAACCCAAGGTGATCCACATGGCGCGACAGACCTCTCCTGACCCGCCTGTTGCTCCCCTCAGCAGTGTACGTCGTCAGTCTACCTGTTCTGCTCTCCACTCTGTCTCTGGTGAATCCTCTCACTGCCCCTTCACCTCTTGCTTATATCCCAGTTCTGTATGCATAAATAAATCCTTAAAAAAATAAAGTTGATGACATGCTAAAACATTTAAAATAAATATAGCATTAATGATTCTCACTAAGAATATTATGAATTATCCAAGGCAACTGTTTCCACCAGGGTAAATTTATGTGATAAGACCAGAGCTGTGTGTATTGCTTTATACTTAGGGGACTATTTGTTATTTTTCTATTTTGGGAGGTTTATTTGTGTATACTATGATAAAATCATATTCTTATAAAGGACATACATTTATTGAATTTGAAGACAATGCGAGCATGTGTGTGTGTGTCATGATTTATATCTAAACAGCCTAGATATTATAAGAATGAACTACTTACTTTCCCAAAAGAGGACTTAGTTCTTTTAAGTCTTCCAATGATGGATCCAGACCCAAAAGTTTCTTAAACAGAGCCAGTGGGAAAGGGATATTGGCAACATTTAAATGGAGTAGGGAAATTCCACACAGTTTTCCAAAGAGATAATATCTCTTCTTGAATTCAGCCTGGAAAAAAAAAAGGAATCCTTAATGTATTATAAATAATCAATAATCTGAAGAGATAATTGTGAAAATGATGTTAGTTCCTGGTTCTAAAAGTCACAAATTAGGAACAAAATGAACTTTAGAAAAATAATAATTTGAGGTTGCACAGGCAAGAATATAATTTAAAATTAATCAGTAATTTAAAATACAAATTGATGTATCAGGTTATGAAATGAATTTACTTTTTTTTTTTTACTAACAGTGTAACTGGAATATAAAAAAACATGTTCAGGTAGTTTTATAAAACCAGTTTTCACTATTTAATTTTACAGTCACCTAATACTAACTTAGATTCATTGACCTAATAAAATCCTCCATCAAGGGACACTTGGGGTTCTTTTTCTGAACAAGCAACCCATGAAGTGACATGATCTGGTAATGACACTAAGCTGTGCCTTGGTAGCAAAGATTCCAGACATTCCACTCTGTCCAACCTATCCCAATACTGGTGATACTATGAAAACATTAACTCTTTTGGGCTTCCCTGGTAGTGCAAAGGGTTAAGTCTCAGCATTATGAAGCTATCAGCAGCTACTGCAACAGGAGTTCAAGCCTCAGCCAGAGAGCTAACCCACAAGGCGCAGCAAACTTCTGTTGCTTGGTGTATATCAGATAATTAACCAAATGGAAGATGCGCAGTAAAGAAAATTGGATTCCTGGAATCAAATAGGATGTAGAGGGATTGCTCTTTCTAAAAGAGTTAATATATTTTTTAAGTATTTATTCTATTTATGCAGGGTGTAGGCCAGAAGTACAGGGTATGAGAGGATTCAGCAGAGACAGAATGGGGAGCAGAGCAGGCCGACTGACTGAAATACACTGCTGAGGGGAGCAGCAGGTGACACAGTAACAGGGGAAGGAGTACAAGTAAGGGAAGAGTAACATTAGACAGGGATATGAAGAAACTTTGGAGGATGATGGAAATGTACATTTTCTTGATCGTGATAATAGTTTCATGGATATATATGTATATCAAAACTTACCAGATTGAACACTTTAAGTGTCTACAGTTGTATGCCAAGTATACTTCAATAAAGTTGTTTAAAAATTTAATGTGCATCTCAATGGTGACTCGATGATGGGAAACCCACGGGGATTACAATTGAGATAAAAAAAAATGTATAAAATGATGTAAAAATAAACTATTATATAAAAAACTTAATGTGCATCTGAAGCACCTTGGGATCTTATAAGCCTTATGTTCAGAACTGCGGTTGATCTTAGATTCTGCTTAACTAACTGTTCCAGGTGATGCTAGATCACAATTTGCTATCATCTAATTTTACATTATACTATTATGTATGCTATCATCTAATTTTACATTATATTATTGATCTTCATATTTCAGTATATGGTATTTTTGTTTGTTTGGAAAAACCCCCAAGAAAATGAACTAAAAACTTACATTTACATTAACAGGAAACCACATGTAGGAACCATCTTCAGGATATATGAACATTCCGTATTCTACCTTGGTCATCTCTTCAAATATACAATGGAAGAACTCGGATTTTACTCCTTCACCCGGGGAAACAATTTCTTCAACAAATTCAATCTGAAGAAAGAAAACATACTCCTAGGTCTATAGTTCAAGTATATGTCTGATCTCTACGTAAAAGTTCTTACCCTCCTATAATCACCAAAATTCCCAGAATCCCACCTCCCTTTCCTCACTGCCATCTGTTCTCCTTCACTTTGCAGTGGATGTCATGAACCTATTTATTGTCAGGTTACTGTATAGTGAGTCCATGGGTCTTTCACACTACTACTTACCAAATGAAGGGGGACTCAGAAGATACAGCATTCACCAATTATGTTGACCATCATCTAGAACCAAGTTTTTATGTGCTTTAAGTTTCTGGAGGTCATTAAATTTCCTGATTCTTTTACCCTATTATCAATCTTCAACTCATCATTCAGACTTTGCCACTTTGGCTCCAGTCTACACCTACTTGGTCTCTCCTGCCTCTACCCTCAATTAAGATTTCTGATAAACAACACTTTCAGTCAGCCAGGACATAGCACTTTGCAGGAATCCTCAGAACTGATTGTGCATAGCCTTCATGTGGGAAATCAGTAGGAACTAGTCCTTTTCTAAAGTCCATCTTTGAACTTTATAGCTAGTACTGGCTTTCATCCTATGACTCTCATGATTTATTCCCTACTTCCTTTTCTGGCTAATTTTTTTCTATCTTTTTTTAATATAAACATTACCAATCTTCACTAAGGGTTTCCTTTCTGCTGACTTTGGAAAATATTACCTTCCCATTTGGTCAATCCAACTCTTTGGCTACAAACTATTATCTCCAACAATCTGCTTCAGACTCCAGTTGAATATCTCAATACCAAATTAAACCTACTTCTGATTTTCTTATTTCTGCACATTTACAATAATTTATCTGCTGGGTGCAGGACCCATTAATAATAATGGGCCTTGATAGTCATACTTTGTTCAGGTTCTATCTTTTTAAAAAAAATTATTTATTTATGCATACAAAACTGGGGTATAGGCCAGAAGTGCAGGGGTGGTGAGAGGATTCACCAGAGATAGAGTGGGGAGCAAAAGAGGCCAACTGACAAAGTACACTGCTGAGGGGAGCAGTTAGGGGGTCAGGAGAGGTTTGCCATGCACCCAACTCCGATTGCCATGTCTTCCTCGCATCCACTCCCCTTTTTCTCCTTTTCACCCTTTTCTAGGAATCTCTGCTCACCGACGCCACTCCCACCTTGAGACCCTGCCTGTTCTGCCCCCCAATAATCCATGATCAGGGACAAAGAGTCTCCGACAGATTAGGTTTACTACCTTGTGTTTCTGGTACTGCTTTGAGAAGACCATTGTAGCTAAGCCAGAAAAAGATGAAAAACCAGGAAGTGGGGCCAACTTGCCCCACTTAGGCCTAGCCTAGCTCAGCTGAATCCTAGTCAACTCCCAGACATGTATACAAATGCAGACAAAATCACAAAGCCTCCTAGATGAATTCAATCTAGGCCTGCAGACCTTCAGCTGAATTCCAGATTTCTAAAATAAATCATTTCTATTTTAATCTATTAAACTTGGGGCCCTTCCTGGTAGCCTAGGGGTTAACTCTCAGTGCTATCACCTCCAAGACCTGAGTTTGTTTCCTGGCCAGGGAGGTGACCCACATGGCACAGCAATCCTCTCCTGTCTTGCCTGCTGCCCCTCAGCAGTATATTTCAGTCAATGCCTGTTCTTCTTCCCACTCTGCCTCTGGTGAATCTTCTCACCACTACACCTCTGGCCTGTACTCCAGTTTTTCTATGTATAAACAAACAATTTTAAAAAAAAAATAAATGAATAAGTGAACTGATGAAAAAATTATTGAGATTTATTTAAAAAAATAAGCAATTAAACTTTGAGATTTTGTAGCAATTTTGTAACCATAAGTAATTAATAATTATCTTATAACCCCAGTATTTTATTAAAAATCCCATCATTTTCTCTGAAGTTAAGTTGAATAAGGAATGGAAGCTACAAGCTGATAATAACAGTTGCAATTGCAGGTTATTTCACTATGCCTTATGTATTTCCCTCCCACTTTATAAAAGACTCCAGTGAGGCTTTTTACTGTACCACTAATTGTTTGCAGAGGTCAGTATCTTCAAATTGGTTCAACTGGCGCAGAGTATCTTCAACTAGGTGATTACGTCTGACTTTAAGAATACAAATGGGTGGTAGAAAGCTTCCCAAGAGATCCTGTTTTATTAATTCAATGAATGATCCTGTAGCTGATATCTAGGAAAAGAAATATTTTAGGAATGTTCATAGGAGTACTATGAAGCATTTAATATTTCAAATAAACATCTTTACCAGAATACCCTTATGTATACTACTGCTATATATACTCATAGTGTAATTTTTAAGGGAAAGGACACCATATCACCACTGTGGAGGATGACATGTTCACAGAATCAGAGAATTGTGGCACCAAATTAACTCCCATGGATTACAGTTAAGTAATGAAAGTCACTTCTCATCACTGAGAAAAACATGATAGTCAACATGTTAGACATTTATCTACCATCTGTTTTAAGAAATAGAGTGTTGTTCAACATAACACTGGAAGTTCTAGCCAGAGCAATAAGACAGGAAAAAGGCATACAAGGAATTCAAATAGGGAAAGAAGAA
>NW_004567113.1:8779427-8821172 GCF_000260355.1 Condylura cristata
AAAAAAAAAAAAAGAAATAGAGTGTTGGCACTGTAATCCTCAAGAACAGAATGGCAGCCTAGGAGCTCAGAGATAATGTTAAATGTAAGTAAAGACTTGCTCAGGAAAGATGAACTCTACTTCACGTGATCCTTTACCAAATCTGCACTAGAACGCCCTAAAAATATTGGTGACCTCATTTTGAATTCCCTTAGATTAGAAATATAGTGTTCACTTGATATCCTTGCTTTGATCTTCAACATAAGCCAGTGTATCTCTTTTGGGGTTTGCCCAACAAGGATGACAAGATGCGTTGAGGAACTACCTCAGCCTATGTTTCAAAGACTGGCTTGGGTACATAGCAGCCCTCTACTGACACCCATGAGAAAGTCACATGTGGCTCTGAGCTTGGGAAAGCTCTATTCTAGGTCTCTCCTACCACGAAATTTATATGTGATTCCACGTGCATCTTCTGGGTTATTGTTAAAATGGCTGTTGTAAAGAAGCTCCAGGTTTAATGGAAAATGGAACAAGTCCCATCACTGGTCCTTTCTGGTTATGAGTCATTGTGAGCATATTTCCCAGCCTCGCTACTCCTGGTCTCCCTTAATTGCTTTTTCCTTTCTACATTTATGCATTTGAATTGGTAACCAACCCAATTTGGAACTTACAGTTTTGCTGCCCATCATCTTTCCTTTAGAGGACAAGATTCTAGAATCTGCTTCTAACTTCACCCATGCTAAACACACCTAAGGGTTTTCTGATCATTAAGCCTTAAGGATTCTCTGATATTTAGGCTAAATGCTATGCAACCTGCTTCGGTCCACTGTCCACTCAGCCTTCAATGACAGAGCAGACAGGTTAGAACACTGATGACAGGAAACACCATGGGAGAAATAGTTTGCTTAAACGAAACTTAAAGGGAAGTTAGGTTTGGGGAGGAAAGACCATCTATTTTCTCCCATTGTTATGGATTTTAGGATTTTTTTTAATTAAAAAAATTGCATATATTATTTTTTTACATCATTCTTCATTTTGTGCATTTTTCATCTCAGTTGTAATTCCCATAGGATTTTTTAAAAAGAGAGGTAAATAAGAAACAAAAGAAGAGATGGCCTAGTCAAATCTTGTACACATGCTGATGACAAGCACTCGAGGGATAGTCATTATCTACGGAATGCTATGTACCTTGTCTCTTTGAATAACTTAAAATATAAATAAACCTGGGATTTATACATGTACATAACATGGTTCATTGGGGAATATCATTTACACTATGTCATTAGTGGGCTATAAAGAAGAAATATTTTGTAACTGAAGAGGTTCCTATTGTACATGTGATATCCCAAATTTCTCCCTGTTCACCCAGATGACCTTAGTCTTTCAATTAATAGTGAAAGTAAGTAGTAAGTATTACTTCTGATTCTTGGATGTCTTTATAGTTTAAGTCATAGACATGAACATTTCATGAAGAATGACCTAATACATTGAAATGAAAACTTGGCCAATAAGCCCCCATTCCTTCCCCAGTAGGTAAGTTTGAGAGGCTTGAATAAATTTGGGAATGAATAGGTTGCTGTGGAAACTGAGTTCTAAACTAGAATAAACACACCAGAGACAGAGTGGGGAGCAGAACAGGCAGATCAATGAAGAACACTGCTAAGGGGTGCAGTGGGTGTGCCAGGAGAGGTCTGCCGTGCCATGTGGTCACCTCTGGGGTGGGGATCAAACTCATGCTGAAGTGGCTTTAGTGAGTGCTATGCTTTAACCTGCTGTGCCATCAGGGAGGGTCTACTTTTTTTTTTTTAATGTGCTGATCAATTACATAATTTAAAAAGCCTATTTCATTTTTTTTTTAAGATTTATCCATTTATACACAAGAACTTGGTCACAGGCCAGAGTTGTGGGGGTGAAGGGATTCACCGTAAGCAGAGTGGGGCACAGAACAGGTGGATCCATTAAAGCACACTGCTGAGGGGAGCAGCTGGCAAGACAAAAGAGATCCACCACACCTTAAAGGTCACCTCCTTGGCCCTCTCTGCTGGCCCAACTGGTTGAAGATAGCACTGTGAGGCTGCCTGCAGCTTCTGCAGCATGGGTTCAATCCAGGCACTTCTAAGCCCTTCATTCACCCTTTGAAGCTGCTAGTCTTGTAACGACAGAGAGGCAGAATTGAGCCAATTTCTGCTGCTGTATTTAACTAGTTACATAACAAAGCCTTTTCCCTCCTGTAGAAACCATTGTCATGGTGTTCAGCTATCTGTGTGCAGTAGGCAAAAGGCCCACATTAGATCTCATTACAATTCTACCTTCCTATCTGAATGATTTTTCAGGATAACCTAATAACCTGATTTTAGAAAAGTTTGATAATATTCTTTATTGCATGTTATTTTTCACTTTCTCTATTTGTATAAATAAAACTCATGCTTGTTTTTCTGTCTGAAAAAGATGACCAACTTGCTATGGAGCAGCAAGTGTGACTTGCTTGTACGTCCGCTAAGTCTGCCTCAGGATACATGGGAATGTCCCATTGCACTGGAAACAATAATTTTATAGGGGCAAAGGGGAAATTTTCCCATACCTTTCTGGGTTTTTCTACACTGCCAAATCATCAAAAAAAAAAAAAAATCAAGCAGATTGATTCCTCTGCACACATGGGAAAACCCAGTAAAACGAAATATTATTCAAATGGCCTTAGTCACAACCTTAAATAAGCTTTGAGTTAAGGTCAGCTAAGACAAAGGGTCTTGAGGGGGAGGGTAACAGTCATGCAGGGATAACCCAGAAAGGTGAGACTGGCTGAGCTAGTGCCACCTGTGGTCTGAGGAACCTGAAACATGGGCGGAAGCTCCAAGGAGCTTCATCAGAGAGCATGAGGGCGGGCATTGCCAGAGTGGTCAAACAGAAGAAGAAACCCCTTGGTTTCTTCTCAGCCTGCCCCTTAGCTGGGCCCCTTTCTTCCCCATCAGGATGTGGGAGAAACCACTGCATGGTGAGGGCAAGGCAGGGGCTAATGTGAGTGGCCAATGTGAAACTGGTTGATGCTGTTCTGTTTGTGTCTGCTCGGCCCTGCATTGCGTCTCTGACTGCCACTACCTACCCAGGCCATCAGGAATGACCTACAGGTGTGGTCCTGGGGCTGGCTTGTCTGGATAACCCTGGGGCAGTGGGGAGTGAGTCAGAGCCTCCAGAGCTTCCTCTACCAGAGCTCTGCCAAAATGGGAGTAAGGCAAAACAGGCTAATTCTCAGATGACCCTTTCATCCTCAGGGCATTAAAATTGACCAAGCTGGGCCCTCTCTGGTGGCGCAGCGGGTTAAAGCACAACACTAAAAAGCTAAAGTCACTTCAGTATGAGTTCGATCCCCACCCCGGAGGTGATCCACATGGCTTAGCAGACCTCTCCTGACCTGCCTGCTGCTCCCCTCAGCAGTGTACTTTGACAGTCAGCCTGTCAATCCCCACTCTGTCTCTGGTGAATCCTCTCACCACCCCTGCAACTCTGGCCTATACCCTAGTTCTGTTTGCATAAATAAATAAATCTTTTTTTTTTTTAAAGATTGTTTATTTGTGCATACAGAACTGGGGTACAGGCCAGAGGCTCAGGGGTGGTGAGAGGCTTCACCAGAGACAGAGTGGGGAGCAGAACAGGCAGACTGACGAAGTACACTGCTGAGGGAAGCAGCAGGCGGGTCAGGAGAGGTCTGCCACGCCATGTGGTCACCTCCGGGGCAGACGGGAATCGAACTCATGCGGAAGCTTCTTAGTGCTGTGTTTTAACCTGCTGTGCCACCAGGGAGGGCCAATAAATAAATCTTAAAAAAAAAAAAAAAATTGAGCAACCTTAAGAGCACCTTTCTCTTGTGTACCTGTTTCTCATCTCCCTGATTTCCTGTATGGCTAAAAGTGAGGTAAAATTGTCAAGAGACTTTGAAGCTACACAAGTTATCATCATCTAAATTATGTAACTACTTAAAGGTTCAACAATGAGGCCCTGAGCTTAACTCCTGACTCTGTCCTGACATGGCCCGGAGCCCTGCTGTTGGTCTGGATGGACTGAATGGGAAAGGGCCAGGCCTGTATCTGCAACATGGCAGTGCTGGCACGTGGGGCCTCAGTCTGGAATCCAGACATCACCTGGGACAAACACTGGAGCAGACCCGATGCAAGGAGCTGCTCTCTTGTGGGAGTGACCTGGAGTCGCTTTCTGGGAATTTGGAGCAGTGAGGTCCCACAATCCAAGCATGTGAAAAAGCAATTGAAATAAACTGAATTCCAAACAATAGGGAACTAAAATCACCAACCAGATACACTGCCAAGTCTACATTCCTTTGCCCTTAATCTGCTCCTTAGTCTTTGTTCTCAACCTGTTCCCCCAAAATCATTCTAACCAACCCTCTTTATTAAACGGGGAGTCAGATTTGAGTTTTGACCTCTGCCTCCTTGCCAGTTTACTTCATAAATAAATTCTTTTTCTCTCCAATACTAGTACTATTGGCCTTTATGCACATGGGGCAGCGAGCCTCCTGTGTGGGAAGATAGCGTGGTCAACAAATGACCCTAACTGTGAGGAACCACTCTTTATATTTATAACATTTGGTTAATCACTTTGAAAAGAATCTCAAAAATTAGAAATAATGTCATTTTGCAAACTTTAACCAAAATAATGGATAGAATCATTACATAAAAGCTTTAAGGGGACATTAAAATGGAATAATCATGTGATCATCACCTGAATTTATAGATGGATCTCAGAAGGAATGACAGCCAAACCAGAAATCATGCACTCAACTACGGAGAGGTGAAGTTGGGCCTGAGACTTACCTTCGAATACTCAAGCAAGATTAATAACTACGCAATGAAAGTGATAGATGAAGAAAGTAGCCATTGTTGATGCCTGCTGAAACTTTGTATTTGGGGTTCATTGTACCATTCTCTCTATTTTGTGCATGTTTTTAAAACTTTACATAATAAAAAATACTAAGGCATACATACCATTTGCCTTAACTGGAAATCAGCTTCTAACAACTTAATTTTGGATAGCAAATCAAAGATAAATGGAAAATCGCAGAAAACAGTGGGTCTTAAGTTTGTTCCAAGTGTCTGAAAATTAAACAGAGATAAGTCTTGGTAAAAGAAAAACTTTATTCTATTACTTTATCACTTTATACTATTCCTTCAATATGTTTTGTAATTTAAAGACTCCAGATTATAAATTGCTAAGAAAATGCATTTGTTTTTGTGAGTAAATGATGTTTGCTTTCAGTGACAATTTAATTTAGTAATCTCAGCATTGCAATGAAGAAATTTTCAAATTTTGATTTATCAAAGAGACAACTACATAGTTTCTAATGTGTCTCCATTTAAGGTATGGAAATTTTCAGAAGTGTAGATGTTATTCTTACCAGTTTATCTTTAAAATACAATCTTCTTCTATCTTGTGAGAAGTCCAAAAGGTTTGAAAGTTCATTTATGTGAAAAGCATTTTCTGGTAGTGGACATTTCGCTTTGTTGTTTACCTTTAAGAGAATATAACCTGGAATTTCATTTTATGTAAAAAATGAGTACCTACATATAAATATATATATATATGACTATTATACAGTCAGAATAGAGCCCCATATAACTAATGTCTTTGTTAATGATAAAGTTTTAAGTTTTATAAAACTTCCACTTTTATCTATAATTTCTCCATTTTTTCAAGATTTATTTATTTATGCATACAAGATCTGGGATGTAAGCCAGAGGTGTGGGGTGTGAGAGGATTCACCAGGGACAGAGTGGGGAGCAGAACAGGCAGAACTACTGTAATACACTGCTAAGGGGAGCCGTAGGTGATACAGGAGAGGTCTATTGCTCCACTTTGGTCACCTCCCTGGCTGGGGATCAAACTTATGCTGCAGTGGCTGCCTATAAATTGATAGCACTATCTTTAACCCCTGCACCATCAGATGTCCCCTTTCATAAATATTATTAAGGATATAAGATATTGGCAATGGAATTAATAAACAAAGTCTTAGGCCACAGTTTTATAGAAAAAGTTTCTTGATCTTAAGTATAAAAGCACCATACAAATACAAGATTTTTAAAAATAAATCTAGCATTTGCTCCATTTATTAATTAATATAAATTTGGTACACACTATTTGTCAGGACTGGTATGAAATACAAGCAAAATTTATTTTGACTTAGATAAACTTACTGTCTGATATAATAGTTAGCAAACACTGTCTTAAATCCAGAGAAATATTTTCAGCGTAACACATAAAGTCACTGGTATAACATGCAACCCTGCCATTTTGTGGCATGTAACAGTTTTTGTGTGTGTGTATGTGTGTTTTAATTATGCATACGGAACTAGGGTAAAGGCCAGAGGTGCAGGGGCGGTGAAAGGATTCAGCAGAGGCAGAGTGGGGAGCAGAACAGGCAGATCGACTAAGACCACTGTTGAGCACTGCTGAGGAGAGCAGTGGTAGAGACAGGAGAGGTCCGCCAAGCCATGTGGGTCACCTCCCTGGCCAGGGATCTAACTGGAGCTGAAGCGCTGTGCTGCGCTCTAACCCATTGCACCACCAAGGAGGGCCTGCATATAACAGTTTTTATAAAGTTCATGAACAAGTGAGTATATATTAATTCTAATACAACTTTATTTACAAACACTGGAAACTGCCTGTTGGTATAGACTGCTGATCTTAACCCATGGTCTAGTAGATAAAAACAAGTTATCAAACATATAGTACACAGTTTCTTATTGCAGAAGGATTTGAGTGGCTCAAGAAGGTTTCCCAGAGGATGCACTAGAAAAAAATCAATGATCTAAATAAACTACATCACATTAAATTAATCCAAAAGACTGAAGGCAGGAATAAGAAATGCAAGAACATATATTAAGGAAATAAAAAGTGCATGCACAAGAGAGTGTAACTAATAAAAAGATTGGTTCTTTAATGGAAAAAAAAAAAAAGCCAACTCCAAAAAGATGATCCAGAATTTTAAAAGGCCAATAACCAAAGTCACAGGTAAAATAACTGGACAAAACTATGGATTGGAATACTTTGTGTTCATTCTAGAAATCCATTACAAATTACCATCTTAAATCTTACAAAGGTTTTCACTTTTTAAGTCTTCAAATATTTCATGCCAAATGTTATCCCCTTGCATACTACTGTTTTATTTTTGTCTTTGTGTTTTTTTTTCCTTTTATACACTAAGTATTTTTTCTTCAAGTTTCCTATTTATCTTCTTAACACTCCAAATGGCCATTCACAAGAGCATCAAGACCAATATGATACTTAGGAGTAAATTTAACAAAAGAGATGAAAGGTCTCTACAGACATAACTATAAAATTTGATGAATAAATGGAATCTATTTCATAGATTAAAGGATTAATATTGCTGAAATGTTCATGATATCTAAAACCATCTCTAAAATGCAAAGTAGTTCTTTTCAAAATTCCAGTGACTTTTATTCAAGAAATAGAAAAGACAATTTTAAAATTTGTATGGAAATACAAAAGATCCCAAAGTTAAAAACCATATTGACAGAGAAGAACATAGCAGGAAGAATTTGCAACTATAATACAAAGCTACCACAATAGTATGGTAACTGGCATAAACATAGACTCATAAAAAAAAATGTAACAGAATGGAACTCTCTGAAATACACCCATGCATGCTTTACAATATTTGACAGGGAAACTAGGAATACTCAATGAGAAAAAAATAATCTCTTCAGTAAATACAGCTCCCACAACAGGAAACCACATGCAGGAGAATGAAATATACCTCTATTTTACATCACTCAAAAAATTAACTCAAATGCATTAAAAATTTAAACATAAAACTAGAAGAATACATAGGGATAAATCTCCTAAATGTAGGTCTTGATAATGATTTTTGGGGCATGACTCCAAAAGTACAATAAAAGTCAATCATCAATCAACAAAATAAAAAGGCAACCTATGGAATGGGTTAAAATGGGATAAAATAAATCAAAATGATGATAAAAGATTTATATCCAAAATAGATGAAGAACTCCTACTACTGAGTAAAAATAAGTAAACAATTTGATTAGAAAAATGGACCGGCCCTCCCTTGTGGCACAGCGGGTTAAAGCACTGCACTGAGAAACTAAAAGCCACCTCTGCATGAGTTCGATCCCCGCCTGCCCCGGAGGTGACCACATGGCGCGGCAGACCTCTCCTGACCCGCCCGCTGCTCCCCTCAGCAGTGTACTTCGTCGATCTGCCTGTTCTGCTTCCGGCTCTGTCTCTGGTGAATCCTCTCACCCTCCGCATCTCTGGCCTGTACCCCAGTTCTGTACGAATAAATAAATAAATCTTTAAAAAAAAATGGACCAAGGATCTGAATAGATTTCTTTCCAAAGAAAATAAATTAATAATCAACAGGTACATGAAAAGACGGTCTAGGGTCCTCCTTGGTGAAAGTGTTTGAAGTGCAACACTAGGAAGCTCTCTGTAGCCACTGCAGCATGAATGATCCCTCGCTGGGAAGGTGACCCACATGGCACAGCAGACTTCTGTCTCGCCTGCTGCTCACCTCAGCAGTGTATTTCAGTCGATCTGTCTGTTTTGCTCCCCACTCTGTCTGAATCATCTCACCCCCCCACCTCTGGCCTATACCCCAGTTCTAGTATCCATAAATAAATATTTTTTAAAAAAGAAAAGATGGTCTACATCACCAAACATCAGAGAAATGCAAATCAAAACTAAAATATGATATCACCTCATACCTGTTAAAATGATTATCACCAGAGAGATGATGTAATGATTGTTGGGGAGATAGTGGAAAAAACAGAATCCTGAACACTGTTGCTGGGAACACTGCCACTATGAAAAATAGTACAGTGGTTTCTTGAAAATTAAATATAGAACCACCATGTGATCCAGCAATTTCACTTCTGGGTTTATACTGAAAGAAAATGAAATCACTATCTCACAGTGATAAATGCAGCTCCAAGTTCACTGAAACGTTATTTACAATAGCCAGTACAGAAAAACAACCTAAGGTTGTGGGCAGGTGAACGTATAATGAAGATATAAATGTATATACACACACATGCTAATGGTGGGATATTATTTGGCTATGAGAAATGAGAAAATGCTGTCATTTGCTACAACGTAGATAGACCTTAAGGAATCTATGTGAAGTGAAGTAAGTCGAACAGAGAAAGACAGATGCTTTATGATATCACTTTAAATATGAAATTTTTAGATTCACAATTCCTAGAAACAGACAGTAGAGTGATGGTTCCAGAGACAGGGAGTGGGAAAATAGGATATTGTTCAAAGCGTACAAACTGCTAGTTATGAGTAAGTTATGGAGTATGGTGATTATAGGTAACAATATCATTCTACATACTTGAAAGTCAGTAAAAGAAAGTAGGTATTGAAAGTATTTTCACCACAACAAAGTAATTGTAATTATGTGAGGTGATATAGATGTTAGCTAAAGAAAGCACTGGCGGTAATTATTTTTTAATATGTAAGTATATCAAATAAAGTATTGTACATATTAAGCTTATGCAATGTCATATATTAATTACATATCAATAAAGCTGGTATTTGGAAATATCAATACATTAGCACTTCTGAGAAGTGCTAATCTGAGTCTGAGGTACTGTTTTTGTATATAATATTTTTCTTCTTGTTGAGATTGGCATTTTTACAGTAAGATTTACTTTCATTGCCATTTAGCGACTTACATTAGTAAATTCATCATTTACATCATTATTAGTTAATTACTACATCATAATTTAGTTAATTTTTAATTGAATACTACCAATTTACGTCTGCTGTTTTATTTAAAACGTTTTAGCTCCTGGCCCTCCCTGGTGGCGCAGTGGGTTAAAGCACAGCACTAAGAAGCTAAAGCCACTTGAGCTAAGTTCCATCCCGGCCTGGGAGGTGATCCACATGGCGGGGCAGACCTCTCCTGACCTGCCCGCTGCTCCCCTCAGCAGTGTACTTTGTCAATCTGCCTGTTCTGCTCCCCACTCTGTCTCTGGTGAATCCTCGCATCGCCCCTTCACCTCTAGTCTGTACCCCAGTTCTGTATGCATAAATAAATAAATCTTAAAAAAAAAGTTTCAGCTTCTTACTATCCCCCAACAATCATTAGGTATATTAGTAGGATAACCTTAGGCTACTTCAAGATTATGTTGTGCATTCTAATAAAAATGCTGAATCACTTTAATATTTAATTGTTTGCACATCAGTATAATGTATCTTTTCAGTAAAACAAGCAAAATTTCAAATTAATTAAGGCTGAAAAATTCTGTTGCAGAAAATAAAACAAGACACCAAATTGGCTACAGTCTAAGGCATTCTGATTTGTGAAATGGTATGTGCATTCCTTTAGATGAGCCTTACCTTATACACCTGTTTCATCACTCCCAGCAGAGTTTTAGCATCACTGTGACACTCCTGGTCGTCAGTCCAGTTTTCCAGCAGAGTGGCGATGGCAGTTTTAAGCATTTGAACCAATGTGTTGAGACAAGAGGCTTGCAAAGATGCCCAACATTGATCTGAGGATAAACATCAACAATAAATATGCACCTTCCCAAAACTCTGTTTCTGCTGAGTTCTTTAATATAAGAAATTGATTTTCCATGTTGGATGTCATGACCCATGAAATACCTTTTCTAAGGATATCATCCTAGATATTCATTACAAGTGTGGGGAAATTATTCCCAATTATCATTGAAATGAAAAGCTCCAATAAAGAATTCCTCATCTTTATGTTTAATTACTTCATTAATTTCATGGTTTTCAAACTAAAATTCAATCTGAATATACTCATTCTGAAATTTGCACACACAGAGACACACCATGTCAACAGACATTTTCAGTTTGTAAAAAAATAGTACTACTCATTTTTTCAGACTTTATGAATACCTGTTATATACAGTTGTATTTTTAAAATTAGCTCAATAATAGTATTTTGCTACTAATGAGGTTACAAATTGGAATTTGGTATCTTTAAATGATAATCCTAGGAAAATATACCTATCAAATATTAAAATACATTTGCAAACTAATGTAATTCAAATATACCATATGATGCAGATCAATGTAATAGAAATTGCATAAATGAACCCCAATACATAAGATTTTAGTATATTTTAATGATGGTACTGCATATTACTGGGGGATGAAATAAATGATCATTCAATAAATATATGGGTACAATTTAACACTGACCAGAAAAAATTAAGCTTCATAAAGATGTCCTCTGTATGGAACAGTGATTTAAACATAAAAATGAAATAGTACACATATTCTAATAAGAACATGGGAAAAAACATTAAACTTCAAAGTGAGGTAAATTTTCCATGCATGACCCAAATTCACAAGCCATAAAAGAAAATGTTAATATAATGGATGCATAAAATAGTTATGCATCAGGAAAAAAAATCACAAAGTCAAAAAAAGTTAATAACCTAGATGAAAAAATTGCTGCTTACATTAATTATAAAGGACTAATTGCCTTAGTAGCTTAAATGCTTCTAGGTGAAAAAGAAAGATATGAAAAACAATTGGAAAAATGTGTAGAAAGGAATTGATAGTTCCTGTACTGTGTTCCACAATAATAAGTAACCTTATTTACCATGAGAAAATTAAAATTAAGAGGTTATTTTTTCCAGAATACCACAGTTTAATAACAGTGTAGTATGTGCCCAACTCTTAAGTGTACACTTTACTTAGAACTATAAATTGAGTGGTGGCCACTTACAGTTGGACACCAGGGTGGCTGTGGTTTCTATGGAAGGTCACTTGGCAAAATCACTCAAAGTTAAAAATGTACAAATGATTTCACCCAGTAAATTTTGTCTTCTGGTGTTTGTCTGTTTAATAAATTGACGTATGTACAAAGAAATACAAGTTAGTGCTGTAAAAATTGCAAAAATTCAGAAACAGCTATTCATCATATATTCTAGCACTAGAGTATCAGTCAGCTATGAAATAGAAATGGCAATTCACTGGATACTGTAACAGAATCATGTCCATGATATTTTGTTAAATGGGAAAAATCAAGTTGCCAAAGAATAGGAGTGGTGCTACCATTAAAAAAAAAATACATTTCTATGTTGCAGGTTTTTTTAAGTAGGTGAAATATCATTTAAAATTTACACAACAAAACTACATTCTGTAAGTTCTTTCTGAGAGGGGAGTTAGATGGGTTCCATTTCACTGTATATATTCTCTTAACTTTTAATCGTGATACTTAAACATTAGCTTAAAATTGTAGAAGTAAACTCCATTGCAATGAACAACAACATAAAAAGTACACAAAGTGACATTTGTTTTCTTAATCACCTATGGTCAAAAAATCTAACATTTTAAAATAACATGTTCAAAAATCTTAAATTATAGATTTATCTTGTCTGGATCCTCAATATTTTTCAACCTGTTACCAAAGCTACATCCAAGACTGAGAATTACATGTGCTTTGTAAGGCAATGGTAATAATTGTAAAAGTACTGGTCAATCTTTTCAACAATTGAATACCACATGTTTAAAGATGTGTGTGCTGCGAAATCTATCCAGAGTTTGCTACAACTTCTACTTTAGACTGTAACTCAACTGAGAACACAGATAATGTGACATAAAAGTAATCAAACTTACTTATGACTGACGAAGATTTTTTGCTCATTTTACAAACAGCCTCTGCAAATGGCACCACCAGTTTCTTCCAGTTACTAGAATCATGCATCACAGGACATTCTGGGAGCATAAGGAAAACTGATAATGCTTCTTTGTGTGGAGAACAACATGGAAGATCTCTTAGCAGATTTTCACTGAGACATGTAGTTATCTGAGGTTGACAGAGGATCAGGGAAAGGCCAGGAAATGTTAGATCCAGAATACAGTGATAAACAAGCTATGGGATTAGGGGTTCATAATGCCACATTCCATTTGTAATAATCTTTTAGTTTCCCTCAAACTTATTCAAACTGATGATTCCTTGTTTCCAAAATGACCCTGAGTACTACAGGAGAGCCATGCTCTCTATTTACACTGGGCTGCACAAAAGAAACAAAAGAGTCACATGAGCACAGATATCCTGAATGAGTTGTGGATGTTGCTCAACTATTAATTGACAGATCAGGAATCTCTACTCATAGCTAGCTGACCTAAAATCTACCTTGACAGAGAAAATGCCAATCCAGCTTTCTTTTTCTCCTGAGATTTCAGGCAGACTTCCAGGCCTCCTGGGTTGTTGGGTGAGGCCAGGAGTGCTGGCTAGTGAATATGACTGATGCTGATACTTCATATTTCCAGGCATGGCCCATAAAACCATCACAAGACCTGCCATGTTCTCTTTTTTTCTCACCTGCCAACCAAACAGAAAAAATCAGCTGGAGGATTTCATGACCCCAGGGCTGAGAACTCCAGAAGGAAGGAGCCTTTGCCACCCTGAAGAAAGCTTTGCAGAGGTCCCAGCCAGGGAGCTGACCCACATGGCACAGCAGACCTCCCCTGTCTTGCCCGCTGGTCCCCTCAGTAGTGTATTTCAGTCAATCTGCTGGGTCGGCTCCCCACTCTGTCTTTGGTGAATTATCTCACCCACCACACCTCTGGCCTGTACTCCAGTTCCTGTATGTATAAATAATTTTTTTAAAAGAAAAACTAGTTTTCTTTTGGTGATGACATCATAGAATCTTTGATTACTATTGTGCATGATGACTCAGTACTGCCAATGTTTTCTCACTAAGAGAACTTTTTCATGGATCAGTCTGTGAAATTAAAGCTCCTTGAAATGTGTACTACCATATCATCTAAAGTTATTTTGAAAATATACTTGAAAACATTTACTTCATCTTTAAAATAAAAATGTAGTCTCTAATGCATCTCCAGGAACACTCTTCCTCTTTCCTTTCCAAATATAGGAGCTCACTCAGACAAACCAAAAAATATATATACCAAAAGGATATAAAGGTGACAAAATTGAAGGCACCTGAGATACAGCTAATGGGCAAAGAAGTCTCACACTTTATCTGACTAGATGCAGAACTCCCAACTGTGAAGCAGCATAATTCCTTTTGCAGGCAGATGGGTTTCACTGCCAGGAAGATTTGGATGAGAAATTTCAAAAATGAATATTATCACAAGTTGTCATACTTCCATCTTCCTAAAAGCTAAGTTCTTCCCTAGAAGTCCCACTTGTTTTCTCAATGAAGCTCTTTCTTCTCCTTCCTGTTCCCTTTGCTTATCAGAGCACCTTTTCATCAGAATGCTTCCATATCCTCTTAAATTGTAACAGGGCAGTCCTGTTACAATTGGAAAAAGGGAGGTTCCAGGTTCCCAGCCCCACCAAAAGGAGGGTGTAGCTGAGCAAGGAGAAGAAGTGGCTAGAAAGGAGACTGGGGAAGGAGGGAAGGATGGGTAAAGATGGGGAGGCACAGGGAGCCGACATGAGAAGAACCTTGGTCCTGGACTGGTGAAATGTGAGTGAGAGACTTGTGAGGAGGTTAACAATGGCAGCCTTTTTCTTGATTTTGATGTTGCTCTTTTCCTTCCAGACCTGTCTGATTGTTTCTCACCCTTTTCTATGGGTCCCCACTGGAAGGGGCCTTCAACTTGTGACAGGCTTTTAGGCCTAAATGATCCTGCTTTGGGCCAACCCTGTTTGGCTGGGCATTTACCCACAAGTGGATGGGTAATTTCAGGCACTTGATTTGAAAACTAGAGTCTTTGTCTTTTCTGTACTACACACTAATTGTATTAAAGTTTCTTTCCATTGAAGGTCTTACTAGAGTAGATTTTGTCTTGATATGGCAAATGGCACACTTATTTAGATTGGGCAGGTTTGAGGGTTCTGGGGTGCCCCTCACCAGACTCTGTAGCAGAACTACACTAGTTTTATTGTCCTTTTGTAACAAGTGGTCCACAGGAAAAGGGAAGTTTCCAGGTTCCTGCCCCACTCAAGGAGGCAGAGTTGAGCAGGGAGTAGAAAAAGGAAAAGGCTAGACTGAAGAAAGAAGCAGGATGCAGACAGATACCTGAGGGAGGTACACGGAGCAGCCAGACATTCGAAGCAGCAGCTCTTGCTTCTTTGCCTTGGACTGGTTGAAACAGATGTAGGTGAGATACCCAAGGGAAGGTTGACTTTGGCAGTTTTTTTTTTTTTTAAAGATTTATTTATTTATTCATATGGAACTGGGGTACAGGCCAGAGATGCAGAGGGTGAGAGGATTCACCAGAGACAGAGCGGGGAGTGGAACAGGCAGATCAAGGAAGTACACTGCTGGGGGGTGCAGTGGGCAGACCAGGAGAGGTCTGCCTCGCCATGTGGATCTCCTCCACGGCAGGTGGGGACTGAACTCATGCGAAAGTGACTTAAGCTTCTTAGTGCTGTGCTTTAACCCAGTGTGCCACCAGGGAGGGCCTGACTATGGCAGTTTTTAATCTTGATTTTGATTTTGCTCTTTTCCTCCCAGACTTGTCTGGCTGTTTCTGACCCTTTTCTATGAGTCCCCTCTGGAAGGTGCTTTAGACTTGTGGTGGGTTTTTGGGCCTTGCTCTGGGCCAATCCCATTTGGGTGGACTTTTACCCACAAGGGGGATGGGTAACTGTGTGTTCTTGATTTGGAACTATATTTTTTTTCCTGTTTTTTTTAAATAATTGCACTAAAGTTCCTTCCCATTAAAGGTCTTACATGGTTTGTCTTTATGTGGCAGATGGCAGAACTTAGTTAGAGCACGTAGGTTTGAGGGTTCTGGGGTGCCCTTCTTGCCATGTAACATTTTGTCTGTGATCTATTGTCCAGTCTCTTCTTTGTTAATGGAGTATTCCTGAATCAGTGAAACTAAATTTGTACAAGGATACATAAGTTGGAATGGGGAAAATTTTCTCCTTAACACAACACAGAATCACAAAATATTGTACTGGAATAGAACTTACAAACAACTTACAGTGAAGTGTCAAATTATCAGGGGGCTTGAAAATAGCCTTTGTTACTTGAGGTAACCATATACCTCCTTTTAAACACCCTTTCCTGACCCCATCTTGATGTCTGTTCAGCTGAACTCAGCAAACAAAGCAGATCTTTATCTGGGGTATGCAAACTACCATTTCCTCTTACTTTTTTGCCCAAGCTGAATAAAAACCCATAGCTCATGTTGCTTGGGCTCAGTCCTTTGGGAACTATCCCCCTGAGATCACCAGTATGGTGAATAAATCTCTCTCAGCACCTCTGAGTGCCATCTGGTTTCTTTGTGAAATTGCTGTAACAGTAGAAAAAAAAAATGTGACCCAATGAGATAAGAAATGAAAACAGGCAGAGATTCCATCTCAATTAGAATTGAAATTCATCTCAAATTAGGGGCCCTCCCTGGTGGTGCAACAGGTTAAAGCACAGAACTATGAAGCTATCCCCAGTCACTGAAGCAAGAGTTCAATCCCTGGCCAGGAAGTTGACCACATGATGCAGCAGACCTCTCCTGTCTTGCCCGCTGCTCCCCTCAGCAGTATATTCCGGTAGTTCTCCCTGTTCTGTTCCCCTCCCTGTCTTTGATGAATCTTCTCACCCCCTGCACCTCTGGCCTGTACCACAGTTCTTGTATAAATAAATAAATCAATCTTTAAAAAATCATCTATAATTAGAAAACAGGCTTTCAGAATCCCAATACAGGAGAAGATAATTCTGCTTCTCTAAACCAGTGCACTTTACATATATCATGCTAGTGATTATTTATCTCTCAACAAATAGCTTCTTACATATTGGAAGAAATATATTATTATATACTATGCCTTTAAATTTCAAAAATAAAATAAACGCCACCACTTAATACAGTCTCTTAATAATAGTAGCCTCACAATAAACACTAATCCTCTTCCCTATCAGTTTCCTCTCAGGTAACAATAAAATTCAACTGCAACTCTATAGGTTCCTCTAAACAAATTCTATCGCTCTATTCTTTTAGGTAAACATTGGTTATTACCAGGGAAGAAATCCATTTCTTTTTTGTTAAATTCTCGAAGGTATCTCTTGCCATTTCCAAGTCCACATCACTGGAAAGCATTTCTCTAGACCCTCTTTGGATACAAGATATGCAAAAAGTTACAAAACAAATGTGGAGGAATTTATCTGAACATATATCATTATTGTTTTATTTGTTACATATCACATGCAAACTTAAAGTTTGCCTCCTTTCAAAATAATTCATTTGGCATAAAAAATGTTATACACTTTCTAAAAGAGAGTAGGTAATGAAATAAAAGAGTTGTCAACAGCTTATTATCCCTAGAGTAGTTACAAGAAGTTACAAGAAATTTAGGCAGCAATAACAGTAAAATTTTATATGCTGTGATCTAGATCCATTTTCCCTTATCAGCCTGCCCATTGAGAATTGAAATTCCCTACCTGCCCCTTGCCTTCCTGGGAACATTTGCACTACTTCGGGATTCCACTGTTTTGCTAACATGACTTGGTTATCCAAGTCAGGCAAATGATTTAATTTGTTCATTATATAGGGACTCCTGAATATACTCTAACTTTTTAATAAAAGCATTAACAGACATTCTGTGTCCTAAGGTCATCTGAATCTTTGGCCACAAAACCCTGCCTCCATATTTCCACTCATCTTGGAGGGTTGCGTTTTGCCTCCAGTACTAATCACTCCCTCAATCTCCCCATCACCACCATTGTCTAGGACTAATGCTTCTCTGGGTTGTGTTGGTTATATCTGAGAAGTCTATATTCTGCTGAACAGTTTGCTGTATTAACAAATCAACTGTAAAATTAGGACTAAAACACACAGGCATTGAAACAAAGTATTTTAAATTTCTCATATTCATTTTCCTTTACAGACCGGCTATTTTAAAAGCAAAGCTTGAGGTTAACACTCATGGAAAGTAGGCATGGATACTTTTCATTTTTGAAATAGTCTTAGTATAGAAGAGATATGTCTATAAATAATAAGGATTATGCTGAAGCTAGAGAACAGAAAAACTAGGACACTATATAATAGTCCCTCCCTTTCTGGCTGAAGAATATCTAGAAAAGGAAGGCAAGCCTCATAAACAGCCAGAAGGAAGCCATGCCTTTTAACTTTTCCAGGCTTCTCCAATCTGACAGTTCTCCACTCCCTCAGAGGAGTCACTGAGATTACAGCCTGGTTAAAAACAGCAAGGGCCACTGCCGGGTTGGTAGGAGCAAGGAATACCTGCAAATGAGTTAAGCTAGAGCCACCTAGTGGCCAGGAAAGGTACAAGATATGGAACAACTAGCAAACCAGTGAGCTTTCCCAGGCCAAATCAACAAGGAAGGAGTGGGACCTGATTTGGCTAAGAACCACCTGAATGAATTACAGAACAGCAGGGCACCGACCTCAGGTGAAAATAGAGGGCCACCTAAGGGCCCCTTTATGTTGGCATATCTCCTTCTCCTTCCTTATATACTGTCAAATTTACAAGGAGCTCATTTTACGAAGATGGTTTGCTTGCATAAGCAAACCCAAATCTAAGCCTGTAAGCCTCTAAGTTAATCAAAATCTAAAGACAAGCTATCATAAATAACCAACTAGCTACAAGAAGTAAGCAATCAAAAGCTTTCCTTGCTTTGCTTCTGTATCTTCGTGATCATGGTATCTCCCCTGCCAGGTAAGAATAGCTTCTGTATCTTTATAGAAGTCTTTCCCCAAGATTCCATCGAAGCAGTATCCTTAAACACTTCAGGTTTGGATCTGCCCATTACAATGATGGTTGCTCAGGTTAATTTTTTAGTATGCCTGAGTTTATCACCTTAGACTTGCCACACAGTGTTGTGTAGCATAGAGGGAGGAAAAGAAATAGAAGACCAAATGTTGAACATTTAGCAAAAGAATTGTTTAAACTACTGAATCAGGCCAAATGTCAAATAAGATATGGGAGAAGTTAGGCTTTCCTCTATAGAGAAAAGACTAGCTAAAGATAAAAGAAATAGGATTTATTTTCCTTATTGGTCCCACTACAATCAACTGGTAAGTGCAACCGTGGCCTCTCATTTTGAACACAATGTTAGATTGAACTGAGGACTGAATGCTGAAAAAACACCACTCCTTCTGATCAGATAAGACAGGAGGGCAGGACAGAAAAGCAAACAATGTGAATTAGAAATTACAATTTACCATGAATGGTCTAGTAGAAAATGGAAGAATTCTTTAACAACTAATGGAATGACATGTTGGATTTCTTTCCAAGTGAACACTTCACAAATTAAAAAGACTAAGTCAAAATATTTCATTTTAAATATTCCGCAGTAGTTTAAAAGAATGTAAATATTACCTTTTCTTTAAAAAACTTGCAGTCAGACAAGCAGCAGATGAAAATATTGTTCTAATTTCACTGTGAAGGTAATATCAAAAATTAAATCACAACATACTATAAAACATGCATTCTTTTGTCTAGTGTCTGAATATCCAGCAGATTAGGTAGAATCATTATTAGTGAATATTATTCTCTCCTAAGTGTTTCCCAAATTCTGGGTATGTTTTGTAGGTTACTGCTAAGTCTCACTCAAAGCCTGACAAGGTGATTTATCAAGTCATGCAGGTTTAAACAAAATCCAAAATCGTCTTCCATAATGAAGACCTTTGAGACAGAAAGCATCTCTGATTCCTTCATCTTCTTCCCTCACCTACCAAGGTACTTGGGATATTGTATATGTTCAATATACTTCTGTGAAATGAACAATGAATGAATAAATACAACACTAATTTCTTCAAAGTAGGAGGTAGTAGAAGAGAATCATGGTTAAAATGCAAATACCTTCATAACAAAGCCAAACAAGGATTTTACCAAGAATAAAATGACCAAGATTTCAGAAATAAACCAAAGTGGCTTAAAATGTATCAGATAGAGTCACCTCTCAGCCTCTTTTCGTTCAGCTTTTTTTCTCACCGCCAGCCATTTTTCTATCAGAGACTGGTTAATTCGGCTTATTTTTGGCAGGGTTTTCTTGGAAACATCTGTGGAACTTTTCTTCAAGCAGAAAACAGAGAGAGTGATCAGAAAAATAAACACACACACAACACACACACAAACTTGACTGGTAACTCAGTGACGCTAATAGCTGAGGAGGTATACAGGCCCTTCCCTCTCAGATAGTGGCTTTCAGCAGGAGAAAGTTGGGTAATAGACTGGATTGGCTGTCCAATTTTCTGACTTGGTCATTTGGCCAGAGCCTGACTTTTATCACTTAAAAATGGGATAAGAGGCCCTCCCTGTTGGTGAGCAGGCTAAATAAAGCATAGCATTACAAAGCTAAAGCAACTTTAGCATGAGTTTGATCCCCACCTGGCCCATAGGTAACTCACATGGCAAAGAACTCTCCTGACACGCCCACTGTTCCTCTCAGCAATGTACTTCATAGATCTGCCTGTTCTGCTCCCCACTCTATCTCTGGTGAATCCTCTTACCGGCCCTGCACCTCTGGCCTGTACTCCAGTTCTTGTATGCATAAATAAAGAAATCTTTAAAAAAATTAAAATGGGGGCCCTCCCTGGTGGCGCAGCGGGTAAAAAGCACAGCACTGAGAAGCTAAAGCCACTTCTGCATGAGTTCGATTCCCGCCTGCCCTGGAGGAGATCCACATGGCAGGGCAGACCTCTCCTGACCCGCCCGCTGCTCCCTTCAGCAGTGTACTTTGTCGATCTGCCTGTTCTGCTCCACACTCTGTCTCTGGTGAATCCTCTCACCGCCCCTGCACCTCTGGCCTGTTCCCCAGTTCCATATGAATAAATAAATAAATCTTTAGAAAAAATTAAAATGGGATAACAGAAAAATCTAAAACAGAGACTTATGCAGGTTATGGTATGCAAACATGGATTACAGCATGGTTCATAATAGCCAATAAGATGGAAACAACCAAAGTATCCATCAACAGCACCAACAGATGAAGGTAGAATATTTCAATCTATGGAATGCAATAGAATATCATTCAAAAGGAAGGAAATTCTGATACTGCAACCAGAATGAACTTTAAAAGCATTATGCTAAGTAAAATAAGCCAGATAAAAGTTGACATATATGATTCCACTACATAAAATATATAGAACAAGAAATTCATAAACAGAAAGTTACAAGAGATATGGACAGTTTGGGGGTATTTATTTAATGGTTACAGATTTTTTTGGGGGGAGCGTTGACAAAACTTTTGGGAAGGATAGTGGTGATGGTTGTACCACATTATAAATACAACTAAGAGCACTAAACTGTACACTTAAAAATAGCAAATTTGTGATTAATAAGGATTTTTCCAACTATAAATTAAAAGTGAGCTAACAAGACCTACATTTTTTGGGCTCTTGTTAAGAGAAAATGATATTATATATAAGAAGTCTGTGGAATCGTGGCAGGTGGTGTTTAATAAACACTAGTTTCTTTTTCCCCTTCAATCATCCACAGACTTTTACATCAGTACTTCTTAAACTTGACCATTCATTAGAATCACTAAGTAATGTCATTAAAACACAAATTGTTGGATCCATCCCCACATTTTTTGATTCAATTGATCAAGGGTGGAGATCAAGAATTTGCATCTAATAAATTCCCAGGTTCAGGGGCCACACTCTTGAGAACCATGTTTATATACAATTGTGATAACGCTACCTTAATTTGGTCAGGGGCTAGAGAGAAAATGAACATTCCTGTATAAATCAGCAAACTACAGATCCCAGCAAGCTTTGTATCTCCTGCTGTTTCTACTCTAATGGAGCCAGAAAGGAAAGGGAGTTTCTCCAGTTGTTATATAAGGGATTGGTAATCTTGGAGTTGGGGAAGATTATATCTATCTTATTTGTCTACAAATAACAGAAGAGAGCTGATAGGATCCTATTTGTTGTGAAATAACTACTCAATGTTATTTAAAACTAACACAATATGGGCCCTCCCTGGTTGCACAGTGGGTTAAAACACAGCACTAAGGATCCTCCCTGGTGGCACAGTGGGTTAAAACACAACACTAAGAAGCTAAAGGCTACTTCTGGATGAGTTCAATACCCCCTGCCCCAGAGGTGACCCACATGGCACAGTGAACCTCTCCTGACCAGCCTGCTGCTCCCCTCAGCAGGGTACTTGGTCTCTCTGCAGCCACTGCAACATGAGTTTGATCCCTGTCTAGGGAGGTGACCCACGTGGCACAGACTTTTCTTGTCTTGCCCGCTGCACCCCTCAGCAGTGTATTTCAGTCAGTCTACCTGTTCTGCCCCCTACTCTGTCTCTGGTAAATCCTCTCACTGCCCCTGCACCTCTGACCTATATCCAATTCTGTATACATAAATAAAAATAATTTTTTTTAAGAAAAGAAAAAATTTTAGCACCTCTGAATTGCCACTTTGGGTAAGATGAAAAATACAGTTTTTCATCAGTACAAGGGAGAAAATAATAGCAACTGAAACTGAAAAAAGGGTTAATGGGTCAACCCTTTTGAAGTACTAACATACTGTCATACTATTAACATTAATTATTACTGTTACTATTATTGTTAATGATTTTACTTAATAATAAAAAAATAATAATTTTAGATTTGCGGGTCTCATCTATTAGGCAGCCAAGTAAGGATGTGTGAATTATTGTACATTATGTTCTCTAAAAAGTATCCCAACAGAGGTTCTACTTACTTTAGAATTTGAATATCATAGTATTATTTTTAAAGGAAACAAAAAGTGTAAGAGATACCTGATGAGCTGTCACAAAGTTGGCATATGTTCCAGCAAAAATGTGTTTGACTTGACCACCCGCAAGATCTAAAAGACAGTTATAAACACACAAATATATAAAATACCATTTTATGACTATAAAAATTATTCTTCTATTGTAAACCTGATTGCTTTACAAAATTAAGACTAAAAATATCTGAGGTATTCGCATGCTAATTTTACTTATTTCCTAGGAATTTATATCCTTGTAATGGATTTTGACTACAAAGAGCATAATGTTTTCAGATTATATTCCAAATGTCCACTTAGCTTAATAAAACCTGGTTGCTATACTTGACAAGAGGTTTGATTTACTAGATAGCGGTGTATTTTTCTGATGCCTGAGTAACCAACTGAAGATCTTTTGTATTATTTTAACTTTTATCAATATTTATCTAACACTCCAGAAATGATTACATATTTCAATAAAAAACAGTGCACAATACATCAATTTAAAATAAAAGCACTAATAGAACCATAGTTCTACAGCTTCTATGAAAGAAAGCTGAATAATACTTTCCTTGAGTGGGAGCAATTAACACAAAATCATGAGTCAGTGGGAAAACACATACCCTGAGGAGAAATCAGGCAGCCGATGGCAGAGTTTTCTGTTGAGGCCTCTGGGCCAGTTGGTTTCCTTGTGCAATTTGGTCCACGACCAAAAGATACTACTTGGCCAGTGGTGTAGACATATGCAAGGGTGTGATAACTTTAGGAAGGAAGAAATATAATAAGAGCAAGATACTCTGTTCTTTGTGGAAAAAAAGATGACTCAGCACAAAATAGCAGATTTATCTTATACTAAAAATAGAGATTCCTTATGACAATTTCAGGGTTAAAGGGTATCAAGTGATATGGTAGGTGTTAACTTCTAACTATCCACAAATCTGAAAGATAGAATGGTTTTTATTGTGGTTTCTGTCATTTATGTTTTAAAATGCAAGCACTTTTGAGTTTTTTTTTAATCAATTGGGTAGATAATACTCAAAGTAGGTGCCCCAATACATAAGTTATATAAAACTCTACATAGGTATTCAAATATATAACAACTTCTAATTCGTATGAGATTACCTTAATTTTGTCTTATCAACTCAAACACAGTTACTTTTGTTATAAACCTATCACCCACCTTTAGTGTCTAATAAGGTGGGCTATACACAATAGACTTCTAATAGATTATTTTTAATAATTTTTATGCATACAAGATTTTTTTATGCATACAAGAACTGGGGTCTAGGCCAGTGGTGGGTGGGGGGGGTGAGATGATTCACCAGAGACAGAATAGGGAGCAGACAGATGGATATACTGAAATACACTGCTGAGATGAGCAGTGGTAGAGACAGGAGAGGTCTGCTGTGCCTACAAGAGAGCTCTGCTGTGCCTTACGTGAGTTAGCTCTCCGGCTAGGATCCAACTCCGGCTTCTGTGGCTGGTGATAGTTTGATAGTGCTAAGACTTAACCCCTTAACTCTTGGGACCAGGCCTCCAATAAATTCTTATTATACAAATGCAATGTCTATTTTAAAATGTTTAAATGAGAATTAAATTATATTGAAAGACATAAGTTTACCGAAAGGAAAATGATGTAGAAAAACAATATTTACATATTTTAGGGTTTTTATCCTTTAGGTCCCTGGTAGTATGGGGGTTAAAACACAGCATTGTGAAGCTTTCCACAGAAGCATGAGTTCAATCCCTTGTCCCAGAGGTGACCCACATGGCTCCGCAGATCTCTCCTGACCCGCCCGCTGCTCCCCTCAGCATTGTACTTTGTCATTCTGCCTGTTCTGCTCCCCATTCTGTCTCTGGTGTGTCCTCCCATCAACCCCCACCCCTGCCCCTTGTACCTCTGGCCTGTGCCCAGGTTCCTGTATGCATAAATAAATAAATCTTAAAAAAAAACTTCCCATACTAAAAACCTAAAAAATACAGCCTGTTACCTTCCACAATCGATCTGAGAAACAAGGCCATCAATTCCTTCCACAGGTTGTGGGCCTTTCTTCACCTCAGTGGAGCTGTGGCCTAGCTGTCCATAGCTATTGTCTCCAAATGTGAACACTCTCCTCTTCTGTTTAAAATAATAAGAATCAGATTAATTTCAGGTTAAAAAAAAAGGAACTAAAATTTAAAGGATCAGTTACCATAATAGAGTTATTACAGTCTAAGTGAAATATAAATTATACACAAATAGGAAGCTATCTGCAGCCACTGCAGCACAAGTTTGATCCCCAGCCAGGGAGGTGACCCACATGGTGCAGCAGACCTCTCCTGTCTCACCTGCTGCTCCCCTCAACAGTGTACTTTGTCAACCTGCATGTTCTGCTCCCTGCTTTGTCTCTGGTGAATCCTCTTACACCCCTACACTTTTGGCCTGTACCCCAGTTCTGTATGCATAAATAAATAAATCTTAAAAAAAAAAACAAAACAAACTCTAGCTTTCCCCTGCTGGCTAAGAATAACATAGTCCATATTTGCTTTAAAAAAACAAAACAAAACAATTATTTTTAGATACTTAGTTTTTAAATAAATATTTCATCTACACAAATAGTTTTTTTCAAGCCGATTCCTATGGAATTTACTGTACTGCTAGCAAAAGTAAGAAAAAGAAAGCACTGGGGAAGCCGGGTCATAAATGTGCCATGCAAGATGTGGAACAATGTATGTTCCAGTCTGTAAAACTGGGCTATTGAAAACAATAAAAATTACTTGGTCAGGCCCTCCCTGATGAGACAACAGGTTAAAGCACAGTACTGTGAATCTCTCTGCAGCCACTGTAGCACCAGTTCGATACCTGGCCAGGGAGGAGACCCCAGGAGGTGGCGTGGCAAACTGTTCCTGCCTCACCCACTGCTCCCTTCAGCAGTGCATTTCAGTCAATCTGCCTGTCCTGCTCCCCACTCTCTTTCTGGGTAAATCCTTTCACCCCCATACCTCTGGCCTGTATCCCAGTTCTTGTATGCATAAATAAATAATTCTTAAAAGAAAAAGACTTTGTTGCCTCCATCATAATTTCATCCATAGAAATACATTATGAATGAATAACCCTAAAAGGGTTACCTTCAATTCTAATTTACTAAGTATCTGAAAATATTTCCTGAACTCAGCATTAGCTTTTGTTATACAACCTTGAAAATGTCACGTTTCTATGGGGTTAATTTCTCCTCAAGAGGTATTTGCTAATAGAATGGCTGTCTTGAGATACTGACACATGTCTTGCTCTCAACAATAATCAGTCCACATGCCTTGCATTATATTTTTTCTGGGATTTAAAAAAAATTGTGAAGCCTCTTGGATTACCTCAGTCAGCACAGCAGTGTGCTCATAGCCACAGCTGATGTAAGTCACACAGAGATTCCTCAGTGCACCAATCAAAACAGGCTTGGGGCTTTGATCTGCTGAAAGCAAGCGGATGTCTACAGTATAAGAAGCAGTTTCAGATTTCATGAATTTTTATATTGTATACATTTGTAATATTTTTATACTTCATCAACATGATTTATAAAGCAAACAATCAGATATATTATAAAATAGGTAATTAGCCCCGCTTTTTTAAAAACTGAGAAAAGCAATCCTTTAGCATTTATTTCTGGAAACTAGTCTGAAATGTCAAAGACAATTACCTTATACTTTAAGACCCTCATTTGAATAACATTGGCATCATATTTATTCACTTAATGTCACGTGGTACATAAATTAATGCAAATTTGTAATAAGTGAGAAAATAAAAGACCCACTTAGTTAATAGAATTTAATAAAAGGAGAACTAAAGACTCTGCAGTGTATGGTAGATAACAGCTGTTAAATACATGTTGTCAAATCCAGAGAATTTAACAGAAGTCAGGGGGATGAGTGGTAGAATTCATAAGTAGTTTTGTTTTAAAGATTATTAAAGACACCAGTTGTCTCTCCTACTGCCCAAAATCCTCTATCCAGTGCTTCCCAAACTTTGCTGTCCTTGGAATCACTACACATTCTGATTTAATTGGCATGGGTTTGACCTGGCATTGAAAACATGTCCTTATGGCAGAGGAATAATGGCCTCCCTAAGGCCTCTTATTATTGACTTTGAAGAATAAATGAGACTTTAAGTAAAAAATGCAGGCAGCTTTGTATAAAGGACTAGGGGAGAAAATAGTAATAATAATGAGCAACTATATACCAGAGACATTTTACTGGGGTGGAGTGGGGAATGTGTTCAAAAACGGTTGGGAGAGGGAAATGCACTGGGCTGTGGTGATGGCACACGGGTGATTTGGTGATGGGAAACCCATGGGGATTACAACTGAGGTGGAAAAAGGCACAAAATGATGCAAAAATAAACTATTATATCATTTTTAAACATGCAGGCAGTTTCAAGAAACTGGAAAAGACAAAATAAAATCAAAAAACAGTTTTTCTTCCAGAACCTTTATTGTAATCTATTGAGACCATAAAATAAGACATTCAACTATCAGAAGTAATAGATAACAAATCTGTGTTATTTTGAGTCACTAAGTTTGCAATAATTTGTTTCACAGCAATTTAAAAAATGAATATACCTCCCCGCTGCCCAATTTCAAATGGTTTCAAAGTTTTGAAACCATCCTTCTAAGCTTCAGACTGTCCTTTGCAGAACTGATCTTCCAGCTAAAAAGAAATCATGCTTTACTACAGACTGTTACCTGGGGTTTCATTCCCGCTGAGGCTCAGTTGCCCTGCATTGTTCCATCCCCAGCCAAATGAAGTGCCGGAGAGAGAGAGGGCAAAACTGTGGTTCCCTCCTGCAGCTACCTGAGTAACAGGGATCCCCAGGAGGGATCTCACCCTTTGTGGGGTAGCTTGGGAGGGGAGATCCATCTTCAGGCCCAGCTGCCCATATTTGTTGTTTCCCCATGAAAACACTTGACCATCTGCAAAAAAATAGAGAAATTCAGAATTGTACACACAATGGAAATTAAAGTAGAAAATACCAACCTAATTCTAAAAATCTTTAAAGCATAACAGTGATAAAGGAGACTAAGGTATTCTAATGAAAGATAAGGAGGATGCCCAAGAGATCATCTTCTAAAGTGTTGTGTTCCAACAAATCCCACCTACTTTTTCTCTCTCCAAGTTAAGGGCAACTGTTTTCTTTCAGTTACTCAACCGCAGACTTGAGAGGAAAGAATCAGCAAGGGGAAAGATACCACAGTGAAACATCGAAAAGGACCAAAAAAGAACTACTTTTTTTCTTTACTTTTGAATTTATTTATTTATTTATTAGACATTTATTTATTTATTTAGACATACAGAACTGGGGTACAAGCCAGAGGTACAGGAGCAGTGAGAAGATTCGCTAGGGACAGAGTGGGGAGCAGACCAGGCAGAGCAGAACAGGCAGATCCACAAAGTTCACTGCTGAGGGGAGCAGCAGGTGGGTCAGGAGAGGTCTGCTGTGCTGTGTAGATCACCTCCCGGGACTGGGGATAGAACTGGCACTGAAGCGGATGAGGCTAGCTTGCTGTGCTGTGTCCTAATCCATTGCGCCACCAGGTAGAGCCTACTTATTTATTTATTTTATTATAATAGTTTATGTTTACATCATTTTGTGCTTTTTTTTCATTTCAGTTGTAATCCCCAAGGTCTTCCCATCACCAAATCACCCTTGTACCATCACCATCGTCCCCGTGCACTCCCCCCGCCCCCATTTTTGATCCCATTCCCCTCTCCACCCCGGTAAAATGTCTCTGGTATATAGTTGTTCATTATTATTATTCCCGCCCCCCCCACCCCCAGCCCTTTTATGTTCCTGCTATGAGTGAAACCATTAGGTATTTTCTTTCTTAGACCAAACAACAACAACAACAACAACAACAACTTTAAGAAATAGAGATAACATAAAAGACTTAAGGGACAGCATCAAGAGATTTCCCTCCTTGACATTTGGAGAGAAGATAGATAAAGAATGGGGGATGTTAACAGACAAAAACAGTCATGATTTTGTCATCTTGATTTTCTCTCGCTCATTGGAGGGAAAAAGACAAACACTGAGTTTGCCAGTGTAGACAAATGATTCAGCATAAAAAGTGAAGTGCTGGCAATAGAGCGATTCTGAGTCAGCAATCAGGCCAGGTGAACAGTGATGGCCATTTTATGGCAATGAGATATGAATTATGCACTACCTAGAGCATAATAAGAACAAAGGAAGTTGAAAAAGAAATATAAAAAGCAACATATTTTGTAAGATCTGAAGAGTTAAAAACTTCCAAAGGTGTTAAAATGAACCCAAATAAGTTAAAATTCAACAGGTAGGGTCTTCCTGGTGGTGCAAAGGGTTAATTCTCAGAACAATGAACCTGTCACTAGCCACTGCAGCCCATTAGTAGCCAAGGAACTGACCCAGACGGCATCAGAGCTCTCCTGTCTGACCTGCTGGTCCCCTCAGTAGTGTATTTCAGTCAATCCACCTGTTCTGCTCCCCACTCTGTCTTTGGTGAATCCTCTTACCCTGCTACCTCTGACCTACACCCCAGTTCTTGTATGCATAAACACATAAAAAATAAATCTTAGGAAAAAATCATAAGATATCATTTCTATTGAAATGTTATTTCCTTATCACACTTAGGAGCCCTAAAAAGACTTTCATACCTTCTGATAATGCCAGGGAGTGGTGATGTCCACAGGAAACCTGTATTATTTTTATATCAGTGAGAAATTTTACCTTCCTGTAATGAAAAGGGAAAAAATTATTAATTCTTCTTTAGAGTGGGTCACCAAGTAGATACAAATAAAACTATCCCAGGTAATACATTTGATTAGGGAAACAATTTTATTTTCTTGATTTCTGTAGTATGTTTATTCCAAAACCTCCAAACTGTTTTTAATATAACAACCACATGCACAAAAGGTACCATGGTGAATCCAAAAGACTATATAATGCAAAATGCCTTTAGCTGAACTTCTAATGCATTATAAAATCACTAGCTTTCATCTTATCCTTATTGACCTAAAAGAAAAATAATGTCTTCATATATATAGGTAGCATAGGACTTTATAGAAAATAATATAGAACAACTAGCTTAAACCCTGTGAGAAAAAAAGAAACCATCAGATTGAATCCCATTAAGTTGCAATTTGTGTGAATAAAAAAAAATTGGCAATTTCATATGCTTGAATTTAATAGAACTGAAAAAAGTCACACAGGTATAAATTCATAGCACTAGACTCAAACCTTGGTCTTTTCATTCCATGTTCAATGATAAGAGATAATTTCATCTCTCATATAATTTCATATTGGAGAAGGCAACAAGATTTGGTAATTTCTCAGTATCAAAAAATGTGCTTTTGAAAATTCCCAAAGTGTGAAGTTCATGAATGCACTATTCAAGCTGTCATATATTCTTTGCTGCTCAAAGTCATTTTTGAAGATATTTCCTCCCTTCCCTCCAACTCCCCGCCATTTTACTAAGTAAAATACTAAGATTCGGTGGTTTATGACTAGTGACAAGATTGTGTTGAGAAAAAAACTCCTCTTCTAACTTGGGTCCAATCACTAGGGACACAGATGATTGGAGGAAAATCAAAGTTTATTTCCAAATGCATATGAGAGTTCCCAGGAATGGAAAACTTGTAGAATGGTCTGAATACATGGTTATTTATATCAACTTAGTATAAAGAGGGTTTTTAAGGACTGGAGTGGGAGAGTATAGATGGTTCGATGGGTTTTTTGGGAGCAAATTTGCCAATCTGGCTTCATAGTAGCTGAATTCAGAGGAAAGCTCACCCTCAGGAGGGTTAGTGCAGCTGTATTTGGAAGTCTCTATTTTATTCAACAGGTGAAGCTTTAAGATGAGAGATATCTTTCTGTATCTTTTGTAGTTCAGATGTTTTCATTTTCATTTTCATTTTCATTTTCATACCAACTCTGAGGTTTCAAGTAGGTCTCCACAGTTATTTCCAATAGAAAAACTTATGCTAGAGAGAGCAAAGAGCACAAACAACACACATCTCATTTCATCCCACCAATCTCCTTCATTGTTCTCTAATTAAATAATGGTGCTGTAAATTGCCTCTTCCTCCTTTAATACACTGTAATCCTTGAGTTTGCAGACTATGTTTGTCATAATCATCTTTATACCCTGCCATCTTATACTGTGCCTGAGACAGATAGAACTAAGAAATATTGACTGAATGACTGAATGAATGAATTGAATTACTTACATAGGTATAAAGCTTATTTCCTTATATTCTCCAGTCCCAAGCTGACCTTCGGAACCAGCTCCCCATGCAAAGACCCTTCCTTTTTGACAGACAGCCAGAGAGTGTTCCTTTCCACAGCTCACAAAACCAATACATAGAGTTTCAAATGCCTGAATTGGTGCTTTAGGAATAAAAACAAAATAAAAAACAAGTTTAAGACAGTACTCATCTTCAAAACAGAAGAATCATTTGAATTTCTATCTCTTCCAATGGACTTTTAAATCGAGAGCTAAGGTGCAAAGAAGTTAAATGTGTATTATACTGTTTTTATGGGAATGTAATCATGAATACAGGGTGTCTCTGGGGACACCAGAGACTGTGACTCTTGTTTCTCTCTGACAACAGTAGCAAAATCCAGCAAAAACTAAAGAGAACTTGAGAGAAGATGATCACCTCCACTCTCTTCTTTTGGGTCCCCAACCCTGGACAATAAGGATAGTAACTGCCCTGCAAAGGGGAAAACTATAAAAGGACAGATGCCAGTTCCTTACACATATGCTGTACTATGCCCCTAAGTGGGTCAAATATGACTGCAAATAATAATCTGACCACATCTGCCTACAAGTCAACCTACTCTGTTTTCCCAAAGTGTTTGTCTCTGAGTTTTTAGAAGGTACTCTGAGGTACTAGAGTTAAGAACACCATTATGATTGAAGCTTATGTTAACCCTGACGTTTTTTTTCTGATTCTTTATGATCGTATCCTTTTCAATGGTTTATTTTCAAACCATGCAACAATAAAAGAACATCCAGCGATTCATAAATCTATGCAGGTAGGAAGCACTCCACTTTCCTAGAGAACAATTTGATATTAGTATGATGTTGCCCTTATTTCTGCCCCAAAGGGAACTGGAAATGCCCCATCCAAACATGCTACTTTAGCATAGAATTATTTTGTTCTGAAAGCAATTGAGAATCAACCGACATAAGAAAAGGTCTCTGTAAGGTCTCTGTACTTCCCTTATCTACTTAAATGAAGGGCACAATTTTCCCTTTGTGAAGTTATTGCTTCATACTTTATCACAACAGTCAGGAGGGAGATAAATTTGCATAAATAGCTTTGATTAAAGTAGCCTTGTTTTTCACCAGTTTCCTTCATATGTTTTCAAATCACTTCCCCACGATTTCGCAGCCCTATAAACCCAAGCCCCACCCTCCTTTTTTTCTTTTTGGTTGAAATTATATAAGTTCCAAGTCAAACCACTTCTTGCATTTCACTGCCTTTCTGTGCACATAAAATAACAAAACTGCCTTTTCTATTATTAATCTTTGACAAAAAGAGTCTTTATTTAATTTGCATGCCCCCATGGAAAAGACCTAAGCAGGTAGAGGAAAGGTTCTCCCTTCTGGACAAATGTTTTGGAATTTATTCTAAGCAAGTAATGAGAAATCTGGTCAAATGTTTACTTATATCAGTCGAATTTCCCCAAAAGGAGAAAAATTACATCATGGCAATCGCAAAGCCTGAAAAGTAAAGCTTTAAACATGCATAATAAAATATTTATGATATTATTCTGTGTCGTGAAAACGCAATTTACAGTTGTATAAATACTGCGTATATAAAACTGCACAATGAAAATAATCTTTATAATGATTAGCCACATAACGGGGAAAGGCAAAAAGAAAATGAATCAAAATATTAGGAGTTGTCTTTGGGTGGTGGAATTATAGGTGATCTACAAAACCATTAACGGTAAAAATGCTGTTACGTATATTTTAATTTTAAGATAAAAGATGTCTCAGGGTATTTCTGAGAGCGTTACAGCTGTCAAACTCACTGAGCGCATCTGAACGATGACACCGTGAGATCTGCTCAAAGATGGGTCCCAAAAGGCGAGAGGGAGGGACGCCAACTTTGCCAGAGGAGTGCCCTGGGTTAGCAGCTCTCTCAGTTTCGCTTTGCCGAGGAACTGGAAAGTGAAACAAGCCCCGAGCGCTTCTGGTAAACGAAACTGATGAGGTCGCGCCCAGCATCCCAGAGCACCTTCTGCCCCTCTCATTTGGTCGGGAGGACTGCGGGCTCCCAGCACCCTCGCCAGTCTGCACTCCCGCGCGTCCCAGTGCCCCAGCGCTCACCCGGCTGCTTCCTGGACTGCACACCCTTCTGGCCCAGCTGGCCCTGACTGTTGTCCCCGCACGCGGAGATGGAGCCGTCGCTGTGCAGCAGCAGATAGTGGCGCTCCCCGCTGGCCGCCTGCAGCAGATTCTGGCGGATTGGGCCCCCGACTCTGCTGTGCCCCAGCGCACCAGAACCCGCGCGCCAGCAAAAGTACATCTCTCCGCCTGCCTGCATCTGTTTCTTCAAAAGCGCTGCTCTCGGGGCCGGCGGCGGTGGTGCGCTGATTTCTCTAACCGGATTGGATCTGGCTCTAGTATGACGTTGCGGTCCAACCCGACGGCAGGATTTCTGCCCTGGTGCCCTACGTCAACTGGACACCTCCCTGCTCCTGACTTGCAACGATCAAACAGACAAAGTAAGGGGAGAAGTGAGGGGCCCAGGAATGAAAAGTGGAATTTACTGCTAGAAGCCACATATCTATGCAATGTGGACAGTAATATGCAAGTCTAATACGTTAGAATCATGTCCCTAGAAGGTGCATACAGTGTCAGAATAATGCCTAGATGATGCTTCGTAAATGCATCATCCTGTCCACACTCTCTTAGGCTGGTTTTGCACTGGAAATGCAATAGTAAGAGAAAAAGAAAAGACAAATATTCATGGTGTTCTACATTCTCCTATTTTTTTTTAAGATTTATTTATTTATTCATACAGAACTGGGGTACAGACCAGAGATGCGGAGGGTGAGAGGATTCACCAGAGACGGAGTGGGGAGCAGAACGGTATTGAACTCACGCGGAAGTGGCTTTAGCTTCTTAGTACTGTGCTCTAACCCACTGCGCCACCAGGGAGGGCCTACATTCTCCTATTTAAAGCTGATAAATACTAATTATAAAATTGCACAATGGGGAAGAATAAAACAGTACAGAAATATAAAACAGTAAGGGGAGAAGGAATTAGTAATATTTTGGGCAAGGTATTAGGGAAGAACTCTGATGAAGTGGTAACTGAGCAGAGAGCAGAGGAGGACATGGACAGTGAGGAGCTGCATCATATCTAGGGGCAGAGGTAACAGAGAGCAGTTGGAAGGCCCTGAACAGAGAAGTGGACATGATCCATATGGAAAGAATCATCGTGGTTACCGCTGGGGTTGTCTAGGCCCAAAGGAAGGTGTGGGAACTTAGGTGATAAAGAGAGGGGAGGAGAAGAGAACATTGTCAGATTCAAGATGTTTTCAAGTGAAGTCTGCAGATTTGCCAATGGACAGGAAGTGAGAGGAAAGAAAAAGGGATTAGGATTACTGCAAGGTTGGCCCAAGCACTGGTGAACAGTGATACCCATCACTTGGATAGTGTTTTTTTTTTTTTTAAAGATTTATTTATTTGTGCATACAGAACTGGGGTACAGGCCAGAGGCTCAGGGGCGGCGAGAGGCTTCACCAGAGATAGAGTGGGAAACAGAACAGGCAGATGGACGAAGTACACTGCTGAGGGGAGCAGCGGGTGGCGGGTCAGGAGAGGTCTGCCACGCCATGTGGTCACCTCCGGGGCAGGCGGGAATCGAACTCATGCGGAAGCAGCTTTAGATTCTCAGTGCTGTGCTTTAACCCGCTGCACCACCAGGGAGGGCCACTTGGATAGTGTTTTATTGCAGGGAACTCAAATTATTGCTCAGAGACTGAGCACTGTAACTGTCTTTGTCAGTAATTGATTTAGCACAGGTCCCATGGGATATGCAGTGTTGTAATAACACAAACCAATAGCATATAAAATAATCTCTCAATAGGCTGGTACAAATATAACAGGATCCACAAAATAATAGATCAATTGCACCACTGATGCAGGTAGGGAATGTGGTGTGTGTGTGTGTGTGTGTGTGTGTGTGTGTGTGTGTGTGTGAGAGAGAGAGAGAGAGAGAGAGAGAGAGAAATAAAGCCCACATTGAGCTGAGGCGTACTGAAAAGATCTCAGAACAGTCTCCATCAAGACTTGTCACTACAGCATGCAGATTATTTCAAGCTAAGGTCATTTGAAACCTTATAGGCTCAAGAGAAACTATTACCATCTCCTTAGCTACCTAGATGAATGAAAATGAAGGGTTTTACCCAGATTTAGGATTAGCTCCAGAAATGACTCTATCAGAGAAAACCCTCTATGTCAGGACCATAACGTAGTTAATGAGCATCTGGCTTTCTTGGTCATATCATGTGAGCCTCCTCTTCTCTCTTTTGAGCCTTGGGCCCTATTGAGTCCCTAGCACAGGATATATACCCTTCTTTTCCTACTGAAAAATAAAATCCTCATAATCAAAGTAGATTTCCTATAAATAAACAATTAAATTGATTTTTTTCTCCTGCTAATCTGTCTGATGTTGCTCTGATTACTCACTCAGTCCAAGAAGAACCTAGGAGAGAAGGACATTTCCTTCTCCCCTATAGTATCTTTCTGGTTGGTACTCGGGCTTTTTACTAAGCCAATCAGGGATTAATGTCCACTTCCCAGGTCAAAGTACAAGTGTTTTGTTGCTAGAGCTTTGTGCTGAGGGGGAGAAGGCACTGTGTTTATAGGTAAGAGCTTAGGGGCAGCTGCCCATTTCCTACAAAGATTAGCTGTCACTGTAGCAGAGACTGCAGCAGGAATGGCTGTTGCCTCAAGGTCTTTGAAGAAATAGTTAGAGGAGGGTAGCTTTGCCTGGACCAAACATTTCATAAACTTTCAGTATTTAACGTATAAATGTCCACTGCACGGTGGACACCCTTGTCACTGTGATAGTATCAGTGACTTATGGTCCTCTGTGTGTTCATACTGATAAACACTTAGTAGCATCATGAGTTTCATTACTATACATATGTTCCTGTTGATAAGCACTCAGGAGCTTAACATTATTGCTGATATTACTCTGCACATGTTCATATTGAGAAGAAATTCCTTATGTCCAATTTTAAAACATTTTCATTAGTGCCTCCCTGGTAGCCTCGGGTTAAGTCTCAGTGCTATCACCACTATGGCCTGAGTTTGATAGTTTGATCCCCAGCCAGGGAGCTAACCCTGAAATGACTCAGAAGACCTCTTTTGTTCCATCCATGGTTTCCCTTAACAGTGTATTTCAGCAAATCTGCTCTGCTTCCCACTATGTCTCTAGTGAATTCACTTACCTCTCATACTACTGGCCTACATCCCAGTCTACACACATAGACACACACACACACACCACACACACACACATCTTAAAAAATAAAATAAAAACATTTTTATTGAAGCAATTTATTCAAAACAAGTTCAAACCATCCAAAACAAGGTTTTAAAATATGAATTTGAAATCTGAAATCAGTACACAACAGATGGGGAAACTGAGGGAGGTGCTAATTTGGGAAGGTGGACCATAAGCCAATCTGATAATAACAGTAAGATGTTTGTAATAGAAGTGAAAGCACATCAACCATTTTGTAGTGGAGAGAAGTCACAATGGAGTCACTAACTTCAGACTTGATACTTAAACCAGATGGCTGAATGAGGGGATCCAAGAAGTGAGAGTGGCTAAAACCCAAGAGCTAATCTTAAGAGGAAATTCAGGAGGAGTGGAATGCCCAAGCCAGTGAAGCATGCATGAGGAACCTATCAACTCTGTCAATGGCTGTGGAGAAGGATAAGGGTTGTGTGCAGTTCTTTAGATTTGGCAAAGTGGAGGTCACCGATGACTGAAAAGTTGACCATCATCAGTATTGTTTTATTTATGATACAGGTCAGTGAGAGGCACTAAAACGGGCCAAATAGTTTACCAGTTACCATCTGAGTTCTTCACCTGTGTGCACAATTGCAAGACTACTCAGGTTTAGAGAACACCAATAATGGGATTTAACAAACTGGGGAGAAGCAAAGAGTTACTGAGGCCAAAAGTGGCCATTTACCTCATCCAAAGCAGTATCCTTTTTTTTTTTTATTTAATTTTTTAAAAAAGATTTATTTATTTATGCATACAGAACTGGGGTACAGGCCAGAGGTGCAGGAGTGGAGAGAACCTTCACCACAGATAGAGTGGGGAGCAGAACAGGCAGATCACAAAGTATACTGCTGAGAGGAGCAGTGGGAGGGTCAGGAGAGGTCTGCCACGCCATGTGGTCACCTCTGGGGCAGGTGGGGATCAAACACATGCTGTCGTAGCTTTAGTTTCTTAGTGTTGTGCTTTAACCTGTTGTGCCACCAGGGAGTGCCCAGTATCCATTGTTTTAAGTCTTAAACACCAATGATCCTAAGATGGCATCTTCCCACCATTGAGGATGTGGAGACTCCCAAGATGGTGTCTTCCCATCAGTGCAGACATGGAGCACGTGGAAGCCCGACTGAAGGCCAGGTTTCAACTCTCAAAGGCAACAGAAGACACAACAGGAGATGTTTAGCAACAGGAGATGTTTAGTGGAGCTGCCAAGATGCCCCCATAGAGCAGGAGACAAGCAACACTCAAAACAGCAGCTGCAGTGGCTAAACAAACTGACAAATGGCCGCACTCACAGCTCAGCCAGGCTCCCGACTCCAGGTCTTCACCTTCCCTGACAGGCTGTAACAGCAAAAAAAACTAGGAACAGTTTTAGTTGCTTGTTACTTGCAAAGCCCCCGAACTTTTCTTTTCTGAGGTTGGTTGCTGGAAGCTTTTTTGGAGTACTTCAGAGACCTGAAAAAGCCTTCTGGAAGATTGGCATGGTAGGGGCAGAAATCACTGACCTGGACTTACTGAAGACATGAAATCCTGAAGACTGAATCCTGGGGGCTGCCCCACAGTCCTCTGTTGCCCTCACCCCAGGACATCTGGTGTGGGGACATCTTAGCAACTCTGTTAAACATGTGTATTTATGAATGCAAGAGATGGGGTGTAAGCCAGAGGTGTAGTGATGAAAGGATTCACCAGAGACAGAGTGGGGATAAGAATAGATGGAGCTACTGAAACATATTGCTGAGGGGAAGCAGCAGGCCAGACAGGAGGAGTCTGCTCCCTGGAGGAGAGGGTAGGGGAATTGAATTTATTCACAGTGGTGATAGCTTGATAATGCTTAGACTTTTTAACTCCTGCACCAACAGGTAGGTCCTGCAACAGTTTTCTAAGTATCCTAAATATTTATTTTCTTCCTCAGCTATAAACTCTCAGAGTTTGATTTCTTCAGCATAAGTCATTGAGCTCTCACATATTTTGTTTATAAAAAATCTATTGGGGGCCCGCCCTGGTGGCGCAGCGGGTTAAAGCACAGCCCTGAGAAGCTAAAGCCACTTCAGTATGAGTTCGATTCCTGCCCCAGAGGTGATCCACATGGCATGGCAGACCTCTCCTGACCTGCCTGCTGCTCCCCTCAGCAGTGTACTTTGTCAGTCGGCTTGTTCTGCTCCCGGCTCTGTCTCTGCTGAATCCTCTCACTGCCCCTGCACCTCTGGCCTGAACCCCAGTTCTGTATGCATAAATAAATAAATCTTTTTAAAAAATCTATCGGAAAATTTAAATAAATATATTCATTTTCTGTCCCCACTACCTAGCACTGTGCCTGCCACCTAAAAAGAATTTTGTAAATGTTAACAAGTGGCTAAAAGTTAAATTAATGAAACTGAATGCATTTTTATTGTTTGAGAGAGATTTAATTTTCAATTCATCTGTGTTATGTATACTTGGAAATAACAGCTCCCACTTACTAACTGTTCACCATGTATTGACTAATTTATATAAAATACATAATTTAGTTCTTTTTTTTTTTTGCAAGTGACAGAAAATATGACCTAAGCTTATTTGAGCAACTTACTGGTATGTTGCATTATTATACTTAAAGTGATTTGTGGTGTTCTCCACACTTGGACACCAAGCTTGAGTATATGAATTTGTTCTGTCCCCAGATATGCAAAAGGAAGCAAATGCTAGATCGATAGTTTAGAAGCCAGTACTTATTTTACCTATTCTCTTTTCCTCTCTTACAACAACTGCTCATTTTCCAGACAGATATGTCTCCATCATGCTAAGACTTAGTATTAAACAATAATCAAAAACATTCCAGAAAGAAGAAACACTGAGTGATCAGAGCCAATTAGCCTTTACTTGTGTCTTGACATGCATTGTTTCTAGACCAATTTGTGTAAGTCACTGGTTTCATTAGTTCACATGAGATAATGTTAGCTTCACTTATTTGTATATTAGGTATAAATTAGAAGATAAAAAAGTATTAATAGCTGTATGAAATTTTAAAAATCTAGTACAGTTTGTAGCTAGCCCAGATAGTGTGAGACACAAAATTTTATTTTTATCCTCCCCTGAGCTTCGGGGAGGATTTGTTATTGCATAAATAGTGTAATTTACCCATTCCTGACAGTCACTTAACCAAAGTCCTACAGCATGGCTGATGTCAGGCACTGTTGTCAACAAGGACTTAAAGCCCTAATGACTCCCCTTCTCTGTATCTCTTCACTCTGCCTCTTGCCATGAGAGCTTCATCTTCAGCCTCCCTTCAGTGTTTCATAGTTACAGAATCTTCTGAGTTGTCATGAGGCATATAGAAATTCTAAACTATATCCCAGACTAGTTTCGCAGCCCATGGACAGAAAAATATGCACACAAATAAAAATATGGGCCCTCCCTGGTGGCACAGCAGGTTAAAGCATAGCACTAAGAAGCTAAAGCCACTTGAGCATCAATTCAATCCTCATCCAGAGGTGACCCACATGGTGTGGCAGACCTCCCCTGACTGCCCACTGCTCCCCTCAGCAGTGTACTTTGTTGGTTGGCCTGTTCTGCTCCCCACTCTGTCTGTGGTGATCCACTTACCATCCCTGCACCTCTGGCCTGTACCTCAGCTCTGTATGCATAAATAAATAAATATTTATAAAAAAGATTTGGTGTTTAGCTCTCAAGCTCTGGTTGACATGATTGGGTCACAGACCCACCCCTGAGTCAGTCATTGTAGATGTCTAGAGACAGAGTCAATCACCTGGAAGACCTCTTTGCAGGGTGGGGACACAATCTCATCCAAGCATATTGAAGTACAGGCCTCCCCAAGATGTGCAGATAAATCTTTTCAAGCTGTGTCATTTTGGCATGTGGATTATTTTGCTCTGAGGTCAATTGAGGCCCTGTAAGCTCCTAAGAAATGTTTACCACTTCCTTGTTTACCACAATGATGATTGAAAATTTGGAATATTACCCAGATTTATGATTTTTACCAGAAATAAGCTTTCAACTGGAGAAACCTGTCAACATATTTTAATAAGCAAACATCTAGTTACAAAGCATCTGGAGTTCATCAAATCAATCACCTTTATCTCATCATGAGTCCCTCTCTTCTACCCTTGAAGTCCCAGGCCCATCCCATTCCCTAGCTCAGGATATATGGCCCTCATTTTGCCCCATTTACCTCAGAATCTATGCCCATGGAGATTCTCCATACACATATCATTAATTTTGTTCGTTTCTTGTATTAACCTACCTGATGTTTATTGAATTGCTCAACCAGATGGAGAAGAACCCAGAGGGGCAGGAAGAAATTCATCTGCCGCTAAAACATTTCTGAAAATAAGAGTAGGTAGATCTCACATTACAGCCAGTCATCTTGTTGCATGAGGTGGGGGAAGGATGCTAAGGGAAAATAGCAACGAGTGTCCTCTATTTTATTCATGGAAAATAATATTATTTCTGTTTCATAGGTAAGAAATCAAAACTTACTTGGAGTTACAGCTCACATAATAGAGGATTTCAATGATGGTCAATTTAATTGAAAAACCTTTTTTTAAATTTTATTTTAAAGATTCATTTATGTATTTTTGCACAGATGAGCTGGCATGTAGGCCAGAGGTGTGGGGAGGGATGAGAAGAATTGCCAGAAACAGAGTAGAGAGCAGAACAGGCTGATTAACTGAAATATACTGCTGAGGGGAGCAGCAAATGAGACATGAGAAGTCTGCTGTGCCATGTGGGTCAGCTCCCTGCCCAGGGATCAAACTCAGGCTGCAGCAATAATTTTGTAGTTGTAGGGCCAGAGGAAATTTCCTCCTACCCCTCTGGGTTTTCAGTCTGGTTGAGCAATCCAATCAACTTCAGGCAGGTTAGTAGAGAAAAGAACAAAATTAATTTTTCTTTGTCTAATCTTCGTAGCCTCACCATCAGAGTGCTGAGACTTAAACCCTAGGCCACCAGGGAGGTTCCTAGAAAACCTATTTAATTTCCATTGAAACATACTCCTTATTCTGGTCCCTGCTCCTTTCTTGTCCCCTTCAGATTAATGACACGTCCTTCCACCTACACAATTCCCATTCATCTTACATTCCTTAGTGCAAAACTTCCCCTAGCCAGTTACTGAAGAGTGGATGCTCAAATGAGTAATATGTCATTTTCAATCTAGTTTACACCTCTACCACTCCTGAGTTCAGGTCTTTTGCTATACATCTAACATGACTGCACCTCTAATATCTGGCATCTCTAATCCATCTTTTACGTTCTAAGAGTTATCTGGTACATATGCAAGTCTGATTGCTTTTTGTGGTTGTAAGCCTACTGCTATAAGAAAAATAAGTACTTCTTTATGTATAATTTAAGGCACTTCATGACATAGTTTTAACATCTCTCTCACATACACACACACAAGGCCTAGTTTCATAAGAACTTGTCTTTCCCTACTTAACTTTTTCCAAATTCATGCTTTTAGTCTGAGTGGAATTTCTTTTTCCCCGTTTTTGTTATAAAGGTATGTATTGTCTTGATGCCTTATACCTGTGAAGATTTTCTTGGATCCATAACAACAATCACTCTTTTTTAGGCTCCTGCAACAAA
>NW_004567113.1:8822162-8898149 GCF_000260355.1 Condylura cristata
AGGTAATGAGCTTCTCTTTCTCAGAGAATACACAGGTAAGAAATAGAAAAGCAATGGAAACTATCATCATTTCTTTAAAATCAAATTCTGAGGATTATTTGCATTTAATACCTCATACCACTGGCTTATTTTTCTCTTTTACTAATTTTTCACCTAACAATGAATTGTGGCATACAGGAGAATCAAAGGAAGGCAAGAATATCATATTTCCTAACTACCAGTTTTTCTCACACTACATTTACTCATTTAAATTTTGCAATTGGGCCCTCCCTGGTGGCACAGTGGATTAAAGAACAGCACTAAGAAGCTAAAGCCACTTCAGCATGAGTTCAATCTACGCCTGCCCCAGAGGTGACCCACATGGTGCGGCAGACCTCTCCTACCCACTCACTGCTCCCCTCAGCAGTGTACTTCGTCAAGTGGCCTGTTCTGCTCCCCACTCTGTCTCTGGTGAATCCTCTCATGGCCCCTGCACTTCTGGCCTGTTCCCCAGTTCTATATGTATAAAAATATAAATATTTAAAAATAAAATAAAATAAAATTTTTAATTACCCTATGAGTTCCATACCATGTAACTCATACAGACGTAAGTATGGACATCATGGGACTTGTGTGGAGCATAATTGTAAACTAAACTAAATCATGAAATGTTTTCCATTTCCATTTGTTCAATCTAAGGGATGTTCTGGGTCAGTTCATCCAGAGGATGAATCTTGGAAATTATTAATGGCTTGTTCAAGATAAATGGATGTCCAGAATCAAAACACGCCTCCATTTCATGCTGTCTTTCCATTAAAGAGGACTGACTCAAAGTGAGTTAACAAAGGTGTAACAGAGAGGTAGAGCTTACAGTAGGCCATCATGGAACACAAGGAGCAAAGAAAGGCAGAATAAACCAGTTAGGAGGAAGGAGGAAGTTAGATTTGAGCTCAATTCTTCGTTTTTTAAGATTTATTTATTCATGCATCCAGAACTGGGGTTCAGGCCAGAGGTGCAGGGGCAGTGAGAGGATTCACCAGAGACAGAGTGGGGAGCAGAACAGGCCAACTGACGAAATACACTGCTGAGGGGAGCAGAGGACAGATCAGGAGAGGTCTGTCACAACATGTGGGTCACTTCCCGGGCCTGGGTCACCTCCTGGGCCGGGGATCAAACTCATACTGTAGTGACTTCAGATTGCTTCATAGTGCTGCGTCTTAACCTCTTGTTCAATGTTTGTGCTAAATATCTTGCAAGATCCTAGGAAAGAAAATCATGAAGTCTTTGTAGATAATTATAAGATTGGGCCACCAGGGAAGGCCCATCAGTTCAATTCTTAAGGGTCAGGTAGGACACATGAGAAGAAGCTGGGGTATCTCAATACTTTTCTCCACCATCTTCATTTAGATTTGCTTCTGTTTAAACCTCCAGGCCTCTGAGTTCAAAGCTCATCCTCTCTCATCCTCTGTGCTATTGGCCAGAACACCCCTTAGATTGAACGAATGAAAACATTTCATGATTTAGCCTAGTTTATAATTATGCTCCACACAAGTCTCATGATGTCCAAGTGGCTCCTTGGCAAATGTTGTCTAATGGGTCTTCACAAATGGACAAGACTGGTATAAGTCTGGGGAAGAAAGACAATCTAGAATTTTTTTAAACAAATGAATGGTAGTTTAAAATTTTAACTCTAGATGGCGGTATTAGTCAATCAAATCTTTAAATTTATGACCAGTTTTTCAGTTAGTAGAGGAATGGTTGACATCTCTTTTTCATAGGCAATCTTATAATTATCTACAAAGACGTCATGATCTTCTTTCGTAGGCTATTGCAAGGTATTTAGTACAAACATTGAACAAGAGATAAGGAACTTTACAGAAAAACAAAATTCAAAAGAATTCAACACCACCAAAATATTTGAAAGAAATACTAAACCAATTATTATAAAATAACAAGAAGTTTTATTTAGAAGTAACAGTTGTTAAAATCACACAATGTGGAGGGGGAGGAGACTTCAAAGGAGGAGCATCAGAATAAGCTGGAGATCAAATTTCTCGATAGGGCACAAACTTAGAATATTACACAGTGTAACCTCAAAACAAAAGTCAATAGTAAAAACAAGGTAATAGAAATGAAACTCAAGCAAAACATAAAAGGAAATTGTCAAAACATAAGTGAATAGATATTAGAGAAGAGAAAATTAAGACAAACTATAAAAACACACAACAAAATGTCAATAAATGCATGTATTTAGATAATGATTTTAAATGTAAATGGCTTGAATTCAGTGATGAAGGCTAACTGAATGATTAAACCAACTCCAAAATATGCTATTTTTGTGTGTGGAATATTTTGAATTGAAGGGCTCAACATCTAACAGCCTCAGGAAGAGTTTTGTGTGTGTGTGTTTTTTATCTCTTTAAACCTGTTCCTTAACCACATAAAATAATTTAATAGCAACCTGTAACAGGAAGAGAGCTATTACCAGAGCTGATATATATATTCCAATAGAACTTTTTATATCAGAAGACTGATCTGAAAAACATGGCAAGCATTCATTTACCAGATGTTTGCTTTTCTCATCAGCCTATAAACTGTCTTCCTTCCCTTTGAAGATTCAAACCTTTACTTTTCTACTTAGCTTAGGATGGTATATAAACCTCAAACTGCCTGACCTACTTTAGATCTCCTATCTTTGGACCCCTTTCCCATATGCACAAAATTAAATTTGCTTTCGGGCTCTCCTTGGTGGTACAACAGGTTAAAGCACCTCATTATAAAGCTCATTACTGCAGCAGGAGTTCTATCCCCGGCCAGGAAGCTGACCCACATGGGCAGCAGACCACTCCTGTCTCACCCACTGCTCCCCTCAGCAGTGTACTTTGTCAATCTGTCAGTTCTGCTCCCCACTCTGTCTCTGGTGAATCCTCTCACCCTCCACACCTCTGGCCTGTGCCCCAGTTCTGTAAGCATAAATAAATAAATCTTTTTTTTTTTTAAATTAAATTTGCTTTCTCCTATTAATTTGTCCTTTATTACAATTTCTGTAGTTAACTCTTGGTTACAGGTGAGTGAAGGGTGATGGAAACTTAGAGTAGAAAAATTTAGGATGGAAGATCTCACAAAGCCAAACACCAGAGGTGGGGGTAAGGACGATCTTTAAATCATAACTAAACCAGGTATGGAAGTTTCCAGGAATGTAAAGTGAAGTTAAAAGTGACTGTCAGGTGGGATTGGGGGCAGAGAGAATTATCAAAAGACCAACCCAGTCTGACCCCAAGGCAGTAAGTTCCACAATAATTTCATCAAAGAACATTAGGAAAGAGCACCCTGCTCTGGCAAAAACTCAGTTCTTTTTCTTAAAACCGCCTACCTGTTGCCCTCCCTGATGGTGTGATGGGTTAAGACACAGCACTGCAAGGTGGCTGCAGCTGTGTGAGTTTGATCCCCTGCCCAGAGGTGATCCACAGGGCATGGCAGACCTCTCCTGACTGCTCCCCTCAGCATTGTACAACGTCGGTCGGCCTGTTCTGTTCCCCAGTCTGTCTCTGGTGAAGTCTCTCAATCCCCCTGTGCCTCTGGCCTGTACCCCAGTTCTGTATGCATAAATAAATAAATCTCTAAAAACAAACAAAACGGCCCATCTGTGTCAATGCAGTATCCCTTTCTTAAACCCCTTTTAAAAGTGTAGTTTCTGTTTTTTCTTATTCTCTTTTCCTTCATAAATTTGTCATGTCCCAAAGAATGGACAAGTCCATTCTTTCTCTGAAGGACCCAAGAACCCCATACAATGAGCTCCATCATCTGAAACTCAACAAAGGGTAGCAGGTTATGTTACCCCATAATATGACTAGTAGTTCAGGACACATCACCCCAAAATATGCCACTTTGACCTATAGGTTATTTTGAACTTCAGTCATTCAAAAAGTACATATACAAGGATATTTTCTCTGAACTCCCTTAACCTATATGTATCTATAAAAGAATTCAGTTCACAAAGATCCCCTCCCCAGGAGTTTTACTACCTGGGATAGATTGACTCATCTTAGGAGAGGAAGTAGAAGTCGACAACACCTAGACAAACTCTCAAGATTTGTGATATTGGGCCTCCCTGCTGGCACAAGGGAGTAAGCACAGCACTACGAAGCTCTCAGCAACTACTATCGCATGAGTTCAATTCCCAGCCAGAGAGCTGACCCACATGGTTCAGCAGACCTCTCCTGTCTCCCCCAAGGCCTCCTCAGCAGTATATTTCAGTATCCACCTGTTCTGCTCCCGCTCTGTCTCTGTTACATCCTCTCACCCTCTGCAATTCTGGCCTGTACCCTGGTTCTTGTGTGCATAAATAAGTATATCTTAAAAGAAAAAGCTGTGATATTTTCCTTCCTTCCTTCCTTCCTTCTTTTCTTCCTTCCTTTCTTCAGATCTTTTTATTTATGCATTTATTTATGCATATAGAGGTGCAGGGCCGATGAGAAGATTCACCAGAGACAGAGTGGGGAGCAGAACAGGCAGACTGACGAAGTACACTGCTGAGGGGAGCAGAGGGTGGGTCAGGAAGGGTCCATGTGGGTCACCTCTGGGGCTGGGGATTGAACTCACACTGAAGTGGCTGCGGCTTGCTTGCAGTGTTGTGCTTTAACCTGTTGCACCACCAAGGAGTGCCCCCAACTTTTCTTTCATAGAAAATAATTTATTCTCCTAAAAGAGACCTATATCTCTTCCAAGGTATTGGGGGAGGGGGGGAGTCCTTCTTTAATTAAGGAAGCTTTTTAAAAAAGATTTATTTATGCATACAAGAACTGGGTGAGGGCAGAGGCACAGGGGTGAGAGGACACACCAGAGAGAGCAGGATGCAGAACAGGCAGATTTATTGGAACCTACTGCTGAGGGGAACAGTGGGCGAGGCAGGAGAGGTCTGCTGTGTCATGTGGGTCAGCTCCCAGGCCAGCTGGGGATCAAAACAGTGCTGTGGTGGCGGGTAATAGCTTGGTAGAGTTGTCTTAACACCTATGTCACCAGAGAGGCCAAGGGAGCTTTAATTGTTAGAAGTTTATAGAGTAGCTTGTAATCCTCCTTAAAGGGAATAGGGACTATGCTCATTGATTATGTTTATATTTCCCTCTCATTAAATCCCCATTTATTGAAACCCCATTTTTATAAGGCTTTGCATAAGAAATGTCAGGCTTAATTGTTTAAATAAATCTAACAAAACCAGTGAGACATGTCCATGTTTGGGGAATGAACAAAGGCTACAGGCATTCAGGGATGGGAGGGATCATTTTGTGAAAGTTGTCACTGCAAAGTTCCTTAAAGAATGGGGAAGGGCCTTCGTGGTCGCCTAGGGCTTGAGCCTCAGTGCTGTCATCTCTACACACTGAGCTAGATCCCTGGCCAGAGAGCGAAACCACGTATGGTGCAGGAGACTTCTCCTGTCTCACCCGCTGCTCCCTTCAGAAGTGTATTTCAGTAAATTTCCCTGTTCTGCTCCCCACTCTGTCTCTGATGAATTTTCTCAGAACCCCACCCCCCACCTCTGGCTTACACCCCAGCTCTTGTATGCATAAATAAATTACTCTTTAGAAAAGTAATAAAATAAAATAATGGGCAGGATTTCACCTGCCTGAGTGGATGCAAACGTATCCAAAATGGAGAAATGTCTGGAACAAAGAACACAGGCAGGGTGAGAAAGGCAGGGCAGTTTTCTGAGAACTGAAGATCTTTAAATCTTTTGGTCTGAGAAGGTTGAGGAGGCCAGTTTGTCTGGGGCCTACAACTAATATAGAAATTGGAACTGCCTGGAAAGATAGGAGGCCGTAGTAATGTGGAAGCCTAGGCCTTCAAAGTGAATTTTTAAGCAGTGAGGAATCATTTTAAGGAGCAGAGCACAAAGCATTACTCGTCATTCAAATGTAGGCCCTCATCAAATTCCTGTTTGCCCCCTGGGTGTTTCATTTCTGTTCCACACTTAGATTCAGGAAGAATTATGGAAGTCTCCTCATCTGAAAAGTAGGGATGACACTCACTCCTTATAGAAAGCTCCTAGGAAACTCTTTGGCATCTAAATGAGTATTTAATAAACGACTGTCCGTTTTCCTCTCCCACTAACTGAAAGTTGTCAAACAATTCTCTGTCTAACCTCAAGGTTATGTTTAAAAAATTGATGGATCAGGAAAAGAATAGGGAATATGATGGAAATACACCAGAATGCAGTGGGATAGTGATCTTAGAAATCTGACAGCACAGGCCCTCCCTGGTGGCACAGCGGGTTAAAGCACAGCACGAAATTTAAGCCACTTCAGCATGAGTTTGATTCCGCCTGCCTTGGAGGTGACCACATGGCACGGCAGACCTCTCCTGACCTGCCTGCTGCTCCCCTCAGCAGTGTACTTCGTCGATCTGCCTGTCCTGCCCCCCACTCTGTCTCTGGTGAAGCCTCTCACCCTCAACCTCCACATCTCTGGCCTGTACCCCAGTTCTGTATGAATAAATAAATCTTAAAAAAAAAAATCTGAAAACACAAAAATGCCACTAATCACAGAGTAGGAAAGAGGAGATCACAAATATCTTTGCATCTAGTCAAAAGTGGAGAGGTCAAAATTCAGAAGGCATAGCCTATGAATGCCACCAGTCCTGTTTGACTATTTAAAGGTTGATTTTAAGAGGAGATGTTATCATGCTATTTAGAATTAGTCGTTTCTGGCATGCCAACCTTCCAGAATGTGCTTAGCTCTGGACTAAACACTTGGCAGAGTTTACAGAACATAAGGAATCTTATCTGGAACATAATACGTGTAAATATAAAACAGAGAAAAATAAGGAAATGCTAGAATTCAGAACAAAATGGGGTTTTACTGACAAGCCAGTAGGCGGTGAGAGAGTGGCCACTATGGCAGGTGGAGTCAGCATAGATTGACTTTGCAGGGATGCTGGAGAGAGGAGCATGGGTGGATCCGAGAGAAAGAACAATTGGGGCAAAACCAGATAGCAAACAAGGAAAGTGACTTACTTCGAGGATAATAAGGAGAGTACTGGAGTGTACACTTGAGACGGAGAAAAGAAAAGCTGCTCTAGAAAGTGTGGGCTAAACACAGAGGCCATGACAATTTGCCCTCTATGTGATAAATCACAGATGCTTGAGCAATAATGAGCTATAAGAAACAAGTTATGAAAGAGCTTTGACAGGTTAGACCAAAATTTCCCAAATCAGTTTGCCATTTGTTTTTGTATGGCCCATGACCTAAGAATAATTTTATATTTTTCAAGTGATTAGGGGAAACACCTAAGGAAGAGTCACGTTTCATTTATTTTAATTAATTAGTTAATTATTTTTTAACTGATGTAACATTGGGCTATTCCCATTAGGAAGTACCAGCATGGTGTGTCCACCACCAACTCAACCAAACTCTGTGACCACAGACCATTATTCTTCCCTCTCTCCCTCCCTATTGTTTTATAATTCATGAAATTCAAATTTCAGTTTAATGGGTAAAGTTTGACTAGAACACAGCCTTTCTCACATGTTTAGTTGTCATTGTTTAATCATGCTCTCGTGGCAGAGTCTGGCTGAGAAGGCTACATTATTTATTATCTGATCATTACAAAAACTGTTTATAAACCTCGGGTTTTGACTAACTTCAGAAAAAGCAGACGAGAGAGCAACAGTGTGGAGACGAGGATGAGTTGAGGCACATGTCTCAGGCAACTCATTTAGAAGGAGAGGTGCCAACACACTTAGCAATCAAACAATATTTTAATTTAATTTCTCTTGAGGCAACTTCATTCATGTTGACAATGGCTTGAGTTCTATTTTGATTGCTGAATAGTATTCCATCACCACAAATTGTATTTCTAAAAATGTGAAATCTTGTCATTTTTGACAGCAGGGGTGGAACTTAAATAATTATTATGCTAAGTGAAACAATAAAAATTACCAGATAATTTAGGAGCCACATCTCTTCAAACATATGTCCTCCATAAGTTATCAATAAAAGTACCTCAGTCCACTGGGTCAGTTCAATCCTTTGCGCTTATCCTCCCTTCTGTAGCCTCAATTTTACAATTAATGTCCAAGGATTTGTTTTGGTTTTTTTATCTGTTTCTTTGTTTTATTGATTTTTTGGTTAAGATTTATTTATTTATACATATAAGAACTGGGTTACAGGCCAGTGGTGCAGGGGTGGGGTGAGGTGAGAGCACTCACAGAGACAAAGTAGGGGGCAGACCAGGCAGTTCTACTGAAATACACTACTGAGGGGAGTAGTGGATGGAACAGGAGACGTCTGCCACGCCATGTAGTTCATTCTCTAGCTGGGGATTGAACTCATGTTGCAGTGGCTGCAATAGCCTCATATTGCTATACTTTTACCCATAGCACCACCAGAAAAGGCCCTGTTTTATTTCTTTCCATTCTATATAAGAATGAAATCATCTGGTAATTTGTATTCTGTTTCATTTAGCATAATAATTAATTAAGTTCCACCCCTGCTGTCAAAAGTGACAAGATTTCACATTTTTAGAAATATAATTGGTGGTGATGGAATACTATTCAGCAACCAAAAAAGAACTCAAGCCAGTGGCAACATGGATGAAGTTGGAAAGGATTATGCTAAAGTGAAATAGGTTAGAAGGGAAAAGGTAAATATTGAGTGGTTTCACTTACATGTGGAACATAGAGAAACCAAACAAGGAGTCGGGGGGAAAAAACTTCCAAGCTGATTATAGGTCTAAGGAACACAGCAGGAGAGCAGGAGGGAGAAGGGGGAAAACAGGGGAGGGAGGCAAGGGCCCAAGGGACATGGTGATGTGCACAGGTGATTTTGTGGTGGGGTTCTACAGGGGCTAAACTTGAGGGGAGAAATCAAATATTGTACAAAAATGAACGATATAAGAAAATAAATTAATAAATTTAATTTTTAAAAGACCTAAAATTATATACACATACATACACACATACATATATATACACATACATATGTATATATACACACACATACACAAATATACACACATACACACATACATATATATACACGCATACACATATACATATATACATATATACACATATACATATATACATGTGCATACACATATATACAAATATACATACATATATACACATATACATATATACACATACATACATATATACATATACACATACATATATATACCACAAATGAGATATATACACACACACACACATTTATTTCATTTGTGGTATTCCATTGTGTGCTGGTGTGGTATATATTACATCGTCTTTATTCAATAATCTGTTGATGTCACTTGGGCTGTTTCCTTATCTTGGCTATTGTAAATAATGCTACTGTGAATATAAGAATGCACATATCTTTTCAAATAGTCTTCATATAGATACCTATCAGTGGAAATGGTATATTATTTCTTTGAAGATTTATTTATGCATACAAGAACTGGTGTGTAGTACACACCAGTGTGGGTAAGAGAACTGACCAGAGCTAGAGCAGGGAGCAGAACAGGCAGATCTGCTGAAATGTACTGCTGAGGGGAGCAGCAAGTGAGACTGAGGAGTCTGAGGACCCCAGGCAAGCACCTTTTCAGTTCTTATCTTTGGCAAGGAAAGTATTCCACACCAAGAACAAAGTTAGAGAAAAGCAACAAAGTTAGAGAAAAGCAAGCACTCAATTGATAAATAGGACTGAGGACTAAAGACAGGAAAGTTCTATGAGCAGACAAGGGTCCTGAAAGAGCAGCCACAGAGGTGGCAAGAAATAGACACTTATGTGGGGATAGTGGGCAAGGAGTGGGGGTTTGGCCACTGGGTGTCTCCTGCTGATTGCCTGGGCCTCTGGAGTATCCTGTGCTATAGAGGCCCATTGATTTTTTTCCCACATTACCCAGCCTACTTTCCAGAGACAAGCTCTGGTCCATTTTATTGTGCTATTATGCTGGTGTTCTGAACATGCCATTTTTAATTGAATGGGGAGGGACACTCTCCTGCAAATGTGATTGTTTCTCCATCAGGCTGACAGTTGCCACTGACTGCCTAAACCCATTTCCTAACTTCTTTCTTCAGTATCAGATTTTAAGCAATTTAATTTAAATACAATAACATCAAAACCAGTGCTGCACTCTGACATATGAGAGACTGAAGCACAAGGAGATACCTCGCTGTTAATTTATAATTTTAAATTCCCTTAAATTTTGCATGGGAGGCAAATCACTTACTGCAATTCAACCTAGTATTACAGTGATAGTGAGAAGTAGGAATAATTAGGGACAAAACATGGCAACAGAAGATATGGAGACCTAACAGTAGATTTCAGATGTTATTTTGGAGGCTTACATGGAATTTTAAACTGTTTATGCAATGAGTGTATGTATATATATATATATATATATATATATATATATATATATATATATATATATATATATTCATAATAAAGAAACATTTATTTTCTCTACTTCAGAATAAATGAGGTAATATAGAGAGAATGTTTAGCATAGTCCCTGGAAATAGCAAACACCACACGCAACAACTGTTAACTAAGGTAATTATTATGATTGTATCCTTGCACTATAATGAAGAAGCAAGTGAAAATAGAGCAAACTAGAGCCAGGTCTGAGAAGAAGGACTACAATTTGACTGATAGCTACTGCTCAAGACAGAACTTCAATGGTTTAACTTTCCTGCAAATATTCTTCAAAGGGGCATTTTTGTTTTGCAGATTTAGACTTGATTTTACCCTTGAGTATGGTTGTGGGTATATTTAGAGAATGGTCATCTTAGAGATAACCAAAGGAATAGTCATCAACAGTCTGGAGAAACTTACTAGGGGTCCACAGCGAGGCAGAGCTTCCTTGAGAAATATCTACTTAACTCAGACAAATGCAGCTGCCTGGAGGAGAAAGGCAGTTTGAGCCTCAGAAAGCCTCTCAGTACACGTGATTATTTCCATTTATTCAACTTAGGTGTAGTTAATACCAGCTTGCTTCCAGGCAAAGTTGCTATGAGTTGAGGATATAGTATTGGGGAGAGGGGGTAGCCAGGGAAATGAACCACTCACCTTGCCATGTTCTTGTCCTGGTAGATTTGGAAGAAAGTCAATAGAAAAATAGAACTGTGATAAGTACTGTTAAGGAAAGGTATGTGTTGCTGTGAAATCATGTAATAGAAAGAATTGGTTTGGTCAATGACTCCATGACATTTTTCTGGAGAAAATTATGCCAGTTGCTGATGGGAAACATCAGTTCTCCAGACAGAGTGAACTCATAGTCCTAAGGGCCTACGTGGGACGATGACACCCTTGGTGAGACAACAGCAGAGTGACTGAAGAGGACTAAGATGCACTAATAAGAGCTTGTATATTTACTAAGTATGTTCTAAATAAGTCACATGAGATCTCGAAACAATCTTCAGTGAAGGTAACTATTATTATTCCCATTTTAGTGATGAAGAAACTGAGGCAGAGAAGTTAAGTGACTTCTCCAAGGTTATACAGTTAGGAGGTAGAAGACTTGAAATACGGTTAGTTTGGACAAGTAAGACAGGACCAAAATATGTAGTGATTCATAAGCCAGTGTCAAAAATTTTGATTTTTATGGTGAGGAAAAGGAAGTTGCTAAAGTTTTAATGAAAGAGAAAAGCGTAGATGTGTGCAAACTTGCAAATGCAAGTCTTAACATGAACATGTTTGCATTTCAGAAAAGTCATTTAAGCCTTAATGTGAGAACTATTAGAAAGGATGGAAAGTGTGACTAAGAAACCTATTAGGAGGTGACTACAATTGTCTGGTATAAGGTGATGGCATCAGGGTTAGCAAATTGGTCCTGGGACGGGTAGAGGGGATGTACTTGAAATATACTTTGGAGAGGAGGTAGACTAAGAGTGATAGGAAGCTGAAGAGAATGATGTGTCAGTCATGAGCCCTACGTGTCTGGCTTATGAAATTGGGTGAATGTTAGGGTCACAGTCATGAGGGACAGGAACAAACCTGGGTGTGGAAGAAAGGTCATGATTTTGATGTATCTGAAGATACCTTCACCAGGTGATGTCAAAGCAAGAGTTGTTTTTGTGAACCTGGAGCTCAGATTGGTCTGTGTAAGAGATTTTAATTTGGGAGTCATCAGTGGTAAAATTGAATGGAGGAGATGGCATAAGGAGAGTGACCCAGGAGAAGACAAGAATGCCTAACACAGTGGTGAGCCCAAGCTTCTCTTGGCCTCAATTCAGTCCTTCCCAAGATTTTTATTTACTGATCCACACCCTCTCCTCTGTAAGAGCAAAACAAGTCTAACTGGAAGTTAGGAATAACAGATCAAGACAATGATAGATAATAGTGAGTTAACTCTTGGGAAGCCTTCATTTTCTTCCTTGTATCAAGTTTGAAGCTCCCCTTCTAAAAGGAAATAATAAATCTAATAATTTTATTATGCCACAATCATTTATAGCTCCTTAATACTCACAAAGTGTTTTCCTCAGTAGAATGAAGACTTAGATTCAGCACACTCAAAGAATAACTTGCCAATGATATTCTGAAAGGCCTGGAAGAATTGTTTCAGTTTCAGTCTTCCAGCTATGGAATAATCTGAGCACTTGGGCAGGTTGGCTCTTTTTTCCAAGTGTGATTGCCAGAGTTAATATTTCATTCACAGCCTGTGAGTCATTGAGCAATAACCGATGGATAATACACATCTTGCTCTTACACTTTGGATACTTGCTTTGACACAGATCATTATCTGATATGAAATTAAAATTTCAAACTTTAAAGATGGCAAAAGAAAACTCTTTTAGTTCAGAAACAATTGTGGGAAGAACTTCATCATCAAAGTTCATCAGTGAACGTTCTTTCTTATTCTCATGGGGAATTGTAAAGTTACCTAGCAATGCAGTGATTTATACTAGAGTTGAAAGGATGAGATATGCCAGCATTTTCTGGGCTGTTTAACATAACTGTCAACAAAGAAATAGTTATAAGTCCAGTTTTGTGTCAAGTTATTTATTCAAAGTGCATGGACAGTGAGCCAGACTCATGCGAGAAGGAACCAGGAAATAGATGGCATACCCAATTAGAAGAGTCCAATAGACTGAATAATAAAACCATTTATAAGTGTGATGGACAGAGGAATATGAGAAGGATAAAGCAATAGAAGTCTGGAACTATTATCTCCAGGCCTAAAGGGAATAGTTAAGAAAAAGCAAAAAATCTTAGATAGAAAACTCAAATAGTGGAGGTTAACTAGGATCACTGATGGAAGTGGTGTCCTTTTGCGAGTTGTCTGGTTCAGAGATTGAGGTCCTTGGGTTCATTCTGGGAAAGGTTTTACGAGTTCTCCTTTGAGCCGCCAAGTGATGGTGTTTCCCAGGTGAGTTTCTCACAACACAGAGAGGTTATTTATAATCAAAGGGGCAGGGTTATTATGAAAGGGAGAGAAGAATAAAGGACACTTGCATGAACACAAGTGGGCAGAAAGGGCTGCCCCAAAAGGGACAAGTTTGCTAAGAGAAAGGCCTATATGGTCACAGGTGGGCGGCTGTAAGAGAGCGGCCTTTGCTGAGGGAGGTCAGTGAAGAGAAGCCCAGGCAGGGTACAGGTCACGGGCAGGCAGGAGGCTGCTGCCCTGCAGAGGGACAGAAAGTTGGTGAAAAGAAGCACCTGGATACGCACAGGTGGGCAGGATAGTTGCCTCCCAACAGTACAGCTTGCACAAGAGTCTCCTTCTCTTTTGGGAGGGGCTCATTCCTGAGGAGTGGCCTGTTTGTGGTTGATTTTGAAGAACTATGTAGAATTGGAAAGGGACCATAGGTTCTACAATGGGCTCACTTTCCAGGTCTTCACCTTCAGATCTGCACTCCTGACACTGGCTATAGCTAACTCCTGCTTGGCTCCAGTGCTTTGTGATCTAGGCATTGGCCCCTCAGGATCTTAGTTCCGATAGCTGGGTTAATGACTATGTTAATATCTTCTACACCACCTCCTTGTCTGAGTCAGGTTCTAGCCTAGTGATGCCTCCTTTTCAAGTTTCCTATCCTTTTCCTCTGTCAGGACACAGCCATCTTTTAGTGAGGCAACCAGGAGAATAAATAAACTTACTGCACCGTCCCTTCTCCTGGCCGGAGGGGAGGGGTGTAAATCAACTACTGATACAGTCAATTCTGGTCAGCTTCTGGGGTAGAGTAGTAGGATGGGTGGGTGGAGAAGAGTGTAAAGAAACTGGAAAAATAGAAGATATTGTGCACAAAGAGGATTGGCAAATAAATAACTAAAATCAGTGACTGAAAGTTGCTGGAGTAGGTGTGAGTGGTTGCATTGGTTTCATATAAGAAAATCTGAGAGATTGATTGAAAAGTTTCACAGAGGTTTTATAAGTCTTTAATGACTAATAATGTTAAAACTAGCCCCTGCTCACCCCTCACCCAGCAGGAAGGTTTGGGAGTCTTGACTAGATAAAGGGGGATATGATAAGGTTGCTATGGAAACCCAACCCTAGAACTGATCATCTTGACTTTTAGTGTGAAAGCTGGGCCAGGACACATTCTGATTGATTTTGATTTTGCTCTTTTCCTCCCAGATTTGTCTGGCCATTTCTGACCCTTTTCCATGGGTCCCAGCCAGAAGGTGCTTTAGCCTTGTGGCAGGCTTTCAGGCCTTACTTTGGGCCAACCCCTTTTGGGTTTGTTATAGGGCACCTCAATTCAGAGAGAGACACCCCTGAAGCCCCAAAACCTGCCTGCTCTAAGTGGGTTCTGCCATCCGCCGCAACAAGACAAAATATATAAAGCTTTAATGAAAAGTAACTTTAATACAGTGAATATACAATATGGGACACAAAGAATGTAACTTCTAAATCAAACACCTGAAGTTACCCATCCCCTTGTGGGCAAAAGTCAACCCAAAAGGGATTGGCCCAAAGCAAGGCCTGAAAGCCTGCCACAAGACTAAAGCACCTTCTGGCTGGGACCCATGGAAAAGGGTCAGAAATGGCCAGACAAATCTGGGAGGAAAAGAGCAAAATCAAAATCAATATAAACACTGCCATAGTCACCTCCCTACAGGTATCTCACCCACATCTGCCTTAACCAGTCCAGGGTCAGGAAACAAGCCCGGTTTCTTCGTCACATGTTTGCTGCTCCATGTGGCTTCCTTAGGTCTCCTTCTCCATCTGTCTTCCTTCTCTCTTCTTCTCTCTCCTTTTTCTCTGCTCAGTTCCACCCTCCTTCTGGGTGGGGCAGGGAACCTGGAACTTCCCTTTTTCCTAGGGACCACCCAGTTACAGGTTGACTTTTGCCCACGAGGGGATGGGTAACTTTAGGTGTTTGATTTAGAAGTTAAATTCTTTGTGTTCCGTATTGTATATTCACTGTATGAAAGTCCCTTTTTCATTACAATTTATATGTTTTGTCTTGACGCGGCGGATGGCAGAACCCACTTAGTGCAAGCAGGTTTAGGGCTTCAGGGGTGCCCCTTTCTCCCTGTCCTGGAACAGATTTGCTGTCCTATAACAAAGGGACTTTAATACAATGAGTATACAATACAGAAAACGAAGAATACTATTTCTAAATCAAACACCTGAAGTTACCCATCTCCTCATGGGCAAAGTCAGCCCAAAAGGGATTGGCCCAAAGCAAGGCCTGAAAGGCCACCACAAGACTAAAGCACCTTCTGGCCGGGACCCATGGAAAAGGGTCAGAAATGGCCAGACAAATCTGGGAGGAAAAGAGCAAAATCAAAATCAATATAAACACTGCCATAGTCACCTCCCACAGGTATCTCACCTACTTCTGCCTTAACCAGCTCAGGGCCAAGAAACAAGCACGGTTTCTTCATCACATGCTTGCTACTCCGTGTGGCTTCCTCAGGTCTCCTAGCTCCCCATACTGCTTCCTTCTTTTTTAAATTCCTTCCCTTCTCCTTTTTCTCTCCTCAGCTCCACCTTACTTCTGGGTGGGGCAGGGAACCTGGAACTTCCCCTTTTCCTATGGACCACCCATTTACAGTTTAAACCGTTAACACTTTAACTCTTCTAAAGGTTTAACCATTTGGTTCATCTTCCTCTTTTTCTCTTTAAAAACACTCAGGCATTTTGTCCCTGTTGAGACACAATTTGGTTTCTATCTAAGTCTTCATCTCTGAATGTTAATTCTTTGACCTAAAATAAATGTGCTTTGTTTTTTTACTTGCCTCCTGGTTCTTAGATTTATATTTGGATAGCTCACTCTTGAAAATATTATAGAAATTAGGCAGAACTTAGTCACTTCCAAAGTCCCTTCTGATGTAGTTTTTTGAGTTGATGGGTTTGAAGAGGGGGGCCCGTGGGTTTGTTATAGGGCACCTCAATTCAGAGAGAGGCACCCCTGAAGTCCCAAAACCTGCCTGCTCTAAGTGGGTTCTGCCATCCGCCGCAACAAGACAAAACATATAAAGCTTTAATGAAAAGTGACTTTAATACAGTGAATATACAATATGGAACACAGAATGTAACTTCTGAATCAAACACCTGAAGTTACCCATCCCCTCGTGGGCAAAAGTCAACCCAAAAGGGATTGGCCCAAAGCAAGGCCTGAAAGCCCGCCACAAGACTAGAGCACCTAATCAAACACCTGAAGTTACCCATCCCCTCGTGGGCAAAAGTCAACCCAAAAGGGATTGGCCCAAAGCAAGGCCTGAAAGCCCGCCACAAGACTAAAGCACCTTCTGGCCGGGACCCATGGAAAAGGGTCAGAAATGGCCAGACAAATCTGAGAGGAAAAGAGCAAAATCAAAATCATTATAAACACTGCCATAGTCACCTCCCTACAGGTATCTCACCCACATCTGCCTTAACCAGTCCAGGGTCAGGAAACAAGCCCGGTTTCTTCATCTCATGTTTGCTGCTCCATGTGGCTTCCTTAGGTCTCCTTCTCCATCTGTCTTCCTTCTCTCTTCTTCTCTCTCCTTTTTCTCTGCTCAGTTCCACCCTCCTTCTGGGTGGGGCAGGGAACCTGGAACTTCCCTTCTCCTAGGGACCACCCAGTTACAGGTTCACTCTGAGAAAGGTTTCCCCCTTCAGCAGCACATGGTTTCTCCATGAAACAGAGACGTTAGTTATAGTTAAAAGAGCAAGTTTATTAGGAAAAGGGATAGAAGAGCAAAGGACACTTGCATAGACACAGCAGGCAGAAAGAGCTGCTCCGAGGGGGCCAGGCTTGCTGAGCGAGGCCTGCATGGTCTCTTTCTGGTTCTCCATCCTTCCCTTCTTTCCCTTCTCCTTCCTGCTCAGACACACTCTCCCTTGGGAGGGGCAGGGAATCTGGAATTATACAAGAAAATGTCAAGTTGACCTGTTAATTAACTGAAGTTACGTTGCTACACAGCCTAAACATAGACTGAAAGTTCCAGGGAGTAACTGATAAACAAGCTCAAGGCCAACATGCCTGACTTGTGCACCCCAGATCACTGCTTGGACCTCTCTTGAATCTGTATTCCCTGCTTGCTTTAGAGAGTAAATGTATCCCTGCTAAGGCAATAAGTACTCTTCCCTAAATGCCCTGGCTCAGACTTTTGAGAGAGATCTTCTCTGGGCCCTGACTCAAATGAAGACCTGCCCTCCTCTCTGAGAGCTGCCTTCTTCGCTCATGGAATTTTGCCATAACAGGAACTCCCCTTTTCCTGGGGACCACCCTGTTACAATATTATTATCATTGTTATTTATTTTTTTTAAAGATTTATTTATTTGTACATACAGAACTGGGGTACAGGCCAGAGGCTCAGGAGCGGTGAGAGGCTTCACCAGAGACAGAGTGGGGAACAGAACAGGCAGACCTATGAAGTACACTGCTGAGGGGAGCAGCGGGCGGGTCAGGAGAGGTCTGCCACATCATGTGGTCTCCTCCGGGGCAGGCGGGGATCGAACTCATGCAGAAGCGGCTTTAGATTCTCAGTGCTGTGCTTTAACCCGCTGCGCCACCAGGGAGGGCCCATTGTTATTTTTTTAAAGCTGCTCATGGTGAGCTCTAAGGACCTGGCATGAGCTGGCTTAAGCATGTCACTGATTTTTTTTTAAGTCTTTTTTTTTTTCCCTGTAGAAAAACTGGGTAGGTTCTCTGTCCTACCCAGAAGGAGGGTGGAGCTGAGCAGAGAAAAGAAAAGAGAAGGAATCTGACCAAGAAGGAAGCAGGATGGAGAGCCAGGAGACATAAAAAAGCCACAGCGGGCAAAAGGAGGCATGTGAAGAAACTGTGTTTATTTTTTGACCCTGGACTGGTTGAAAAAGATGTGAGTGAGGGACCCTTGGGGAGGTTGACTATGTCAGTGTTTACATTGATTTTGATTTTGCTCTTTTCCTCCCAGATTTGTCTGGCCATTTCTGACCCTTTTCCATGGGTCCCAGCCAGAAGGTACTTTAGTCTTGTGGTGACCTTTCAGGCCTTGCTTTGGGCCAATCCCTTTTGGGTTGACTTTGCCCATGAGGAGATGGGTAACTTCAGGTGTTTGATTTAGAAATTATATTCTTTGTCTTCCGTATTGTATACTTATACTATTAAAGTTCCTTTTCATTAAAGTCTTTTTGTTTTGTCTTGATGCTGTGGATGGCAGGACCTATTTAAAGCAGGCAGGTGTGGGGGTTCAGTGGTGTCCCTCTCTCCCTACCCTGTAAAAAGAGGATTCACTGGAGACAGAATGGGGAACAAAATAGGCAGATTTACTGAAGTACACTGCTAAGGGGAGCAGCAGGCAAGACAGGGGAGGTTTGCTGGGCCATGTGGGTCATCTCCTTGGCTGGGGACTGAACTCAGACCATACTGATGATTGTGCTGAGACTTAACCCTTACTCTATCAGGGAGGATCTAAAGCATTATTTTTAAATGCAATAAAAGGAAGACTGAAAATATCCTATATATTGATCTGGATGGAGGTTACCTGAATGTGTGCATCATAAAAACTCACTGAACTGCTTATTTACAAATAATGAAATTAATGCATTTATATGTTTATAAATAGTCGGTCAGGGTACTATTTAATAAGGTTAAACGCTAAACTACTTATCTAGCAGGAAGTTTTGGAAGACTTCAACAGATAAGACTTCAATTGATAAGGTTGCTACGGGAACCAGGCCAGAAGACTGATCACTTTGACTCTGAACGCAGAAGCAGGACCAGTACACATTCCCGTCAAACGTTAATGCCTAAAACTGGATCTCCCTGCACGGACTCCCCAGTCATGAAAGGCCCTCAAAACAAGTTATAAAAGGGAGCCCCGAGCCTTTCATCTGCATGGACTTCTCCCACCTCACCTGCTGCTTTTCCTAGCAGTGCCTTTCAATAAATCCCTCTTTTCTATTCTCCGCTGTATGGTGACTTCTTTTACCCCCGCACCTCTGGCCTAAACCCCGATTCTTCCCCACAACATATTATAATCCAATAAAAGTTTTTCAAGGTGTAAACCACAGCACTTTATCTAAGGTGTAGTGGATAATGGGCTTGATTGTAATTCTTCATATATATCTTCTACATTCTATTAACTCATACAGCATGGTATTTCTTAATTTTTTTTTAATTCCAAAGACAAAAATATCTTGTAGTATACTTATTTACCCATGACTGCTGACCAGAAAAACCTCCTCTCTGCATTCAGCACCATATTATCTTGATTAACAATTTGGAAGTTAGTAGCTACACAGTTTAAATAGATCTTTAGGCCATAAGATTTCTAGTAATAGCAATAGAAATAGAGAATATGTGGACGGAGAAATAACTGCTATTTAATGTCACCACTTGTCACTTCCCAGTGTCCTTTATTTGCAGATCCTCTGCAATGGAACATAGCCTGAACATATTTTCCCTCATTTGATTCATAGGGATAGAGAAGCAATCAGAGGTCAGAACTAGAACAAGTGCTTTGGATACACAGTTCTGAAATTCACATGTTCTAGTTCTTCTGATTCTTTAAAAGACTAGTTCTCCAGAACAGTTTTTTTTTTTTTTTCATGGAAGCTGTCTTTTAGTTTAAAGTTACAGGCTTTTGATGCACATTGTAAATGTTTAGTCATTACTGGACAGACTATACCTGATATTTCAGGTTGTATGTAGCAACCAAGAGCTACATGTCTGGGGACACTTCCTGTTATTGTTACAGGGCAGGGAGAGGGGCATTACTGAACCCCCAAACCTGCCTGCCCTAAATAGTTTCTACCATCTGCCACATCAAGACAAAACATACAAGACTTTAATGAAAAGGAACTTTAATACAGTGAGTATACAAGACAGAAGACAAAGAATATAATTTCTAAATCAAACACCTGAAGTTACCCATCCCCTCATGGGCAAAAGTCAACCCAAAAGGAACTGGCCCAAAGCAAGGCCTGAAAGCCCTCCACAAGACTAGGGCACCTTCTGGCCAGGACCCATAGAAAAGGGTCAGAAATGGCCAAACAAGTCTGGGAGGAAAAGAGCACAATCAAAATTAATATGGACACTCCCATAGTCAACCTCCCCATGGGTCTCTCACCCACGTCTCTTTCAACCAGTCCAGGGCCAAGAAATGAACACAGTTTTTTCACATGTCTCCCTTTGCTCCATGTGGCTTCCTCAGGTCTCCTTCTGGCTCTCCATCCTGCTTCCTTCATGGTCAGATTCCTTCTCTTTTCTTTTCTCTGCTCAGCTCCACCCTCCTTCTGGGTGGGGCAGGGAACCCAGGAACTTCCCCTTTTCCTGGGGACCACCCTGTTACATTATTCCTAATTCAAACAACATGTAATTTCAGGGATTGTTTTCATGCATAGCTGAGTTTACTTTCTATAAACAGCTTAGCTTACTTTTTGGAAAAGTACCCATTTATGGATATAATGTATCAGCATAAAATGAGAGTTATTATAATATTTTTCCACTATACTACCTTTGTCCTGGGTTTTAGTGCAGGTGTAAGACATTTTATTACATGCTTGTAAGAGAATACATTGCTTTCTAATGCTTTTCATTCTTCATGATTATCACATAAGATATTTAAGGTATTCATTAATAAAATCGCTTGAAACTCATACAACTCAATAGCAAAAACCCCAAGATAATCCAGGTAAAATTGGGCAGAGAACCTGAATGGACATTTTTCCAAAGAAAATATACGAATGACTCACAGGCACCTGAATAGGTCCTAAACCTCACTAATCACAAGGAATATGCAAATCCAAACCATAATGAGACAGTATCTCATACTTGTAAGCATGGTAATTTTAAAATAAAAAAATAGTAAGTGCTGGGGAGGATGTGGAGGAAGTAAAATCATTGTGTGCTGTAGGTGGTACTGTATATTGATTCAGCCACTCTGGAAACAGTACATAGATTACCCCAAAGGTAGGAAAACAAAAACAAAAACATCTATCCTGCTCACACCTATGCACCATATGTTGCAACAATTCCATTTCTGGCTACTTATTACTATTATTTTAAAGATTTATTTATTTATGCATACAGAACTGAGGTACAGGCCAGAGGTGCAGGGATGGTGAGAGGATTCACCAGAGACAGAGTGGGGAGCAGAGCAGGCAGATCAACCAAATACACCTCTGAGGGGAGCAGTGGGTGAGACAGGAGAGGTCTGCTGTGCCTTGTGGTCACCTCCGGGGCTGGGTATTGAACTCACACTGAAGTGGCTGTGGCCAGCTTGTTGTGCTGCATCCTAACATGTTGCACCAGCAGAGATGGCCCATCTCTGGCTATTTATATATGAAGAAAACAAAAACACCAACTCAGAAAGATTTCTGTACCCTCTTGTTCACTGCAGTATTCCTTACAATAGCCAAGACAGAAGACCAAGGTAAGTGGATGAACAGATATAGAAAATGTGATAAACATACCCACAATGAATTATTATTCAACCATAAAAAAGAATGAAATCGGCCCTCCCTGGTGGCGCAGCGGGTTAAAGCACAGCACTGAGAATATAAAGCCACTTCTGCATGAGTTTGATTCCCGCTTGCCCTGGAGGTGACCACATGGCGCGGCAGACCTCTCCTGGCCGGCCCGCTGCTCCCCTCAGCAGTGTACTTCGTCGATCTGCCTGTTCTGCTCCCCACTCTGTCTCTGGTGAAGCCTCTCACCACCCCTTAGTCTCTGGCCTGTACCCCAGTTCTGTATGCACAAATAAATAAATCTTAAAAAAAAAAAAAAAAGAATGAAATCTTGCAACTTGTGACAACATGATGGGCCTTCAGATCATAATACTAAGGGAAGAAATTCACAGCGGGAAAGACAGAATCATATGATGTCACTTACATGTGAAATTTAAAATATGAATTAAGTTAAAACCACACACACACACACAAAACCTGGAGCTGACAACGAGAACAGACTGGTGTTTACCAGAGGCAGGGAATTGACTGGTGGGAAAACGAGAGGGTCAAAAGTACAAAATTCGGGCCTTCCCTGGTGGCGCAATGGGTTAGGGCACAGCACTGCAAGCTAGCCTCAGCCTCTTCTGTGTGAATTCCATCCCTGGCTCCGGAGGTGATCCACATGGGGTAGCAGACCTCTCCTGACCTGTCCGCTGCCCCCCTCAGCAGTGTACTTTGCCTATCTGCCTGTTCTGCTCCCCACTCTGTCTCTGGTGAATCCTCTCACCCTCCGCACCTCTGGCCAGTACCCCAGTTCTGTATGAATAAATAAATCAAACTTTAAGAAAACAAACAAACAAAAGTACAAAATTCAATTATAAAATTATCAGAACTTAGGGATATAATATACAACATGGTGACTATAGTTAAAAACACTCTACTGTATAATTGAAAGTTGCTAGAGTATCTTAAAAATTTACAAGAAAAAAAATTTGTAATTGTATGGTGATGGATACCACTTAGACTTAATGTTATCATTTTGCAATATTAACAAATATCAAATCATTATATTATACATTTAAAACTAATGTCAATTATGTCTCAGTATGTCCACCTCTCTCTCTCCCCACTTTGGGAGACTAATGACTCTGAGGCACCAGACTGTGTTCAGTAGAAAACAAGCAAACAAAAGAAGCAGCCCAGCCTTTGCTGGGGGCAGGAGGAGGGAGTTTCAGTTGGCAGTGGGAGGGGAAGGAATATTCCCCATGTATTAGGAGGGTAGTGGGGGCCTCAATCTTGGGAGCATGGGATTAGCAATGTACCCTACATTCCTGCTGAACTCCAGGAGTATGGACTGGACTCCAGAACCTGGAGGCTGGACCTAAAGGGGATCAGGACCTGACCCCTGACCCCCTCCCCCTGAGGGAGTGGTGTTGGTAAATGTGGGAGTTGGTTGGTGCAGCATGGGATGGGAGGGTGAACCCCAGCAGCTGGAGGAGGATGAACCCCTGAAACTAGAGGTGGACCGCTGGGACTGGAAGATGAACCCTGCGAGTGGCAGGGGAGGAGCTAAGGCATGAGGGCTGTGGTACAGGCCCTGACATAAAGGAGTGGGCACTTCACTCACTAGAAAGCCCTAGCTGTAGTTGAAGTGGACATGGTTCTCTTGTTAGAGCGGCTGATGCATGAGGGGGACAGTGAATGTAGCTTGACTTTGGAAGGGAGTTTGGATGAGATATTTACTGGCGGGTCCGTAAGGTGAAAGAAGAGAGCAGGTTACGGCTTGTTCTGGGTTGGGTTACAGCGGGGCTCGCTGGTTACATCCCAACTGTGCTTGTGGACTCCTGACCTTCTCCTTCAGTAACCTGTGAGATGATTCTGAATGAGAATCTAGTGCTTTTATCTAATATGTCTCGTTTTACCAGCTAACAATTTCTCTTACCTAGTATGACTCAGATGGAATCCCTACAGTTGGTGGATGGATCGGGTCGCTGGAGACTGATGGGCAATTTTGGAGATCTGGAGTCTTCAAGGGGTTAATCCCCTGGGGCACATGGGTGGGTGTGTCAGGTCTCTCAGTAGAGGTGCACACAGAGACTCCCACTGCTTTGGGATAGTGGCAGCTTTACCCTAGGAGACTGAACAGGCAGGGTTAGTGGAGGCAGGGGCTTCTCCATCTCAAAGTAGAACTGCAAGAAGTGTTTGGTTTTGGGGTTCCACTCAATCCAAACTTTGCCTACAGCCTTGTCAATCTTCCTGCCAAGAATCTTGAAGGCAATGGTCTCATGGGGCTGGAGGTCACCAGCAGGGACTGCCGCAGGGGTGGTGGGGGGGGGCAAGAAGGAGCCTCCACTCTTTGCTCATTGGCGGACAAGAGGGGTATGATGCGCTCTGTGAGCTCAGGGTAGTCGCTCTAGAAGAGGAAACTCTGCTAGTACATGTCCACAAGTCCTCTGCTTGGTCACTTTGTAGCCTGGGTGGCTGATCTTCACAAACTTCTCCACCTCCCCCTTGACCTCACTGGTGTTGACTTCCTGTGCTGCCCACTGAGCCAAGTAGGTTTACCTGTTCCCTTTTGTTTGCACAAGGTAATCGCCCTTGGTGTCACGCCAGGACAGTTGGCGTTCACAGGAGCCCTCTTGGTTTTTCATGAAGGGCCTTTTTTAAGGCTGATGGTCTCCAGGGCCAGCTAAGGAGTAGCTCCCTGCGGTCTTATTTACTCCTGAAGGGGGAGAGCACACCTCACCCCTGACTCCTGGTCTCCACTACCTGTCCTGTCATGCTGGTAGTCCACGGTGAGTCTTGGGGCTTTAATGGTTGATGTGAGAAAACTGTATGTGGACCTGTCTTCTATGGTTGAGGTTTTATTTTTTCAGTTGCTGAGAGGATGTCCTCAATAAAATATATTTTGAAAAAAATCTGAAGATTCTAAGTGGGTTAAATGCCATTTATGCTCCCTTGATTTTTTTTTATTCCCACCTTATTTGGAGATGTTATTGACATAAAACATATGCCACTTTAAGATGTGAGGATTTGATATAAGTATATAAGGGGAAATGATTGTCAAAATAAGATTAGTTAACACTACTTATCCTCACATACTTCCCTATATTTTGGTGGCCTTGATTTCATTTATCACCTGGTACCACCTGCTTTACCACCTATTTCTTTTTAAACAAAGGCAGATAAGATTATATTTAAACTATATATTTATAACCTAAAATATTTTCAACATTTGCTGAAATTAAAAATATATAGGTAAATGTAACTTGATGTCTGTTATTCGTTTTTTAAAATGATTGATTACGTATGCATACAGAACTAGGGTACAGGCCAGAGGTACAGGGGTGGTGAGAGGATTCACCAGACACCGAGGGGAGCAGAACAGGCAGATAGAAGAAGTACACTGCTGAGGGGAGCAGTGGGTGAGACAGGAGAGGTCTGCTGTGCCAAGGAGGGTCAGCTCCCTGGCTGGGGATCGAACTCAGGCTTCAGCGGTGATAGCATGACAGTGCTCAAACTTAAACCCTAGGCCACACAGGAAGCCCTGGTGTGGGTTTTTTTTTTTTTTTTCAGAGTTAGCAAAGAAAAATATTCAGTTGACTTATTCCCTAACAAAACAATCTCTCTTTTTATGTTTTCAGAATAGCCTGCAATTTTCCCCAATTTTTTGGTTTCATATTTTATTGAAATTCATTTATATTAAATTTAAAATATATTTCTGACAGTTTCATGTAACAAAAAGGCAGAACAGTTTTCAAATTGTTCAGCTGGGATGATCAGTATGGAATGAGACAAAGCAGATCACATTCTATAATTGCCTTGTACAGGTACAATTCTTTCCCAAGAGCCAAGAAAGGATCCTTGAGAACTAACTGAAAAGTCTAATTACAGAAATTTGAAATATTGTTTGTCCCTCATTGTCAAATAGCAAAAAAAAAAAAGGGGGGGAAGGAGGAGAGTGAAGGATTGGAGAAGAAAGAATAAGGGAAATTATACTAAAAATATACATAACATTTAAAAAAGTATGTGTTAAGTGCATAATCCTACATAGATAAAATAGAAAATAATGAAAATAATATTACACCACACACGATTGGCATATCCTATTGTGTAAGCGAGTGCCGAGGTTGAACACATCACAATAGTGCTGAACACAGAATCACAAATAATGTCAAAATGGTAACTTCCAACCAAAAAGAAGCAATCACAAGCCAATTACTTATATACAAATCAACCTTAAAGACAATTATGTTCCAAAAAGGTGTCCATGAACCTCAAACTTTAGAAATCACAATTAGTGTTTGGGGTTGCATGGTTGTGAAACAGCCGAATATGCCACCCTAAAATATGAGTGGAGGAGTGCAGGATACATTCTGCAAACTCTGCCACTTTTGCACACTAATTATTTTAAGGTGTAACATAGGGAAGTGTAGTAGTCAGGGAACTTTCCCAGGAAAGATGACATCTAGAATTTCATGCAAATAATTGTGCAATCCTTTGATACACAGAACTATACAAAGGTTCTGACAGAGGGATTTAAGTAACACTTATGCACAAGTCTCTGAAATAGCACAGTCTGAACAGGCCTGGGCTGTTTGGCATAGTTAGTTTTAGCATTGGAATGGTGAGCTAGGGGAACCCAGGACTCCATGGTGTTCCCTTACAGTGTCAAGGTGTACAGGACAACATAAGACATAACGCGTGAGAACTCTTGTACGTAAAGGAAAGACAGCTGGACTCAGTTTAAACTAGAAAGAGGGTTGATTGATTTAAAACCTGAAAATTCAAAGCGTGAACTTCAGTCAAGGATTGAATCAGGAGCTCAAATGATATCCTCAGGATATTGCCTTTCTTGCCATTCACTGGACTCAAATTTCTTCTTCAGTGGTTTCATTCTTTGGCTATATGGTGGCTTCAAGTTCTATGACTCTAATTTAGTGATCCCAACATAGTAAGTGTATCAAAGTGTTTGAATGGACATCCTGCCACTCCTTATATTGTGTGCACACCTTTAAATAAATCAGTGTGCACAGGAGAATGCTGGCCACTTAAGACTGAGCTGCATAAAAACCATACTCCAGAAAATACATTTAATTCTATCTGAAGAATAAAATTTAAGACTTGGAGGAGAGTAATTGTTTCAGGGAAATAAGGATGTTGAGATTCTGTAGCAGAGTAAAAGAATATTGGTCATCTGAAGAATAAAATTTAAGACTTGGAGGAGAGTAATTGTTTCAGGGAAATAAGGATGTTGAGATTCTGTAGCAGAGTAAAAGAATATTGGTCATGCAAAACAAGCCAAATATTGGTCATGCAAAAACAAGCAAACAAGGAAATAAAAGAGCAAATAAGCAGTTGTCTAATGTGCAGAGAAAACTTTTTTTTTTTTTTTTGGTATAGTGAGAAGGATTTCTCAGTTCAAATATCCTGGGGCATATCTACAAGGTGCTGCAAAACTTGCAAAGATAAGCCAAACTTACCCACTGACCTTGAGGAACGTCATCCCACTACTTTCGTCTCCAACTTTAGCATGTAAAATATTGGTGAAAAGCTGACATCTGTGAAGCCATTTCATGGGAATTGCATTACTTGTTTTGTTTAAACTTGGCAAAGATCTCTGAACTGGACCAAAACCAACTATTGTTTTTTTTTTTTTTTTCTATTTGTTGTATTTTATTTTTAAAAAATTATATTGAGGTTTCTCCCTGATGGCGTAGCAGGTTAAAGCATAGCACTAAGAAGCTAAAACCACTTCGGCATGAGTTTGATCCCTGCTCCAGAGGTGATCCACATGGCACAGCGGACCTCTCTTGACCCGCCCGCTGCTCCCCTCAGCAGTGTGTTTCATCAATCAGCCTGTTCTGCTCCCCACTCTGTCTCTGGTGAATCTTCTCACCACACCTACACCTCTGGCCCGTACCCCAGTTCAGCATGCATAAATAAATAAATATTTAAAAAAAATTATATTGAGGTAACATTTGTTTCCAACACTGTATGGCGTTCAGAGTTAGATCACACTTTTTCAGATGTCTCCACACTACACTCACCATCAAGTCACCCATAGTCCTCCGGTATTGTCCCTTTAAACTTTACCCTCCCTCCCTTGTTATGTGCTCTTCACACCTCTGATAGAATTCTAAAGACAAATTTCTGGGGTTTGTTACTGGTTTGGTTTTGATGGGCCCTTTATTTTTTCTCTATATGCTACATATAAACAAAACCATCTGTATTTGTCTTTCTCCTACTGACTTGTTTCATTAACATTATCTATTTTAGTTTCATCCGTGTTGTTGCAAATGGCAAGAGTTAATACCTTTTATGTAATTGCGAAGTAATATTTCATTGTGCATATAAAATAATACTCAACAACCAAAAAAGATGCCAGAAAAAAAGAGAATGTGTGTGTGTGTGTGTGTGTGTGTGTGTGTGTTTAGTGTTCTTTTTTCTCCATATACTTGTCAACTCTTGTTTCTGGACTTTTCATATAGCCCATTCTCACCGGTGTGAGATGGTATCCCATGTTTTGATTTACATTTCTCTAGTGACAAATGATAGTGAGCCTTTTTTATGTGCCTCTTGGTCAACCTTATGTCTTCTTTGGAGAAGTGTCTAGTTAGCACTTTTTGATTTGTTACTTGTTTTCTACTTTTTTAGTTGCATGACTTTTTTGTAGATCTGGAAGTTAGGTCCTTATCAGATGTATGATGTGCAAATATTTTTCTCCTTCTCAGCCAGGTGTCTTTTCATTTTAATGATAGTTTCTGTCACTGTGTATAGCCTTTAAGTTGGATGCAGTTTCACATGGTTACATTCTCTTTTGCTTCTATTTCTGTTGAAGGTGAACCTACAAAGAACACTGAAACGAGCTGTGTGTTCTGCCCATTTTCTTCTACATATTTTATGGTTTCAGGTCTTACATCCCTATCTTGAATCCACCTTGAGTTAACTTTGTGTTAGGCATGAGATAGGGCCTGATATATGTGGCTGTTCATGTCTTCCAAGACCATTTGATGAAGAGACTTTCCTTTCTTCAATGTGTCCTCTTCGACCCTTTGCCATAGACTAAATATTCTTATGTGTGGGCTGATTTCTGGGCTCTCAGTTCTATTTCATTGTCGTTTTTGTTGTTGTTGTTGTTGTTGTTATGGCACTGTACATTTTTTTGATTATTGAAGCTTTGTAATACAGTTTGGATTTCTGGGCTCTCAGTTCTATTTCATTGTCGTTTTTTTTTTTGTTGTTGTTGTTGTTATGGCACTGTACATTTTTTTGATTATTGAAGCTTTGTAATACAGTTTGGAGTCTAGCGGACTCCATTCTTTCTCTTTTCTCTTAAGATTGCTTTGGCTCCTTGAGGTCATTTGTGGTTCCATATGAATTTCAGCAATGTTCATTTCTTTAAAGACTGACATTGAAACTGTAATAGGGTTTACACTGAATCAGTATATTGCTTTGAGTGAGATGGCCATTTTAACAATGACAATTCTTTCGGTCCCTGAACAGGGAATTTCTTTTCATCTCTTTGTGCCTTCTTTTTTAAACAATGTCTTACATTTTCCATGTAATAGGTCATCTTACTCCTTTTCCCCTGCAGATTATAAACATTGTTGTATTGAATATTTCATGGATAACTTGAGTAAAGAAACAAAAACTAAAATGGGAGATATTCCATGTAAATAAAGGAGTGTTTTAAAATTTTCGAAACATTAAAAAGCTAATGGTTAAATTAATTTTAATTGAGATACTATTTGGATATTGCTACCAGATATTACTACCATAGTGCAACCACAGAATCACCCACGAACTAACACCATGGTCCACTGTACTTCATTCCCTCTTAATTCTTTCCCCCCGCCACCACCACCAATCCCTCTTTGTCCTCAGTTCTGCTGTCAGGTTTCAAGGGTTAGCTTTTAAGCTGTCTTCAGCTGACTCTTAGTTACTTGTATTCCACATATAAGTGACACCATCTGGTATTTATTATTTCTCCTTCTGACTTACTGATGCCAACAGGTAGAGTCTCCTATCTGCCCACGTTTTGGGAGAAAGGTCCTGGGATCTCTAGCTCTGCCAACTATCCTCACTGGGGTAGCTTACAGTCTGTCTACACACTCTGAGCAAACCTAGAGGCATGCAAGAGGAGCAGGTAGGACCAGGCTTCTTTAGCTAGCTCAGGAACCCTTTGCCTAGCAGGCAGCAGTAGGCCTGGAATGCCTGCACTTGTTGCATCAGGGAAGCGCCAGAGATTGTGCTGGGTATAAACTGGTTCCTCTTAACTCTGCAAGGACACAAAAGGCCTGGGGCTCTTTTGTCCTGCAGGCTGTACTCACTGGAGTCATTCTCAGTTTCTACCTACATGCACTGGAAGCCAGACCACAGGTTGCCCACAGGGAAGGAGCAGGTGACTGGTTCCTCCAGTCAGTCCTGACTTTAAACCAGGAGCCCCTTGCAAAGACGGCTCTGACCAGCATGTGAGGGGCCTGAACAACCTGGCTATACCAGGGATAAAGATTGGCACATCTCCCAACTCCCCAGATGACCCTGAGAGCCCCAAGATTGTGTGGGATAGGCAAGTGAGTATTCTCCCCACTGCTGAAACCAGTTTAGACCATCCAGGTGCTCCTCATGGATCAGTTTATGCTCTCGACAAGAAAGCTGCACTCTCCCACGCAGGCTGGGACCTTGGGAAGGCGGGACCTGCCAGGGAAGGGCAAGCTTCTCTCCGAGTGTACTGGCAGTTTCTGGCTTACTTTTTCTTGGTCTTTCTGACCCTTTCCAGTGTCTCTGTCTATACTGTCATTTCCCCAGCTCAGTTCCAGAATATGGCCTCCAGACACAAATTAATCACCAATTTATTGTGCCAATAAAGGAAGTGATGACCCCAAAGCAACTGTTTTAAGAAAGCATCAGGCAAAAAGATATTTGAGAAGTCACCTGACCACTGATGACTATGGACTCTTTGGAGGATGGAATCAGTGATTCCTTGTTAGTTCTTTCTAGAGAACCAGTGACAATTTGTGTAAAACTAAGTTACCTTGGTAACACTAGTAAACAATTCTCTAGGCACTTATCCCACCTACCTCTTTCTTCTATAAAAATTTCTAACTTTTTCCATCCTAAGGCACAGTCTAGGTTTTCTACCTGAGTATGTAAGGCCAAATTGCATTTGTTTTGTTCCAATTAAAAAGTTTCCTTTTTAATTTCTTTCCATATTTTTAGGTTAATAGATCCCTTAGGGAATGCTCAAAATGCAGATTCTGGACCCTCTTCCAAGCTTATTACATAAATTTTGGTCCTGAAGTTTGACGATTTTTTTAAAAAAGATTCATTTATATATTCATACAGAGTTGGGGTACAAGCCAGAAGTGCAGGGGCTGTGAGAGGATTCACGAGACAGAGTAGGGAGTAGAAGAGGCAGATGGATGAAGTACACTGCTGAGGGGAGCAGTGAGCGGCTCAGGAGAAGTCTGCTGTGCCATGTGGGTCACCTCTGGGGTGGGAATTGAACTCATGCTGAAGCCAGCTTGCAGTGCTGCGTCCTAACCTGTTGCGCCACCAGGGAGGGCTGGTTTGACAATTGTTTTAAAACAGGTGATTCTAATATTCCCTTGGTAATACTTTGTGGATCATGTCTAGAAGGTATTGACACATAAACATACTCATGATTAATAGTACAAGGTACAGGTAGAAACATTTGAGTTTCAATTGTATGCTCTAAGGGTTTAGAGCAAGTAGTGTTTAGTCTCAGTTGTGAGAAATTAATGAAATTGGTGACCTAAGAGCAATATATTAAGGAATTTAATAGGCAAATACAGTGTTAAACATTCTAAGTTAAGGAAAGAGTATGAGCCAAAGCACAGACCCCTAGGTCCCCCCCACCCCAATCCCTTTTAGGAATTAGCCTGAATAAGATTAAGAATTATAAAGCCCTCAAAATATGTACAACCCTTAAGAGTAAGTCGATAATTTTCTTTGGTGAAGAGGTTCTATCTATGATCTAGGAAGCTGGTTTGAGTCTGGAAACCTTGATAGTTGGAATTCTGTCAACATTTAAAACATAGCAAATAAACTAGGACACCATGATATGAAAATTTTGTTCTTTGCTTTGGCAGTTACAAAAATGGACATGAGGCCTTGGCCTTGGTGTAAGATTCTGGCAACCTCCTACTGTGCCAGCTGTATACCTTTTTATAGCAGCCCCAGGAGAAGGTGGGGTATTTGGGGCAGTAAAATCACACCTGAGAGCTCACTGGAATAGTGGCTGTACCAACTGAAATGGAAATGTTTTGGGGCATGTTATTAGCAGTAGTATAAATTGAACACCAATAGCATACTGGTATTCTGGGCATTGCGTCCATTACAATACTTATTTATTAGCAGGAAAGCTAGAAAAGCTAGATTTGTCTGTGCCTATTGCAGTGCCAGCAAGGCATGGGGCAGGTTCTCTATGGAATAGGGCAGACGGGTATGGGGGAGTCCTGGAGCCCTCAGTGGCTTTTTCAGGGGCCTTTTGTGGGGAGCCAGGAAGCTAGCAGGCCTTTTCTCTCCGGGCACTCTAGTGTTGTCTTGAAGTCTTCTCCTCTCGTAATCGTTCTTTGCTGCCATTTTCTTCCACGCCCTGTCCTCAGTGAGGCTGCCCTGATGTACTCCGTCTTTCCACCCAGGTGTGCCCACTTAGCACACCCACACCCTACGCCAGGTGCTGGCAGCACGCATGCGCACTCTGAGCCCACGCTCCCAAGCGTCTCTGCAATCAACAGCACAGGGGATAGACCAATGGCGCAAAAGCATAAGTAATCTTCATTTACACTAAAGATATCAAATTTTTGTAGTCATATATCTCCTCTGCTAATGTTTCACTTCCTTTTACCTGCTAGGCAAGTCTGGGACAAAAGGAGCAGAGGCTGAGTACAAATTAAGATAAGGGCAGCCACTGTCGGCTTCCCTAAGTGCCTGATGTTTCTCTTTCGAGTCTCTCCTTCATGTATCTCTTTCAAGTCCCCCACGTCATGGCACAAATCCAAAGCCAAGAAGCAAGTCAGCCCTCCTTGTCCAGATGTCAACCCATCTGCCTTCCATGTTATAGGTCTTCATCTAGCTGCTCAATTCTGCCCTCAAGTTCCCAGTAGCGAGTCCTAGGCTTACTGCACGGAAAAGGTGGCAGAGAGCCGGGTACCTCCCCCTTTTGTGGAGATGCTCTGTTACAAAATGACGTCTCCCTTTATGATGTCCTCATCTGTAAAGTTGGAATGACTGTGTAGGGGGTTCAGCTGATGGGCTCAACGTGTGGGTTTCTTGGGTCCCTCTGAGAAAGCATTAGCACACATTCCCATTCAGCAGCACATGGCAAGCATATTACGGAAAGAGAAAAAGGAAAAAGAGACCTGCATAGACACAAGTAGGAGGTCTGAAGAACAAAAACTGCATTTGCCAGAGTAAAGGGTGTTCATTTACAGTATTCTTTGTTGGAATGATTGGAGCACAGCACTGCAAAGCGGCGCCGTGGCTGCTTCAGTACGAATTAGATCCCCTGCCTGGGAGGTGACCCACCTGCCACATAAGAACTCTCCTGACCTGACCGCTGCTCCCCTCAGCAGTGTACTTCCTCAACCTGCCTATTCTGCTCCCCACTCTGTCTCTGGTGAATTCTCTCACATCTCCTGCACCTCTACACTGTACCCCAGTTCTGTATGCATAAATAAGCAAAATCTTAAAAAATTTAAAAGATTGGCGAAGTTAAAATAAGCGTTTTTTTTTACGTCGTTATGGTCACCATAATTCGCCCACCACCATATCACCTTTGAACCATTAGTATAGTCCCTTGTGTTCTTTCTTCCCCTATTTAGACACCCCTCCCTTGCTACATACCTCAGATCTGTAGGTAGCTTGCTAATTTCGACTTTTTCCTTTCTTTTTTAAAGTTTATTTACTTATACATACAAGAATTGGGGTATATAACAAGAACTAGGGTACAGACCAGAGGTGGGGAGGGTTAAGAAGATTTACTAGAGACAGAGTGAGGAGCAGAACAGGCAGATTATCTGAAATTCATTGCTGAGGGGAGTAGCCAGTGGGTTAGGATAGGTCTGCCACGCCATGTGGGTCACCTCCCTGGTGGAGAAGCAGCAGTGGCTGTGGATAGCTTCAAAGAGCTGTGCTTTAACCTGTCGCACCACCAGGGAGGGCCTGCTAATTTTTACTTTTTTTGAGATTTTTTTTTCGCCTTCTGACTTATTTCTGCTACCATAATCCTTTCTAGCTCTATTCATGTTGCCACAAATGGCATGGGTTTGTCTTTTTTGATCACTGGGTAGTATTCCATTGTGTAAACACACCACAAGTTTTTGATCCATTCGTCTATTTGGGAGCATTTGGGTTGTTTCCCTGTCTTGGCTATTGTAGATAGTGCTGCCATGAATATAGGAGTGCAGGTTTCTTTTTGAATTAGTATTTTTATGTCTTTTGGTGTTGGAATTATTATGGAAATTGTTATCTGGTGGTTAGATTGGGTTGGTCTTCTAAGACTGATATTCCTCTCTGCCACCACCTCTGGTTGATAATCTTTTCAGATCCTACCTCAGAGTCCTGGAAATGTCCATAACCAGATTAGTTTAAGATTTGTTAATCATCCCTACCCCCACTTCTGGTTGTGCTTGTGAGACCTTCTATCCAAAATTTTTTTATTGTAAGTCACATTCACTTTGTGGGGGTTGTGAGGTTTAATTGAATTAATCTTGTTCTACAACTGAAACAATGTTTAGAGCACTGTAATAGCTACCAACTTGCTTTTAAAGATCTTTTAGCTTTGGTGTCCTTCAAAATATTGCCAGAGATTCTCTAAAATGCAAATCTGTATGCACTAACACACCCTTCCAGATGGTCAGTAGTCACTCTGTTTCAAGTTCAGCTTCTAATCCTGCTATTTCGCACTCACCTGAATCATCTTTGCCAACACACACTGTGTACTGGCAAGACATCAGGCTTTTCTATGTATTCTCTCCTTCCTCTGGATTGATCTGCCTATTACCCTTTAGCTAATGAGTTTCTGTTTAGCCTTCAAGACACTAACAAAAATTTTTTTGCTTTTGTGAAGTCTTTTTCAACAACTTGCAAAGTTAGTCATTTCTTCTGTTTCCAAAAGCTGTCAATCTTTCATCACATTTATCTAACTTTGCTTGTTCTTATGATGACACATATTGCAAATTAACAGACCACAGAAAATATGTTAAAGGAAATAATGAACTAGCAGGGTTGAAAAAAATTGTTCTTTCTCTCTGTAAAGTCTTTCTCAGGGAATTTAATTAGTGTCTTGAAGGCCAAATAGAAACTCATTAGCTAATGGATAATAGGAAGATCAATCCAGAGGAAGGAGAGAATACATGAAAAAGTCTGGATGGAGTCTTTCCATTGTAGAGTGTATGTTGGCAAAGGTGATTCAGGTGGGTGGACAAATGAGTTGCTAAATGGTGGAAGTCGCATACCACTAGTTCATCTCAGTATGTGCCATATATAGTAACATTTTTCTTTTTAAAAAAATTTTTAATTTTATTTATAAATATAAGACCTGGGGTATAGGCAGATATGTGTGTGTGTGGGGGGGGGTGTCAGAGAGGAATTACCAGAGACAGAGAGAGGAGCACACAGGTGGATGTAAGGAATTACACTGCTGAGGGGAGCAGCGGGTGAGGCAGGAGAGGTCTGCTGCACCATGTAGGTCAGCCCCTTGGCTGGAGATCAAACTTTAGCTTCAGTGGCTGCCAATAGCTTCATAATGATGAGATGTAACCCCTTGCGCCACCAGGGAGGCATTCTTCCAGGATACTGAAAACAGGATATAGCGCATTTTAAGTGTGGCATTGTTAGTCAATCTAATGGGATAAGTTGTTTAAACAAGGTGTTAGGTAATGACCTGCCTCAGTCTACCTATTGAAGCAGGATATTGCACAACTCCATTCTATCAGCTTACAATTTAATCCACATAACTCTCTCATAATTATGTGTGAAAAGATCTGTCATTCTCAATAGACTGCAATGTACTCTTTGCTAGGGACTAGCCTAATTCTCTGCACTGAGTCATGCCCATGTGCCTAGAACAAGAAAGATGGTTAATAACAGTATAATAACTGAATGGATTAGTACAGCATTTGAGGTGACACATTGGTAGAAGAAAAATGTTTGCAAGTAGTATACAGACACACCAATAATCTGCATGACTTTGTGCAAATTCCTTGCTCTTTTTTTTTTTTAAAGATTTATTTATTTATGCATATAAGAACTGAGGTAAAGGCCAGCGGTCCAGAGGGTGAAAGGATTCACCAGAGACAGAGTGAGGAACAGAACAGGCATATCGGCTGACATATACTGCTGAGGGGAAAAGCAGGCAGGAAAGGAGAGGTCTGCCATGTCATGTGGGTAGTTTTTTGGCTGGGGATTGAACTAGTGCTGCAGTGGCTGCTGATAGCTTCATAGTGCTGAGCTTTAACCCCTTGTGGCACCAGGGAGGGCCAAATTCCCTGTTGTTTCTTTGTCTCAGTTTCTTCCTCTATAAAATGGCAACAATTAACTTTCTGATTATAATGAACATTAAATTGAATTACTAAATGTGAAGCACTTAGAGTGGCATTTAGTAAAACTAGATGTATTAGTTCTTATTATTCATGAGAATCATTGTAAGCTCTGAGAGATGGAGACTAATTTTTGACTTCCATTTTAATTCCTAACATCTGCCACTGTTCCACACAAAGTAGTCACTTAATACAGTTTTAAAATTTGTATAAAAATTACAACAAAAAACAAAGGAAAAGAGACTGAAAAAAAACCACAAAATGCAAAGGGGGTTGCACTAGGTACAAAGTAAAAAGATGCTGCTAAGTCACCTTGTGTCTTGGCACTGGGTTGGATGAGTAGCAAACATCTGGAGCTGCTGAAACTTTTATTTCATCCCTGCCGGCACTTTCACTCTGCTCACCCGTCAGAGTGTTCTCTTTAAAAAGAGGGCCAGGGGCCCTCTCTGGTGGCTCAGCAGGTTAAAGCACAGCACTAAGAAGCTTAAGACCCTTGCGCATGAGTTCGATTCCCGCCTGCCCCGGAAGAGATCCACATGGTGTGGCAGACCTCTCCTGACCCCGCCCGCTGCTCCCCTCAGCAGAGTACTTCCTCCATCTGCCTGTTCTGCTCCCTGCTCTGTCTCTGTTGAATCCTCTCATGCTCCGCATCTTTGGCCTGTACCCCAGTTCTGTAGGAATAAATAAATAAATCTTAAGGAAGAAAAAAAAAAGAGGGCTAGGGAGAAGAATGCTGTATACGGGGCAAATTTAACTATACAATATTAAGAACCAGGAAAGCTCATTTTTTCCTCCTGCAGCCCAAAGACTCATACCTGTTAATACACATCTCTGGTACTCACCTTGATCTCTAAAAATGAAATTCCATTTCCTTGTATGTCTATAAGCAAGCGGACAAGAAGCTTATGGCTTCAACAATTGCTTGACATCTGCATTGTAAGGTTAGAGTCAAAGTGAGACATAAAAGGATAATGTCTGCTGCTACAACAAATTAACATTGACTGGGTGATTTATCAATAACAGTAGTTTTTTTTTTTCTTAGTTCTGGCTACTGCAAGTCTGAAATTAGGTGCCAACACAGGTGGGTTCTGGTGGTAGCTCTCCTCCAGATTGTAGAATGATGACTTCATTGTATCCTACTGTGGCAGAAACAGAGACAGAGACAGCTGTTGACTCAAATAGGGCACTGGGATCATCTTGAAGGGTATACCCTCATCACCTAACTACCTCCTGTAGGGTGTGAAGCCTACAACATCACATTGTGACTAAGATTTCCAAACACATTTGGGGAGAAGAGGTATGGCAGTTAGGACACTAACATTGCAAGTGATCTGTTTCTTTGTGTAGAGAAGGCAAAACCTTTGCCTCTCACCATCTATAGATTTTGCTGGGATTTTTAAACATGAGATTAATAAGAGAAAAACAATTTAGTAATGCGTGCAACGCACTCATGAGACAGAAACTAAAAATGAAGAATAACTCAAAATGGTGCATCTTCAGCAGAAGAGTATATTTGTAAAGAATTCACAGGACAATGGAAAGTGGTTTTAGTCATTGAAGATGGCAACTTGTGGGAATGAATATATGTGGGAGGAAACTAAGATTAAAATTTCTTTGTAGAGGCCCTCCCTGGTGGCACAGCGGGTTAAAGTACAGCACTGAGAATCTAAAAAGCTGCTTCCGCATGAGTTCGATTCCCGCCTGCTCCGGGAGGTGACCACATGGTGTGGCAGACCTCTCCTGGCCCACCCGCTGCCCCCCTCAGCAGTGTACTTTGTCCATCTGCCTGTTCTGTTCCCCGCTCTGTCTCTGGTGAAACCTCTCACCGCCCCTGAGTCTCTGGCCTGTACCCCAGTTCTGTATGCACAAATAAATAAATCTTTAAAAAAAAAATTTCTTTGTAGAGTTCACACGCCATTTTGGGCTGATAGCTTAGTTCCTGATAAAGGAGAATTTATACAATTTATACTCTGCCTGTTAGCAGAAAAATGTGTGGGAGGTAAGGGACTGAGTAGGTAGAAAAGGCTTTTCCAATGTTTCTGCTGTTCATTTCCTTTAACAGAAAATAATTATTTCAAAAATGCATATTTTGAAGTGACATATCCTGGTTTACTTCATTTGCTACACAAAAGGTTCTAGGGAAGGAAAAAAATAAATATGTAGAGTTATTTTACCTCTAATTTTACTTCTAATACTACTTGGAACACCAAACCAGCAAAAGAAAGTAGAGGGAAGACACATGACCAGATTTTCAGTTCCATAAGGACATTCTCAAAGTATCATTTTCAAAAAGCTAAAATTATGATTCTTATAAAAATATGTAGTGAATACATATCAAGAATGTTTTCGAATAATGAATTAATAGGAACCCCAGCAACATGAAAAGTTTTTATTATTTTAATAAAAAATATTTTTGACCTTGATATGACACCTACTTTTTTACCTCATTTCTAAGTTTAAAATAACATTTCTTTTGAAATTTTTACTTTATTAATTATCATGGAGATTGTCTACAAGATATATATTGGCCCTTTGTTTTATCTATCTATAGATTTATTTATTTAAATCTTTGTTTATTTTTGTATAATGTTTGATTTATCCACTCAGGTGTAATCCCCATAAAATCCCCACCCTCACATCACCTGTGAGGGCCTCCCTGGAGGCACAAGGGTTAATTCTCAACACTATAAAGCTATCCAGTCACTGCAGCACAAGTTGGATCACCATCCAGGGAGCTGACCCTTAAGGCACAACAGACCTCTCCTGTCTCACCCACTGCTCCCCTCAGCAGTGTTTTTCAGTAGATCTGTCTGTTCTGCTCCCCATTCTGTCTCTGGTGAATTCTCTCACGCCCAACACCTCTGGCCTGTAGGGCAGTTCTTACATGCATAAGTAAATGAATCTTTAAATAAAAAAATCATGTGTGAACTCTCACAATATTCTGATGTGCTCTTCCCTCCCCTTTTTTGGCCCCTCTCTCTCTTCCCCTCCCCTGAAGTATGTCTCAGTTCTATAATTTACCTGCTAGCTTTGTTTTATTTTTTTTTCTGACTCCTTGTTCAGTTTCCCTGTGTTCTTCCTATAGGTCAAGCCATCAATATTTTTCTTTCTCTTTCTAACTTACTTTGCTGAGCATAATCCCTTCCAGCTCCATCTATGTCACTGTGAATGGCATGAGTTTATCTTTTTGATTGCTGAATAATATTCCATGGTGTGTATATATAACCACATCTTCTTGATCTAATCATCTGATTTTGGGAGTATATGATATTGTTTTATTTTTGTCCATTGAGTTATATCTTCTTTCATATACTTTTACAATTAAAGTCTAAATATGTATATATTTTTAAGATTTATCTATTTATAGGGTACAGGCCAGAGGTTCAGGGGCTGTGAGAGGTGAGAGAATGAACCAGAGACAGAGCAGGGAGCAGAACAGGCAGATTGACAAAGTACACTCCTGAGGGGAGCAGTGGGCAGGTCAGGAGAGGTCTGCTGCACCATGTGGATCACTTCCAGGACAAGGGATCAAACCCACACTGAAACGGCTGTGACTAGCTTGCAGTGCTGCATCCTAACCCATTTCCCACTAAATATTTTTAGTGGGAAAGTTTTCATTGTTTTTTTTACTGTAATATAATTAGCACTAAGGATAGTAGGTTGTCATAGTAGGTAATACTAGTCGGCCCTTGATGAATAGTTGTTAAATGAATATTTTAAGAAATCTTCATTAGCTTATTTATAATTCAGACTGCATGCCTCCTAAATTAATAACAGGAATTATGTTACTTGTCTGGTTAGTCCATATTTTTTTTACACTGGCACCAAGGGAACCTGGCAATGAACAGGAGGAATGCAGTTATAAGCATTAGATTCCTGTGCTCACGAGGAGTTCCAGGGCCACGTCCTCTCTCTCCTCACTAGGTACACAAACCAACCCCCATCCCGGACTTCTCAAGATGCTCTTGGCTGGACTGGGTATCAGGATCCCCTACAGCAGTGTTGGCTGCTTTGTGTCTGGACCTGCCACAGGATGTAGCTGGAGGGCAAGATGAAGCAGGGAGCAGATGGGCTTGGGGGGGAGGACATGGAAGCCTGGAAGCCTTTGGGTGGTATAATGCCCAGGCTTCTTCTCAGTCTATGGCTTTACCATTTTCTTCTCTTCCATTGGTTCATATGTGGAATTGCCTTCTTCTATTCTATTAGCAGCCATCTCATATTCTCACTAGAATCTGAAGGACTGAGTGAAGTATTACACCTTTGCTTGTCCCTGAAACACAGTTTGCAAAGGGTTTACATAAAAAGTGCAGTGTGATAGTAACTATTCTGTGAATTTGCTGGAGTCACAGGAAAAACTACTATTATATAGTTATTTGAAGTAGTCTATCTGAATAACATGGCATTTATTGGCATTAAATTTGTCTGCAACAGAAAGCCCAAAATGATAGCTATTTGAGCTAGAGAGAAGTTAATATAGGGTATTAGGTAGTAGTCTGGGTTTATTCATTTGCATGTTGGTATTTCATTTTCCCAGCAATATTTATTGATGAGAATTTTCCTTTCTTCTTTGTATGTTCTTGGCTCATAAATTTGTGATTTTATTTCTGGGTCCCCAATTCCATTAGATAGATCTGTGTGCCTGTTTTTAATTCTAAAAGCATATTGTTTTTGATTGTAGTAACTTACAGTTTGGTTTCAAATCAGGAAGATTGATACTTCATTTTTCATTTAGCCTCACAATTATTTTGACTATTTGAGTCTTTTCTGGTTTTATAGAATTTGGGAACTTTTTTTTTAAAGCTTTATTTATGTATGTATACAGAACTGGGGTATAGGCCAGCGGTCCAGGGGCAGTGAGAGGATTCACCAGAGTGGGGAGTAGAACAGGCAGACTGACAAAGTACACTGCTGAGGGGAGCAGCAGGCAGATCAGGAGAGGTCTGCTGCACCATGTTGATCACCTCTGGGGATGGGGATTGAACTTGCACAGCTAGTTTATAGTGCTGCGCTTTAACCATTACCACCAGGGAGGGTTAGAACTTTTTGCTTTATTTCAGTGAAGAATGTCTTTGCAACCTTATTAAAGATTACTTTTTTTGGCCCTCCCTGGTGGCGCTGCGGGTTAAAGCACTGCACTGAGAAGCTAAAGCCACTTCCACATGAGTTTGATTCCCGCCTGCCCGGGAGATGATCCACATGGCATGGCAGACCTCTCCTGACCCGCCCGCTGCTCCCCTCAGCAGTGTACTTCATCGATCTGCCTGTTCTGTTCCCCACTCTGTCTCTGGTGAAGCCTCTCACCGCCCCTGAGCCTCTGGCCTGTACCCCAGTTCTGTATAAATAAATAAATAAATCTTTTAAAAAAAAAGATTACTTTTGTTTTTCTTTAAATAGAAAGGCTAATTTTGACAATACTGAATATTCCAACCCATTCGCAGAGAATGTCCTGTCATTTCCTGTCTTCCATTTTTTTTCAAGTCTTTTTAGTTCCAGTGTAGATGACCTTCACTTCTTTGTCTAAATTTATTCCTAGATATTGAATTTTTTTGCTGGGACTGTAAACTATTCTCAGCATTTTCCTATCTGTTAGTTCATTTTTGTGTATAGAAATACAAAAATGTTTATATTGATTGATTTTATAGCCTGAAACTTTATTATATTTATTCTTTCTCACAGTCTTTTGAAATGGAATCCTTAGGGTTTTCTATGTGTATAATGTCATGTACATTTATTGATGACAGTATACCTTACCTAATAGCTCTGACCAGGAATTACAATATTATGTTAAATAGTATTGGGGAGAGTAGGCGTCCTCACCCTATTCTTGATCTTAGAGAAATAGCCTTCAGTTTTTGCTCATTGAGTATAATGTTGTTCATGGGCTTGTCATATAATTGCTTTCTCTTGAGGGCTATTGCATCTATACCCATTTTACAGACAGGTTTTAAAATCACAAATAGATACTATTAGCAAATGTTTTTCTACATCTATTGAGATGATCACATAATTGTTTTATTTTGTGATTAAATGAGTCACATTGATGGATTTGAATATATTGACTTATTCTTACATCCCTGGAAATAAATTCTAGTGTTTAATATACCATTAAACTTAATTTGCTAATAGTTTGTAGAGGATTTTTCATCTATGTTCATTAGAGCAAGTGACCTGTAACTAGTTTTTTGTGTGTGCTGTCTTTCTTTGATTTTGGTATCAGAGTTATACTACATCATAAAAGGAGTTAGGAAATGTTTCCTTTTTTCTGATTGTTTAGAAGAGTTTGAAAAGGATGGTTGTTAGAAATTCTTTCAATGTTTGGTAGACTAGAAGTCATTGATCTTCAAATTTTGTGTTTTTTTGTGAGTTTTTGAATATAGTTTCAATATCTTATGATAATTTTGTTCACATCTTACTTTTCATCAATCATTCTTTTGAGTTTTTAAATTTAGTGAATTTATTAATTTATTCTAGGTTGTCCAATTTGTTATCATGTAGAGGTTCATAGTTGTATTTTATGATCTTTCGTATTTCTGTGGTAATATTCATTGTAAAGTCTGCCTTTCAGCTCTCACTTTATTTGAGTCTTCTCTTATTTTTTTTGTTAAGATTTATTTATTTATGCATATAGAACTGGAGTACAAGTCAAGAGGTGCAGGGGTGGTGAAAGGATTCTGAGACAGAGTGGGGAGCAGAACGGGCTGATCAATGTACACTGCAAAGGGAGCAGTGGGCAATACAGGAGAGGTCTGCTGCGCCATGCAGATCACCTTTGAGGCTGGAGATGGACTTGCACTGAAGCAGCTTCAGTGAGCTTGCAGTGCTGCATCCTAACCCGTGTGCTGCCTGGGAGGGCCTCTCTTATTTTCTTAATATGTCTGGCTAAATGTTGACCAATTTTATTCATTTTTTCAAAAACCCAGCTCATTATTTTGTTGATCTCTGGTATTTTTTAAAATTTGATTTATTTCCATTTTGATTTTAATTACATTTTTTCTTCTACAGACTTTGGGCTTTGTTCTTTTTTCTAGCTTATTTAGGTTTTAGGCTAAATTGTTCAGTTGACCTTTTTCTTCTTGTGGTTAGCTTATATTTCTATAACCTTCTCTGTCATTACTACTTTCATTAAATCCCAAATGTTTTGGTATGTTGTATTTTGATTCATATTCATCTGCAAATACATTTTGATTTCTCCCTTGATTTCTTCAGTAATCCAATACTTACTCGGGAACATATTTAATCTCCATGTAATTGTGGTCTTTCCATTTTTGTTCTTGTATTTGGTTTCTAATCTCATATATGATTTTGATTTTTTCAAATATCTTAAGTTTTTTTTTTTACTGTCCCAGTATGTGATCTGTCCTTGAGAATATTCCAGGAAACTTGGGAAAACTGTACTCTGCTGCTTTTGGATGGAGTGTTCTGTACAGAACACTGTACCTGTTATGTCTATTTAACCTAATGTACCATTCAAGATAATTTTTTCCTTACTGACTTTCTGAATGGAGGCTCTACTTATTGATATAAGTGGAATATTAAAGTCCCCTCCTTTGGTCGATATATTTATTTCATAATAGCTTAGTTTAAGCACTAATGAATGAATTATTAGTTCACAAGAATTGCTGTTATAATATAGTATTGGAAACATTGTTATCTTAAAAAAAAAACAACAGCCCTGCTTACCTGTGGTGAAAGGATGATTTGCAATTTCTCCAATTGTGAGAATAAGAAGTAAAATTTACAGTGATGTAATTATTTGAATACCAAGTTTTAAAACATTAACAAATCCCAGTACATTATGATTCTTTTCTTTTCTTACATTATAATTTCCTACTAAAAATCTTTCACCTTCTACCTATGTAGGTTATCCCCTTCTTTACAAGTTTTTTTTCCCCAAGGATTTTTTTTTTTTTAAGATTTACATGTATACGAGAACTGGGGTACAGGCCAGAGGCATGGTGGTAAGGGTATGTGTGCGAGAGCATTTATCAGAGAAACAGTGGAGAGCAGAACAGGCAGATTGACTGAAATACTCTGCTGAGGGGAGCAGCAGGCGAGACAGGAGAGGTCTGCTGTGTTCTGTGGGTCAGCTACCTGGCCAGGGATAGAACTCATGGTGCAGTGTCAGGTGATGGCTTGAGAGTGCTGAGATTTAACCCCTGTGCCACAGGGAGACCCTCCACAAATTTCTTTCTCTTTATTTGCAATGGCCCTTCTGCTGGATCAGCTCCTTTGAAGCGATCCAACTTCTTTTCTTTAACAACATGACTTTCTTTTTCAGGGACGCACCTCAAGCATCACCAGTGGCATTTTATGTAAGTTATTCATAATTTATGGTATTGCACTAAACATGATGGAAATAGTTGAAAGATCATTTTTTATGTGAAGATGACTAGCACTACATGCATTTTAAGAGGTTACTTGCACCATGGGCTCACTACCATTGAAACAGGAGGTGGCTAGGAAGTTATTACAATCTTACAATATGAACTACATTAGAAGTGATACAGCTATTGATAGGGGGCTATGGAGGAAGGGAAGGAAACTTCCTGGGACAGGAATCTGTAAATACATATTTAGCATGGGCAGCACCTACACTGTATGACTAAACTTTTACTTTGAACTGAGATTCCTGCCCCTGTGATGCCCAAAGGAGTGCTGGACATTGACATTGTTGGATGTACCATGGTCTGAGAAACCTAGAAGCTAGTAACAACCTCTGGGGGCTGAACATGACCGATATGAAGAGCATCAACTATGACGGGCTATTCTGATGGACCGTTTGCTTATGACTCTTCTTGTCTTTCTTTAACTCATGATTAAAAAGCCCACTCAAGATAAGTGGTAGAACAATTTCTTCAAGGTTCTAGGCCCACATTCTCTCAGATCAGTGACCAACAATCTGAAAAATGATAGTGCTTGTAGAGTCAATTCCTTTTTTAAAAAGATTTTATTTACTTAGTTTTATGTAGAAGAACTGGAATGTAGGCCAGAGGTATATGTGGTAAGATGATTCACCAGAGACAGAGTGGGAAGCAGAGCAGATGGATTTACAAAGATAACTGCTGGAGGGGAGCAGCAGGTGAGACAAGAGAGTTTGCTGAGCCATGTGGGTCACCTCCCTGGCCTGCTCAGGGAAGGCACTCAGGCTAGAGCGGTGATAGTGCTGATACTTAACCCCGAGGCCACCAAGGAGGCCTCTAGATTCAATTCTGTCTTTGCTTATTTGCTTTTTGGTAGTGACAAGCAGCAAAACCCAGGCCTACTCCCAGATACTGCATCTTTACATTTATTTACATGTCTCTTGACTATAAATAGTGACATGTATAGCCTGTATTTGCATGTGTAAGTTCTCATAAATTTTATCTTTTTGTACTAGATTTTGTGTATGCTTTATGATGTGACAAAATGGACTATTACCTATATTTTACAAATTCATGACAAAACTCTTTCTTAATTTTTTCATTATTTCTAGGCCATATAAGGTCATCTGAGATTTTTTTCACAATTGTCACAATTTCAAACATGTTTTTCTAAAAAGGCTGTAAAAAAGTTGGCCCACACATTTCAAATCTGTGTTGCTCAAAGGTCAATTGTATATGTCTAAATTTGTGCTACTATAACAAAATATCATAGATTGAATAGTTTATAGATAATGAAATTTGTTTCTCACAGTTCTGAGGGTTGGGAGTATGAGATTAATGTGCCAGCACTGTTGTGTTTTGGTGTGGATTTGACCTGGATCACAGCTGCTGACTTCTTGTTTTCTCATACCATGACAAGCTTGCAGAGAGAGCTCTACCCTTTTTGATAAAGCACTAATGTCCTAATGAGATTATTGCCTACATACCCACCTCCTGGTAGATCACTTTGTGGACTAGAATTTCAACATGCGGATTTTAGGAACTGACACAGTCCATTGCTGGAGACAAATCTAGAACAGCTAAGAGGAAAAGTTGCTCAGGGCAAGGTGTGGGGAGGGATGCAGGGCTTCCATATCCTTTCTAGATGCCCTCTGGCAGCATCTCAGTGTGTTCACCAACATCTCAATGTGTTCTATTATGTAGGCATGACTAATGAAGTTATTCGTCATTGGTGATTAAGTTCATCTCCAGTTCTTCTCCAATTCTCCTTCCATCCTCAAAGATCAGAGGATGGGGCTGGAAGTTCCAAGCTTCTAATCAAGCCTGAAGTCATGCAGGGATACAACCAAGAATGGCCTTATTAGAACAACAAATGTACTGTAACTGAGAACACCCTATCGATTTAGAGCTGTCAGGAACTACGGACAAAGACCAAGTATATGTTTATCATATTGATTTTTTTATTTTTTTCTCAAAGATTTATTTATGTTTACAGAATAAACAGTACAGGGCAGAGGTGGGGTGTGGGGGGTGTGTGTGTGTGTGAAAGGATTCACCAGAGACAGAGTGGGGAGCAGAATAGGTAGATCTAATGAAATACACTGCTGAGGAGGGCAGCTGGCGGGTCAGGAGAGGTCTGCCACACCATGTGGGTCACCTTCCTAGCCAGGAATTGAACTCATGCTGCAGTGGCTTTGAAGAGCTTCGCAGTGCTGTGTTTCAACCTGTTGCGCCACCCGGGAAGGCCCTATCATATCAATTTCAATAAATGAGATTATGGACAATCTTGCTTCTATTATACCCTGACCCACCTCTCCTTCATCCCCACCAGAAATTACTTTGAAACTATCCAAGTTATAAATTTCATACTATTTCAACATTTATCTCTAAAAGATAAAATCAACTTAGCATAGCAATAATACCATTGGATTAAAAATGTATAGTCCAAAAGACTGACATATTTTAACTGTTATTAGAATGCTCTCTTTGGTAGCACAAGTACTCAAATTGGATCATATAGAGAACATTAGCATGGCCCCTGAACAAGGATAACAAGCAAACGTGTGAAGCAGCATTTATCTTTTCTGCTCCAGCCTCAGTGTACTCCAGCCCACAACACGTCATGACTTTGCTTGTTTTTACCCCATGCTGGCAAATGGACCACTTAAAAACCTTGCCTTGGGGGGGGGGGAAGGGAGGGAGATGCACGGGACTATGGTGGTGGCACAGGGGTGATTTGGTGATGGAAACCCGCGGGGATGACAATCGAGATGGAAAAAAAAATGTGCAAAATGATGTAAAAATAAACTTTGTAATAAAAAAAAAAACCTTGCCTTGGCTTCCCTTGAGAGTTAGTCCAGAAATTTTCTTTCTGGGGTTGCTTCCCTTTTGCAAGTCCTTGTCTAGATGTCTCTAAACTTAAGCTTGCTATTAGATTCTTTTATAAGGAGTCATAACCTGCTAAGGAGACCATGTTTTATTTTGGTTATTTATAATTGCCTATTTCTTCTTTTATAAATTGTCTATTCATATCCTGTTGACTTTTTATATATCAATCTTATTTTCATATTGCCAACTTTATCATCAATTGTATATGCTATTTATACATTTTAAATAGTTAAAAATTGAAAATTAACATTAGTTAAAAATAGCTGTTTAAAATATTCATGGTAAAGTAATATCATGATACCCTATAGAGTCATCAAAAAACATATATCTGTTAAAATCCACAGAATGTCAATGCCAAAAGTGAACCCTGATGTAACTTCTGTTCTTATGAGTTACAATGCTGTGTCAATGAAGGTTCACTGACTTTGGAAGATGTTAATAGTGGGGGAGGCTGTGCATGTGTTTATATGGGGGTGAGGGCATGATACAGATAACACTACATACTTTCCATTTAATTTTGTTGAGAACAAGAAACTGATTAAAAAGTTAAGTTTGTTTTTATAATATATACTGATCTGGACAGTTAATATATAAAATTATGGAATATATTAATATCATTTCTATCATTGAATATACCATTTAAATAAAAAATATAGATAATTGTTGGAAATATAATCTAACATGGAATATTAGACTCAAAACAATTATACAATGAAACTCTATAAACATACATTTTAGATTATTCAATTGTATAGTTGAGTAAACTTATTTTTTTTAATTGAGTATTTCTAGAGCAGTTGTAGGTACACCCCCAAATTATATGAAGGTACAGAGAATTCCTACATACTCCCTTCCCCCACATATGCATTATGGGTCTGCTTGATGTAAATGGCCTGTTTCACTGCCATTTTAGTTATGTGCAGTTCTGCATTTAAATACCAGGTCAGAACTGCTCAATTAGTTATAGGACTGAAAAGAATGTAGCCCATGGCGTCTTCCTGGTGGTGCAGGGGTTAAAAATAGGACCCTATCAAGCTATCTTGATAGTCAGTGCAGCATGAGTTCAATCCCAGACCAGGGAGCAGATCCACATGGTACAGCAGAACTCTCCTGTCTTGCTCACTGCTCCCCTCAACAGTGTGTTTTGCTGATCTGCCTGTTCTGCTCCCCACTCTATCTCTGGTGAATTTTCTCAGTCCCCCCACCCCCACCTCTGGCTTACACCTCAATTTTTGTATGCATAAATAAATAAAATCTTAAAAAAATAAAAAATGTATCCCAATCATGCAAGATGTCTTTCAAATCAATTAAAAGCAGGAAGCTTTATTACCTGGGACAAAATATCACTATATATTCTAACAGGGTGGTCCCAGGAAAAGGGAGGTACCAGGTTCTCTGCTCCCAAGGGAGGGTGGAGCAGGAAGGAGGAGAAGCTGAAGAGGACACTGAAGAGGAAGGAAGCAGGATGGAGAGCCAGAAGGAGACCTGAGGGAGGCACATAGAGCAGAGAGACATATGAAGAAGCTGTGCTTGCTTCTTGGTTGAAACATGTGGGTGAGAGACCCACGGGGAGGTTAACAATGACACCTTTTATCTTGGTTTTGATGTTGTTCTTTTTCTCCCATACTTGTTTGACTGCTTTTGGCCCTTTTCTATGAGTCCCACTGGAAGGTGCTTTAGACTTATGGCGGGCTTTCATGCCTTTCTTTGGGCCAGTCCTATTTGACTGGACATTTGCCTACGAGGGGTGGGTAATTTTGGGTGCTTGATTTAAAAACTATATTCTCTGTCTTTTCTGTATAGCACACTAATTGTATTAAAGTTCCTTTCCATGAAAGGACTTACATGTGTTGTCTTGATGTGGCAGATGTCAGAATGTAGAAGGTGAAGAAAACCTTGTGAGCAAAGCCCAATAGATAATTGACTCAGAATTTAGAAATTTTAATCTTTTTAAAAAGATGTATTTTTTTATGCATACAAGAAGTAGAGTACAGGCAGAGGTGTAGAAGGTGAGAGGATCTACCAGAGACAGAGTAGGAAGCAGAACTGGCAGATAACTGAAATACACTCTTGAGGGGAGCAGTGGGAGGGTCAGGAGAGGTCTGCCTTGCCGTGTGGGTCATCCACCCCGCCCTGCCAGGAATTGAAATAGTGCTACAGTGGCTGCAGATAGCTTCATAATGCTGAGAATAAACCCCTTGCCCTTCTAGGGAGGGTCCAGGAATTTAGAAGTGTTAGAAGCAGTGAATATCATCAGATTGAGCACCAACAATTAAGGCTTCAGTGGAGTTGAGATTCCTTATCAGTTCTTCTATTCTGTGCTGCACTGGGTGTGACATTCTAACAACAAACATTAAAAAGGACAAAAGGTCAAAATAACTAAAGAGGAAAGCAACAGAAACTATGCCACAAATTGAGAACAGAAGAATTTAGATTCATTTTAAGTCCTACTTTCTTTTTTGTGTCTGTGTCTCAAAGGTGGGCCACCAACATCCCTTGGAATTTTCTGATAGTGGCCAGTTTCATATGGTGCTTTCTTAATGTGACTTTGCAAGGAAACTGAGGATTTTTCATTCATTCATTTACCTACTGATTTAACATATTCACATGTTAAGTCGTTTGTGTGTGTGTGTGTGTGTGTGTGTGTGTGTGTGTGTTGGGTGACTGGGTTCTGTTCTAGGCGCTGGGGATATTGCGATTTGTGAGATAAAATTTCACCTCCTGTGGAGCTGACCATTTAGGGAATGACAGACATAAATAAAAAAATGAGTGAACAAACATCTAAGGTGCTGATAAGTGCTCTGAAGATGGGGTTGGGGAAGGAGACAGATATAAGGGAAAATTAGTTTAGATTATTGTTGTATAATCTGTCTTCCTTTTTCCCATCCTTTATAAAATTTCTTCATTTTTTATAGCTCCTTTCTACCTGCTAGATCATATGCTACCTGATTCGTAAAATCATTGGATAAAGCCAGTAAACTATCTGAAATTTACTTAGTTGAATTTTTTTAAAAGATTTATTTATTTATGCATACAGAACTGGGGTACAGGCCAGAGGTGCATGGGAGGTGAAAGGATTCACCAGAGACAGCGGGGAGCAGAACAGGCAGATCTATGAAGTACACTGCTGAGGGGAGCAGCAGGCGGGTCAGAAGAGGTCTGCTGCGCCATGTGGGTCACCTCTGGGGCTGGGGATCGAACTCACACTGAGGTGGCTATGGCTCTGGCTTGCTTGCAGTGCTGAGTCCTAACCCATTGTGCCACCAAGGAGGGCCCTTAGTTGAATTTTTTTTAAGTTAAGTTACTGGGCATCACAGTTGAACATGCCCCAAGTAAAACTTTTGATTCTCCTCCCATTTTCTACCCCATCCTCTTGTTCTTACTCTTGCCCCACTGAGGTCTACTTTCTGCACAGCCACACCAGTGATACTGTTCAATCACAAAACCATTCATGGAATTCACTGTTCTCTCCAACAGGTCTTCACAAAAAAATAAAATTTTTACCTTGATCTATGTGCTTCATAGAATCTGCTTCTCTCTGACCTAATTTCTGTTTAATTTCACTCATTAACTGTTTTCCAGTTGTGCTGGATTTTTTGAATCCGCCTCAGGGCCTTGCTGCTTGTTATTTCCTGCTGCCTAGAATCCTCCAAACTGAGTCTGTACCCTCTCTTCATTACAGTTTTGGTCTCCAAGTTCAAGAGACTCTCCCCAACTTTCTCATTTCAAATAATAAATACATATTCCCTGCTAAATTTATAGACCCACCAAATTATTCCCTGGAACTACATTATTCAGATTGGGTATTTATTATTCACTGTTCTGGTATATGCTGGTGTTATTTTAGCTTATTTGGTAGGTTATTTTTGGGGTCTGCAAATGTTCAAAAATGTTTCCATATAAATGGTAATATACTTAGCATTTCAGCTCATGAAAGGTTTCATAGGAATGCTCTGCTTTCAGATAGTGAGGGAAACCTATACATAATTCATCAATGATAAAGATACTTATTTTTATTCATCTCTGTTTTGAAAGTCTAAATAAAGTTAACAAAATTGACTTTCTGTTTGATATGTTCCATAAATAAAATACACTGTAAAATGAGCATAAATTTCTGACTATCCACACCAGGCAAGAACATAGATTGCAGGGCCTCTCTGATGGCACAGGGGTTAAAGTCTCAGCATCAAGGTATAGCCAACCACTGCAGTCTGAGTTCAATCCCCCAGCCAGGGAGCTGACCCACATAGCACAGCAGACCTCTCCTGCTTCACCCATTGCTCTCCTCAACAGCATATTTCAGTAGATCTGCCTGCTGTGCTCCCTACTCTATCTCTAGTGAATCTTCTTACCCCCTCACCTCTGGTCTACACCCCAGTTTCTGAATGTATAAATAAACAAAAATAAATCTTAAAAATAAATAGACAGCTCAAATAAATGGGAGAAAGGGAGCATGTAGATATTAGATAGCAACATATATTGGGGGCTTATCATGTTTAGAGAAAGTTTAAGGGACAGTACATCACTCCCTATGAAGCACTGAAGTAGGGTAAAATGAGCAATTACAGTAGAATATAGAGTAGAATTGAAGCTTAGGGCTGAATTTTCCTAAGACTAGCTTACTGGCAAGAATTTCCACTGGGAAGGCAAATAAAGACAGAAATCACCTATTTTGCAATATGGCTTGCTACACTGGAGTTATGTGACTTTACTTTCTGTTTGCTTTTTAAGTGCCACGTATAGAAAGCTGATGTGAAGGCAGAATACACTCTAGGGTTACTGCAGATAAGAATAATCTAGAATAGTGTTTATACCAGGGGACCGTTCTCCTTCTCTTCAACTTGTTGGCTAATCTCAGAGCTCAGAAAAGGAAAGGTCCAGAGGATTTTTTTTGCTTATCCAGAAGTCAGATGCTCAAATAAGTTCAGATATGGGAGGAAACTTTGAATTCATTTCCTCTTCCTACTCGCCTCTTCATTGTGCAGAAAATTAAATGCAAATCCTAAGAAGGAAAAAAATTTGTACAAGATCACAGTTGCAACTGCCAATAGGATTATACCCTAAGTTTCTAGCATTTGGTTCCATCTTTTTGTAATATATCAAGAACTTAGCTGTTGGTAAGACTGACTCTGACCCATAAGTAGGTCAAGCTTGAAATCAGTGGCCCAACACTTACCTCTTTTGAGACATCCAGCCTGTTTCAACCCTGGCTTTACCAACTTAAAGCCTATGTCTAGTTTCTCATATATAAAAGAAGATGATAGTATTTCTCCTGCTATGTTTCTATGTAGTACTAAATAAGCTAATATATTGAAGGTATTTAGAGTCATTTTTGGCTCTAGACCACCCAGGATATGTTAGGTATGTTCACTATCCCTTGGTCATAAAATTCTAAAAGTTTATGAAAAAAAGATTAAAGTTTTGTCTTGAAAAGAGGTAAGAAAATAAGGAGGCATAAATACTCCTATAGTAGAGCTAAGAAATGAGTCTAGGTGGAATGAGGTCAATTTAGAGACATAGGTAGTCACAAGATTGGTGAAGGGTGGAGCAGTTTTGCCAGCCTTAGAAGCTTAGGACTCCCCCCAGCCCATTAGAAATAGGGAATGACTGTAAGATGAAAAAAAGTATTGGGTATAGGATAAGGTAGATGGGAGAAAAGCAGGAGAAAAGAGAACAAGTAAATTATATTATTTAACTTTAAATTATGCAATTATATCATTAAGCACTCGTTTTCTTTTTCTTTTTTAAGATTTATTTGTTCATACAGAACTGGGGTACAGGCCAGAGGCTCAGGGGCAGCGAGAGGCTTCACCAGAGACAAAGTGAGGAGCAGAACAGGCAGATTGATGAAGTACACCGCAGAGGGCGGGTCAGGAGAGGTCTGCCACGCCATGTGGTCACCTCCGGGGCAGGTGGGAATTGAACTCATGCAGAAGTGGCTTTAGCTTTTCAGTGCTGTGCTTTAACCTGCTGCGCCACCAGGGAGGGCCCAAGCACTTGTTTTTTTAAGGTCACCGTTCAGACCACATGGTAGTCCCTTTTGGGGACAGGCTAATGTCCTTCACTCGGTCCCCTCTCCTTTTTCCATTAGTTGTAGCACTGCCCTCCCCACAACCTCCAGCACTTTCTCTTCCTTTTGGTCAATTAAAAGTGAAATGGGGAAAGGGAACATAATTTTTGTTATTCCTTGTGATCTGAGAAAATCTTTCCCGGCTTTAGCTTGTGAGATTCTTATTTTCTCTATCATAAAGCCTATTTAAGAAAACTGACCTCTGTTGTTTATTTCCCCTAGCATAACCATTTTCTTGAATTTTTAATACTACATTCTGGCATTAATAAAAACTCTTTATAAGAGTATTTATATATATAAACATTAGATCACCCAAAGCCAAGGAAACTTTTAAAAGGTAAGTCCTTAGCTTGATTTTAGATTCTATATTTAATCCTGCTGGAGAAAGAAGCACTCTTGGGAACTTTCCCAGAGTATGCCAATTAGCTCAAAATGAATACTTTCCTTTCTGTCATTGGAGAAAAACTGTCCAATAAAAAAGCAGTTCAGCTCCTACACCCACTCTGTGTACAAAATAAGGAAGTGTGTTTGTGCATGCTAATAAGTCACGCTTCCGGTTGCTGGACAACCAGTGACAAATGTGGCTTTCATCAACTCTTATAATGTTACCTACAAGCTCAAAAATAAATGAGACTCAGAAAATTCGATATTCCAGGATGTCTTTATAAATTCGATATTCCAATAACATACACATTTCTGACAGATTTCCAAGGCAGTGGCAGCTTTTCTCACCACTGCATGCATTTTTCTGTTGTTCATGCACTGCAGCTATGGTATATTTATTTCCTTCCACTGACAAGAAAATATATGAATATCATTTAGAAAGAAATATTTGGCCTGTTTCAGGCATCTCTCTTAATAGCAGTACAGTAGCAGATGTTGCTTGGCAATAAACTGAGTTTAGCTTCTTGAAGGTATAATTTTCACCGTGTCATTCTGTAGCATTACCCCAGCTACAATAAGGGTACAAGATTAATTTGTTTTTATGTTGCTTTATAAGTGGACAAAGTATCTCATTACTCTTTTTAAACTGGCTACTTACAGGCTCCTCCAATGCACCATAAAATCTTCAAAGAATAATAATACTGCTTATTTTTATGGGGCACTTACATTCTTTGCCTAATTTAATTCTTGTGGCAATTAGCTAAGTTGTCCAGGACAGGTTATACTTAGTGCTGTTTTACAGATGACAAGACAGGGCAAAGCAAACTCTTTGTCTAAAGTTGTGTATTAGTTAAAACAATTTTAGTACAGGTTCCAGACCAGGTAGATAGTCTGTGATTCAAAGACATTTCTCAATAATTAGAACTTGTTTTCTCTTTCTCACTCTTTCTATCTAGCTTTGTATAATATGCAATAACTGAATAATTTCTTTTCTTTTCTTTTCTTTTTAAAATGCTTGAGACTGAATGCCTAGGCCACCAGGGAGGCCCAATAACCTAGTTAATTTCTAACTTAAAAGAGACAGAAAAAGAAAAAGGAAGATGAATTAGAATCCAGTATAATACTTAAAGAACATCCTATTTGACTAATTGATGGTGTTTGGTGTATGAGGTTCTTGGTCCTGCTGAGAAAGAATTCAGCAGACATTCCTATTTATTAGCATACAGCAAGTTTATTGAGGAAAGGAGAATAAAGAAAGAGAGACATCTGCATAGACACTGTCTGAAAATCAAAAACTGCATTTTTCAAGGACAAGATGTGTTCTTTTACAATATTGTTTAATGGAATTATTGTGGAAATCATCACCTGGGGGTCTGATTAGGTTGATCTTCTAAAATCAATACTCTGGGCCTTACTGGTGGCACAACAGCACTATGGAGCTCTCCGCAGCCATGGCAGCATGAGTTCGATCCCACGCCAGGAAGGTGAACTCATGGCATGGCAGACCTCTCCTGACCTGCCTGCTGCTCCCCTCAGCAGTATATTTCACCCGATCTGCCTGTTCTGCTCCCCACTTTCTCTCTGGTGAATTCTTTCATTTTCCATACCTCTGCCTGTACCCCAGTTCTTGTGTGCATAAATAAACAAATCTTTAAAAACAAGTCAATAATCCTCTTTCCCTCCACCCCAGCTGATATCTTTATTGACTTTACCTCAGATTCCTGGAAATTTCCATAGCCATGTTCAATCTAAGATTCATTAATTGCCCCTCCCTTCCACCCCTGGTCTTTGTCCTTGTAAGAACTTCCATCCTAAATGTTCCTACTCTGAGATTCCATCATAATGACAGTGCGCATTTTTCTTGATATGCACCTACAGTCTCCTAACCCCTTTCAATTCTTGAATCTAGAGACTACATTTATATCCATTCGTTATTATAAACCCTGAACTTAGTTAGCATGCTTGTTTTGTGGGGGAAAGGAGTGTAGTCTGGAGGCCAGGAGGGGGTGGGGATTAAAGAATTAACCAGAGACAGAGTGCAAAACAGAATAGGTGGGTTAATTGAAATACACTGCTCAGGGAAGCAGCAGGTGAAACAGGAGAGGTCTGCCTCACATAGTGAGGGGCCTGAGTCTCTACACATCTGGCATCACTGGCCGCCTACGGCGTCTAGTCTTGGGTGTGTTCTGACTGGTGATCTGAATTAGCATTAAGGACCTTCAGCTCTTTCCATTATAGTCCTAATGTCAGGAAATCCTTGGTATTCCCATTCACTCCCTTATCCATACAAGTCTCCCAAACTTGTCTTCTGGGCAAGGAATGGGGGCTTGGTTTTTAGATTTTAGTGATGGTACCACAAGACTATACACATGAAAATTTACTTTGAAAAATGAATATAATGAAATGAAATAAATAAAGTGAATTTTATTTAAAATAAATAAAATGAATGAAAATATTTCTTTGATTAACATTGCCCCAAGAAAATTTCAACTAAATGATTTTAAGCTGGAGGTACTACCTGTATAACAGGGCCCTCCTTGGTGTTACCCTGGTGTACCCCAGTTCTGTATGCATAAATAAATACATCTTAAACAACAAAAACAAAATACGTAACAAACCAAATCAGTGACTTAAAATGGCAAAGGTCTCTTTCTAGCTTATGCTCTCTGGCTATCCTGGATATTCGACTGGGTTCTTCATTGTCACTTGGGGACCCAGACCGAAGACAGTGATGATCAGGAGCAGGGTTATTTGCAGTGGCAGAGGGAAGTGAACCTTGTGGACTTTGCAGACAACATTAAATGCTCTCATTTTAAAAAAATAACATAATGGTTTATTTTTACATCATTTGGTGACTTTTTCCATCCCAGTTATAATCTCTGTGGGCTTCCCATCACCACATCACCCATGTGCCATCACCATAATCCCGTGCATTTCCCTCCCCCCTGCCATTTTGATCCCATTCCCCACTCTACCCCCATAAAATGTCTCTGGTATACAGTTGTTCATTATTATTATTATTTTCTCCCCTGGTCCTTAATACTCTGGCTATGAGTGAAACCACCCGGTATTTTTCCTTTACTTGCTGGCCTATTTCACTAAGTAAATACTCTCATTTAATTCTGCCACACCCACTCACAATTCATGGAGGTGAACGAGTCACAGGCACCTGTCTTTTATAGCACTAGCTATTTCACAGGTAGGTTCTGCCAGGGTGGAGAGTGGGCATCCCGCCCAGGCTTCAGTGGTGCTGATCATGCATTTCATTTCCTTGACTTGGATTCCTCTGCAATTCAAGTACAAGATGCATTTTGTTTTATATCATTTCCTAATACATATTTTAAAAGTACAGTTGTCCTCAAAATAATCCTCCACCCCCCCCCCCAAAAAAAAGGTGCATAGTAAAATTAAGTACTTAAGCAGGGTCAAATAGAAATTTAGAGGTAGAAATAGAAAAATAATTCAGATCTCCATACCACTGGGAGTAAAAATAACTCAAGAATCCCAAACACCAAATCATAACATAGATATGGAGGGCTATGTTCATTTGATTCTTCTGGACATTATACAGGTCCTTCATGTTGAGTGAATTCTGTGATGAAATTCTTTTTATAGCATATTATATTTAGTTATGCTTCACTGATGCAAACATATGCATATTCTTCAGGACAGCCAGACTGACCTTATCATATGACTGGATCAGTCTATTATAGCAAAAGGATGCAGCAAAGTCATAACGTCCTCAAAAGCCAATTTGCAAGTACTTTAAAAAGGTCAAAACTCCAGCAAGTATAATTAAAGATGTTTTAGGTTCCCAAGCTTAAAATTTACAATGTCAACAGTTCCTTGTTACCCAAAGTTTTCTCATGTTTGTGAGAACTACTTTATTATCTGCACCAAATTTTGGTTTGATATATTATAATACATGTTGCTACACTATTTTTAAAAAAGATTTGTTTATTTATGTGTACGAAACTAGGGTAGGGACCAGAGGTACAGAGGCAGTGAAAGGATTCACCATAGATAGAGTGGGGAGCAGAACAGTCAGTTCGGCTGAGGGTAGCAGCGGGCAAGACAGGCAAGGTCTGCTGTATGTACCATGTGGGTCACCTCCCTGGCTGGGGATTGAACTTGTACTGAAACTGCTGCAGCTAGCTTTGTAGTGCTGTGCTACCAGGGAGGGCCCCATGTTGCTACATTATTGATGAACAAATTCTAAATTCAAAAGTAACTCAATTATATTTAAAATTTAATCAGCAAAATGCTCCCTCCAAAACATTATCGAAAGATATATGATGGCCCTCCCTGGTTGTGCAAAGGATTGAAGCACAGCACTGTGAAGCTATTGTGGTCAATGCAGCACATATGAGTTTGATCCCTGGCCAGGGAAGTGACCCACATGGTGTGGCTGACCTCTCCTGACCTACCCACTGCTACCTTCAGTAGTGTTTTATAGTATATCTGCCTGTTCTGCTCCCCACTCTGTCTCTGGTGAATCATCTAACCTCCCACACTGCTGACCTGTACCCCAGTTCTGTATGCATAAATAAATAAATCTTAAAAAAAAAAAGAAAGATGTATGCTAGAATGTCATAGTAGCAATACCTGACATCTATCATAAAAATGAATTCATGAGTTCTAATATATTCATAGAGTAGGATAAAATGAATGATAACTGTATGCAATAATACGGAATCTTACAAATATAAAGTTGAGTAAAAAAGCCAAAAACAAAAGATGCAAAGTTTATGATTCTGTGCATACGAAGAGCAAAGATAGGTAAAACTCATCTGTGTTGCCGAAAGTCAGACTAAGCAGTAATGGCAGGTATTATGACAAATTTCCAGTAATAATTTGTTTTTTGATCTGATGCTGGATACACATGTATATTTTGACAGACAAATATACAAATGTGTGTATACAGATCCATATTGCTTTCAAAGAGTTATAAAAAGAAAAGATATTCCAAGAATCCTATGGATATTAAATTTCCAGCCAACATAATACTTCTTAGTATCATTCTGTAACTGGTTTCTACACAGTGTTCAGAGAACGTAGGGAAAGGTGGCTGTGTTGGGGCTGAGGTGTGCCCACCTGCAGGTGTTCTTCCTCCACCCATCCCAGTGAGCCCTGGATCTCATAGGCCCAAGACCCTGCTCTGATCTGTGTGCATACTGGAGTAGGATTTTTCCCTCTTTTATATGGGTTCTAAGATTCTAAATAGATCACAAAGGTATGAGCTAAATAGACCAATCAGGTTTATTAATTATTCGGTTTTAAAATGGAAAATGAATTGGTTGGTGCTAAATAGTCCAATCAGATGCTGAGGACTGAGAATGATTCAATCAGATTTGCAGGGTGGGGGTCCTTGAAGGACATATAAAGTAAAGCAAGAGCCAGCTTGATTCATTCTATGTCTATTATCTGAAGAAAGAAATATCAGGCAATCATCCTCCAGAGAATAACTCAAGGAGAAATGGAGACGGAGATAAATTAGTAAATGCAACCTACCAACCCCCTGAGCTGAAACCCCAAGAGCACACTGAGAGCTGGGGAAAAGGCAAGAGAACCCCAAGATCCACATGTTTGGTTAAATACCAAGCCTGGCTGCTTAACTCCACCCTCAATTCCCAGCAATCCTCCCTTTGGTGATGATGACATTATGGGATTTGTAGTTCTTAGTGTCTTGGATTTCCAGGTCTGGGTAAGGGTGGAATCCATAAAACCTGTGTTTGTGTTCAATTAAGTCATCCTCTACCCACTCCCCCAGCAGACTCTTTACTCTTCCAAAATATTAAGTTGTTCTAGGTCAGGATGTTTACTCTGCTGCCTGAACAGTCATTGATTGCACAGCTGACATGTCCTTCTCATTCCTCCAGTCTCAACTTAAATGTGAGACTAGAGTTCTCATGCAACAACCTTCCCTAACACCAAGCTCCTGGTATTTTCTGTATCCACACCTTGTCTAATTCCCCCTTAATTTATTATTATTTTGTTTACCTGTTTGTCTTCTTCCTCTTCTTTCTCATATTGTATGCTTTATGAGGACAGCAGTCTTCTCCATTTGTATCGGGATTGTATCCCCAGCACTTAGCAAGTGCCTCACATATAAAGGATCTTCCATAAAAATAGAAATACTCGTCAAATGAATGATACAGGGATCACAAGATGCCTGTTCAGTAACAAAGAACGTTGCATTGTGGGTTTTCAAAGAACAGCAGAGAAACCAGATGCTTTCCGAGTCCTCTGCCGAAAGCGTTGGCATTCCATTCTTAGTTAGCTACTTATCACAACTACCGCCCCCTTGCGCCAAGTGACACACACACCCCCCTCCTCCACCCACTGGCTCCGTACCAAGTTTCCGAGCCCGCTCACCGCTAAAGTACCCCTCATTGGCCGGCGCCAAAGATCGTTAGAAGGGCGGGGCTGTCACTGCGAGCCGCTAGTGGCCCAAGTCTACGTCACTCTGCGGAGAGCTGCTAAAAGTCAGCCAAGTCAATTGCAGTTGCGGGGAGGCTCGTTCCCATAGGAATCTGCGATTGGCTGCGAGGGCAGTTGGCGCACCACCTTGCCAAGCACGCATTGGTCGGAACTGCCGTCAGTCCCCGGAAACGGACTTTCCCTTCTCCATCTGACCCACTGCTGGGCAAAATCTCGATTATTTTCAGCAGACGAGCCAGCGTCTGTTCTACTTGCTCCAGATATCTGAAACATCAGTGAAGGCAACCTTATTTACCGACCTAGAAAGCCCCTCCCCAAACCTCCGTTGGCTAATTTAAACTTTTCCAGAAACGTAACCATCAGGAGGTAAGGACCTAGAAGATGCACTTCATTTATTTTCTGTAAACTGCTAAGAATGTTATTTACAGGCTGCGTCGCATCCCACTGCCCGGGGTGCTGGCAAGGGAGAATAAGCGCAGGAGGATTCCCTAGGGAGGAGAAGGGCACTGTATATTTATTTTGTCCCAGTTTCCGCGGTGCCCCGCCGTCAGTATCTGGGTCCTCTATGCTCGGCTTTCTTCTCTTTCGAAGTCAGTGGCAAGTCGGGCGGGGCCCACTTCGGCTGGGGAGCTGTGTCCGCTTATTTCCTGCCAAACCTGGATGGCGCTTGGCCTTGAACTTGACCGCGGGCAATAATAGCCGGTTGCCGAGCAAAAGGAGTGTGTCGGGGTTGGAAGGAAGAAGGGTAAGAAGGAAGAAGGGACCGTGGAAGCAAGGCAGGGGCTGCCAGTCTGTGTTCACCCTTAGCCGACCCGGTGGTTTGCTACTCCGACCCCGGGACGCGAGGATGCTGTAGGGGTGAGAGCCGCGTCGCCACCACAGCTGCGGCGGGGTAGAGGGAGAAGTGGCGACACCCGGGATCTGAACGCTGGGAAGGCGGTTGGGAGGCGGAGACCGGCGGCGGAAGGTGCTGGGGGAGCCCAGCCAGCTGCATTGCTGCGCGCGACGCCCGTGGGAGGGCAAGCTTCCTGCCCTCCGTCACTCGGGCCACTCGCCTGTCCCAGCCTGCCAGGCGAGCCCAGGATCCCTGGCTGTGCACCGGTGAGCTTTCCAGGGTCGAGTAGAGAAGGATGCAGGGCGTTGGTTGGTATTGATAGTAGGACCTGTCTTTTGCTTTCCTGGGAGAATCTGCGAGCTCAAGGCCTTGTGGCTGGTGATGTCTTTTTTTTTTTTTTAGAAGCCGCTTTCTGTAGATTAGAGATTTCTCAGAGGACACAAAGACAGACGACTGGTGGAAATAACCAGGAATATGGACTCTCCTAAGGTCCACTGGCCTTTCTGTGCGTCAGACTGGAATTGTACAGCAAGGCCTCTTCAGTTCTTTGCTTCCCCTGCCAATGCAGAGAAAAGAATGAGACTGTGTAGCAGTTCCAGAATGAGCTACCAAACCTACAGATAATAATGGTCTTGAAAAGCAGATAGGGTGCGGTGATGGCCCAGCTATGCTGCCGCAGCTGGAAGAAAAGCAGATAGCTTTTAATTCCTGAGGAGTGAGTCCTCGCTAATGATTTTTTTTTTCTTTGCCTTAGTTACTTTGTATTTACCATAGACACAGCTATCTTTTTTTGACTGGAACCTTAGAGAAGATGGTGGTGTAGTATAGAGGAAAGGAAAATTCTTAAATGAAGTCTAAAGGTACAGGTTTGGAGCATGGTCTGTGACTTGGATCCATATTAACTAAAATTTCAAAGATATCTATGGAATTAGAATAATAACTTCTTTTCACTGCTCCCATTTTCTTTTTCCCATTAACAGAACATATGCCCACATCAGCCTGTTGGATTTTTTGTTGTTTTTTCCTCAGGTAAACTACATTTTCTCCCCTCCCCTCCCCCCAACAGCTTACTGATAAAAAAAAAAGATGAAGTCCAAATTTCCTGAAATATATTCATTTTTTTAAATAGTCAGTAAATGCTTGGTTTAGGAATATTTAGATTGTCTGTCTTTACATTGTGGAAGTTACTGATAGGAAGCCCCCCCCCCCCCAGTACCACTTTCTAGTGGGAAGATAAGAATAGTTTCTGAAAATGCTTTTTTGCTGAAGGCATCAACCCAAGCTGCTTTCAGTAGTACTGATCCTTGGGACTACTGAATAATTTTGGCATGGGCTTAGAATGGGAACAGTAAACTGCCTTTCTGACCTGCTTTCAGTAACCACGGGCAAGTATGCCTTGCTGCCAGAGACAGTCTGTGCCTCCTTTTCCAAAAATAAAATTGGACAGCTCTGGGGTATTTAAACCATTGAGGGATTATAAAATGGGACTAATATGAAAACATAAAATTGGCAGCACCATCTTTTAGGTTTCGCTGTATATATGGCTTTTCTTCAATCCTTCGTTGGCTTTTATTTTGAAACCAAGTGTGAACTTAAAAGGTTTACTAAAGACCAGTGCAGTTGTATTCCTTCCTGATGCTTTTCACCTGAAATTTCTTACCCAGGATGTGGGTTTTCACCACTGCTCTCTTGTAGAATTGCTCCGCCAGTTTTGTGGTTTCATCTTACTGCCAATTAATCCTCTTTGTGGAGCTCCACCCTCTAGTCAGAATTTTTAAACCAGGGGCCAAATTTGATCTCTAGTTAGACTTCTGTGTCAGAACTTTACAGCATTAGATTAACCAGTTACAGCATGGAAAGGTTTGTGGTCACACAAACCAATGCAAAACTGATGAAAAAGGAAAGTATTTTCAGGTGATAATCTGTGGACTATATATGTTGGTAAAAATGTAAAATTGTATGTGTGTGTGCATGTATGTACTTACACCTGAAAAAAAGTATGTGATTAAAGTCCATTTGTGTGCCATACAGTTTTATTTTGATTGGGAAGTACAATGCATTTGGAAAAAACAGTTGAACATTATGTTTTTCTTCTAGTAAGTAGCTATCAATATAGTTTAGATTACTTATGTAACCTGCTATGAAGCTAGGGTTCCAATCAAATCATTTATCTTGATTTTCTTAGTTTTGGGGCTTACCTTTGCTAGTAGAATATGATATGTGGCATAATTGTTCTTGTGCTCTGACATTTTTGTGTCTTCAAATGGCTTTGCAAACAGAATTCTGCCCTTTGACTCTTTTGTATTTGACTTTTAAAGATTGAGTATAATGTTACCATGTTTTGTATAAGTTAGCTTTAATTTCCAATCGAGGAACTGACAAAGGATTCTTGAATAACTTTTAAAGTTTGTAGGTAAACTCACACCAATTTATAATTATTATACTGACAAATACTAAAAAAAAAAAACATTCTCAGGTGTTTGATAGTTTGTTTCTACTTTTTTTTTTTTAAATTTGGGATCATAGAAACGTTTTATATACTCTTGCTTACTAGTCATTCCCAGGGGCATTTTGAGAGTTGGGGACAATGATAGATGATTTTGAGGCTCTGGATAATCTTTTCTTGAACTCTAGGTTTAGTTCAGTGTTGTTATTTGGCTTGGGAAACACAATTGCTCTTTGGATTGTTTCAATCTTAAGGGTTTTGTATGATGTAGTTGTATTGTGTGTAGAAGAGAGAAAAGCTGGAGCTGTTATTGTAAATATCAATCAGTTGTTCATAAATTTGTTTATCAAGCAAATCAATAAATTGCTTGTCTCATTCCCATTGCCACCAAGTTCCTGTGATCACATGGACACAACTGGCTTATCCTTGTGCCTATGGAGGGAGGCGCTTGTGTGAACCAGTTAACACTAACCATTGTAATATATAAAGTTTAGAAAATTGAAAAATCTTACAATAAACCTTTGATCCCATATTGTGTCTCTTTGTTAAAATCTGGCCACTTGTTGGGTACAGAACTATCATATATATATATTTTAAGACATTTTATTTATGAATACAGAACTGGGGTACAGGCCAGAGATGTAGGTGTGGTGAGAAGATTCACCAGAGACAGAGTAAGGAGTCAGAACAATCAGGTCAACAAAGTACACTGCTGAGGGGAGCAGCGGGTGAGACAGGAGAGGTCCGCCATGTCATGTGGGTCACTTCCAGTGGCCAGAATTGAATCTGCGCTGAAGCAGCTGCTGCTTGCTTGCAGTTCTGTGCCCTAACCCATTGCGACACCAGGGAGGGCCAGAACTATCATATTTTTTAGTTAGTTGTTTTTTCTTTTTTCTATCTTTTGTAAGAGATTTTGTTATCATTAACATGTGTCCCTCCCTTTTGTTCAGAACAATGAAGTCCGTTGTACTCTATTTTCTTGCTACTCAAATTGTGGACTTGCTGGACCAGCAGTTCATATCATCAGATCATCAGGGAGCTGGCTAGAAATGAAGCTCTCAGACTCCACCCCAGAGTGAATCAGAATTTTCATTTTAACAAAATCTCCAATGATTACAGATTAAAATTCGACATGCCATTTTTCTATACAATCTATGCACATTGTCAAATTTTTATAGAATGTAAGCACTATGAATTGGCTAGGTAATTTGGTTCGTTTATTAAATTTACTGTTCTTATGGCTTTTTGGTTAATATCTGTTGTATATTAACAGTATATCATGTATATTCATGATATTCAAATTGCCGATAACTCTCTCTCTTTCTTTCTACTCAGTTGCATCATTTTTGTTGAAGACATCCATTATTCCATTGACCATTCCCTCATTACTGAGTCCTTTGGAGTTGAGTTATGTCAACAGCTGCCTTAATTACTTTGGTTAGAAGTGGTGGGAACCAGGTGAGGAGGAGAGTGTTGCTTAACTCCCGCCTGCTACAGGAAGACAGGCGGGTGATCCCCATCTGCCACATCTCCACTTCAGAGCCCAGATGTTCTCGGTTTGACCCAGATGGTAGTGGGCGTCCAGCTACCTGGGATAATTTTGGGATCTGGGACAACCGCATCGATGAGCCAATTCTACTGCCTCCCAGTATCAAATATGGCAAGCCAATTCCCAAAATCAGCTTGGAAAACGTGGGTTGTGCCTCACAGATTGGCAAACGGAAAGAGAATGAAGACCGGTTTGACTTTTCTCAGCTAACAGATGAGGTCCTGTACTTTGCAGTGTATGATGGACATGGCGGACCTGCAGCTGCTGATTTCTGTCATACCCACATGGAGAAATGCATCATGTATGTACAATGACATTCACTCTGACCTTGCAGCTTGCCTTATGTCCAAGTTTAAACTTTGGCTGACATATTTAGTGCTAATGTAATTATTTAAGTGGTTTCATGCTGTTTTATAATGGAGCAGTGGCTTATTTATTACTGATGTTTACCATTTAAGAAACATATGTTTTAACAATGCCCCAGGCAAGAGTATTGACTAGAGTCTACAGGACTTGACTGTGGTCATTTCAAATGAATTAATATGAAGTACATGATCTCATCTACTATGAGATTAATGGGAAACATTTTTTTCCAGGGTGGGAGGGGGAGGGAAATTTCCTCCTATTCCTCTGGATTTTGCTTGGACTGCTTGAACAATCAAATTAACAACGAACAGGTCAGTAGGAGAAAAATCCAAATTTAATTAGAGTCATGCATCCCTTAGTGGGGGAAATGTTCTGAGAAAGTGTGTCCTTGTGCACACCTCATAGAGTATAATTACACAATTCAGATGATGTAATCTGCTGCTCACTTAAGCTCTGTGATATAGCCTATTGGGACAACCACCCTATATATACGGTTCATTTGTTGACTGAACATTAGTAAGTGACTACGTGATCTGCAAATAGACATATACATAGAGATGAACCAAAGTGGAGTTACATATTCCCACCTATGGTATGAGTCCTGGGGGGTTCAAGGAGAAAGGATGATGAGGACAGTCATGTGATAAAGGGGAGATGAGTCACTTGATAAAGAACACATGATCTATAGTGAATTACGTTTGCTCAGCCACATAGGTTATTTAGACAGAATGGTTGTTTCTGGTAGTTACCCTAATTAATTCTAACTAAAACCGCCGATTTTAATTTTTTTTTTTTCTGGTACCAATGGCCTTTATTGGTGACAACAGGAAATAAAGAGGGTGAAAATTCAAGGGGACGGATACACAGCTTGGCCTTCCAGGGATATTCCAAAGGCTTGGAGGCTATTCCTGGAAAGCCAGTTTTCATTCTCTGAGGCATGGCCTCAGTTTGACATAATCCCATTGTGACACTGACAGCCTAGGGGGGCCTTGTCCTCCTTCCTCAGTGCATGGCATACAGTGAGTGCTCCAGCAAATGGTAACTCATCCAAGTGGTGTGTATGGTTTTGAAAACATGCTGAAAGTAGCTTTAGATAATTGGCATAAGTATGGGGAACATATTGAGTGTGCCTTTTTTAGTGTTCTTTAAGGAAATAAATGTTTATGATGATTATTGGTGTGGTTTGACCATCCCACTACTGGTCATATATGGTAAAGTAGGGGGAGAACAGGGACACTTATGACAATGGGACCACTTTTCTTCCTGTGTATAGTTATTCATACTGGTCATCAGTTGAATCATGAATGTTTTTTCCATATTCCACAGAGGAAATAGTGGCTTAATTTAACATGAAGGAATGCAACCTCTCAGGGTTGTGATAGTGAGGATTCCTCTTTACAGATAGGGTCCCTAGACTTCTGTTGACCTTAAAGGCTTATCTCTGCCTGATTCCCAATTTGACTAGCTGACCTGTGAATTTCAAGCATCTTGAAAGTCAAGTCATGGGGGAGGGGGGTTGTCCATTGTATGGGAGTGAGTGCTAGCTAGAGTGACCTACAGAAGATTTGAAAGCAATAGTAAAATGATTTTAGGGACTCTTTTTTTTCTTTCCCATCCAGGGACTTGCTTCCTAAAGAGAAGAACTTGGAAACTGTATTGACCTTGGCTTTTCTAGAAATAGATAAAGCCTTTTCCAGGCAGGCCAACCTGTCTGCTGATGGTAAGTAAAACAATCACAATCCTGGGGGGTTGGGGGGAGGGTTTGGGAAATGTTGGAGAATGGAAACAATTTAAACCCTCAGGGGTGGGAATTTTAATGTAAGTTTATTTGCAAGGATGCTTATGTCAAGATGACTTTATGTAAAGAATTACTTTAAATGCTATTTTTGGAATTCAAACTAATGTTAGTAATTCAACTATTAAAAGGTTAACCTTTTTTTAAAAAAATCTGTTTGATTGTTCATTTTATGGACAAGATGGCTATAGTATGAAAGGGTTTATTGTTATTGTTTTTGTTTTTTTTAGATGAGTCTGATGAACAAGTAGATGAGTCTGATGAAATACACTACAGGGTAATCGTATCTAGCCAGGGTGGTAATTATCTAGACTAGAAGAAATTCTTAATTGGTCCTAGGTAGGAAAGGATAATGGTTAATATTTGAATAACTAGAAGGAAGATATTTTTTCTTCTACTTCTTAATAAAAGCTAATCGTGTGACTTTCCTGGGTAACTATTAATATTTTTTGTTTTTATGTGTTAAACAGAAGAGCATATTAGCTGAATTTAAAAATTAAACTTCATGAACTGTGTGTCCTTAAAATTTGAAAGTGAAATGTTTTTGATTTTGATTACATTTATCAAAACCATTTTTAGAAAATGTAGTTAATATTTGTAGCTAGCTGGCCCCCAAATCTCTTACTCATTTTAAGTTAATCTTAAAAACTTGTGCTGTGGCTATATAAATGTGCTTATAGCCCTAATAAGTGACTTGGAAATGAATCATGCTATAATATTGATCTGTGCTATAATATTCATCCTTTTGTTTGAAGGAGGTCAGAGTGCATCACAGATAAGGAACTGAAACTCAGAGGTAAAGGTCAGTTGCAGAATCAGTGCTGGGGTTTTCCTGGCACCCATCTTTGCCTCTCTCATGGGCATATTTAATAATGAATGATGAGGATTAGAGAAGGCAATTCTTAGGATGGCCCAATTTGCCATTTTAAGAGTTTTTTCCTGCTCTTTTTTGAAAACCTTGCATCGTATACCTGAGAAAATCAGTAGAGCTCACTCACAGCAGGGATTTATTTTCTCATTTGCAGATCATTCAGGCCCATTTTCTCTTTTCCTTCATTTTTTTGCACTTTCCCCTTCCAGCTCTCTTCTTACAAAAAGAGGACTTGAGAGAGGTAAATTTTAAAAAGATTTAGCTCTTGTGCCTAATGGGTAAGACAAAAGAAGGACAAGAGGACAATAAAAGACACACTTTATTATGGTTGTATTTTTTTTTTTTTTTACTCTGAATATTGGTATGTTCCTATTTCATCCAAAAGGTGGTCCCTATTGGTGCTTAGTGGTATAGCAGATGGGTGTGCCTTGTTCAGTAAACAGTGCTTATTTGGCAAGGTTTTCAGAAAAGAACATTCAAAGGCATTAAAATATGGTCAATAATCAATCATTCATCCTGCATGGGTGTAGTCAGCCCTTTTGTAAAGGACTGTAATGACTAACATGCTTAAAACATGAAGATTAGGTGTGAAGTAGAAAACCCCTTCCATTTATCACAAAATAAGTTTTAATTAAAAGAATTTTCAACCTAGCGGGAGCATGTATATAACCTACATATCTTAAAAAATACTCTCTAAAGATGCCCTGTGCAAAATCAGTCATAAAAATGTAGATCATTTCTAATGATGAAATTAAAATGTGTTCAATTTAATTCTTCTGTCATATGAGGTAATGATTCCAGAACTTTTGTAAAATAATCTAAGATTTGTTTTTCATTTAATGGTCATTTGTTGTGAGTATAATGTTGCAAGAAAACGATGCTTAATGTGTTACTGAAAGAAAAAAGGTCCTTTATGACCTTGTTTTTAAGTTTTACTTGATACATACTCTGTCAGATCAATTAGTATGTGTGTTTCTTAAAATACATTTTTTGAGGACAATTTGAAAATTTATATTCTTAATAAGTGATCAATACTTTCAAATTGCCAAAAATTGTTTTTTGCTATTTGGGCCCATTTTTATCAAGTATATTAAAGTCATTAAGAATAGAATGCTGTGTGTTTTTAACTTTTAGATTTGTGGGTTAGATTTGAACGTTATTGAATTTTTTTTTAGTTTTTGGTAAGAACTGAAGCAGTATCAGTATTATAAGAGTAGATGGTATCTTCTCAGCTTAGAGATAGGCTGGATCAGTGATTCTTAAATCAATTATGAAATTATGTACAATTTGCCCTCTCCAGTTTCTTTGAGTTCACTTCTAGTATCAGCCCCTTTTTCTTGAATCTTTCCTGTGGACAGCTTGAGTGCAGGAAACACATCTTACTCAGTTTTGAATCTCCCTAGTTCTGCACACAGGGAGACACTCAGTTACCTGCGCTGAACTGATCTCCACTGCTTACTTTTATCTCAAAGTATTTATTCTTTGATATCCTAGAGCAGAATTGACCAATTATTTACATTATGTATATATGTTAATGAGTTATCCTTTCTGGGTAGATTTGAATTTAAGCAGGGAATATCAAAATTGGTTAAAATATAGGAGTGAATCACTAATGGTAGAATTTTATGTTCAGTGTGAACAGTGCCTCTCAGTCATATTTGAGTAATTTGAAGAGAAAGTGAAAATAAAACATTTTTGTCTGTTCACCAGTTTACATCATATCTATATAATTATAAAATCATTCCACTAGCGTTTAAAATGTTTACTATTTCAGTTTAAACTAAATGTTGAGGAGAATAAAACCAAAATATCAAAAAATGCCAAGAATCAAGCCTTAAGAAACTGCTGGTCATTTCTGTTGATTCGTTGGTAATGCATTTTGAGTATATTTTACCCTTATATATGAATAATTTCATCATTATCTTTTGAATTTTTTTGAAATTCATTTTACCCCAGGCATATACATTTTTACATTTAAATGAAGCCAGCTTGTAAATACAAATGATTTTCCATTAGTCTATTGTTTACAAATTACCATTTAAACTAAAAGTGTCAAAAACTTAAATTATATCTTATGTAGTTCATAAACACTTAAAGAGTTTTTAGATTGTTTAAGGTTTGAAAGCAGCAGCACTCCTCAAGAAAAAAATGGATCAACAAGAGAAGATTTGCTTTGACTTTGTGAGTTGGAAATGGTGACAGCATTGTGACTCTCATGGAACATCACATGCTGTGTGATCTCTTTAGGGGAAAATTAGATACTAAATAACCAATGCACCTGAACATATCCAAGCATATCCAAGGCAGCCAAAAAAAAAGGAAAAAAAAATAGGGACAGCTTTTAAGAGATGTTCTTATTGTGCTGTTACTGTTTCAGCTCATTACTTTGATTTTAGTGCTCATGTCTTAGCACTTATATTTAATGAGTATTGCAACTGTATTGGCTTATACATATCGGATATTGTCTATACCAATTGAATAAGTCACCAGAGAGAGTTATGTTTTGCCAATTATAGCTTTTACTTTTTATGTTGCCATTTGAAATCTTGATCATTTTTCTTTTGATATGTGGACCTGCAACACTGGGGGAAAAAAGAGAGCTGCAGAAACATCATTTTATGAATTATATGCAATTATTGTATACTAGCTTTTATTTAGGCAATTAATTTCAGTAATCATTATACTCCAAAATGCCTTCTAGATACCAAATCCCTGCGTTAAGCACTATTGACAAATATATTATGTCTTATATCCTGTGCTATAAGAGGTGCTTTGATTCCTGATTGACATATATTTAAATCCCAGTAGTTGGTGGTATAGTGTAGTTCCCATCTTCCCTAACAATATATTGCTTGTCAGATACAAATTAATGTCATATCCATGAATTTTCCTTTTGTTAATTGGAACAGTTCTGACATTGCTACCAAACAAATTTACAGTGCTTTTCCCCACCAACTCACTAAAAGTGCTGATTTACTCTTCAAGATTGTGACTGTGTAGGTGTGTCTGTAGCCACGTGGCTTGTGGTGCAGATGCATTTGGGAAGTCACCAAAATAAGAAAGAAGTACTAATTACTCTGTGATGAAAAAGTACTCAACTACAACATACCATCAACTTGGGTAACTGATTTGGCATCTCCTGAAATATGATGTAATTTGCTAGTGACATTTTCATCAACATAAAAACCCTTCCCCTTATTTTGCAGCTCTCTCTCTGCCCTCCCCTGTGTTGCAGGTGTGTAATGTTTGAGCACAATTCCTGGGTGAATTTCCTATTTGCCTCTGTGCGTGTTATTTGTGGCAGAGACTTGTGCCGGGTCAACAGCTCTAGACCTGGAGCCCGGGACACTATATGCTGGGCTTCTGTGGAAAGAGAGATCTGCTTAATTTTGTCCCAGGTGAAGGAGTCCAGCGGTTCCTAGCCTGGACTACTGGAAGGTTCCCACATCCATCCTCTTTGTCCCATTAGTTGAGATGACTTGCAGTAGAAAATGTCCAGTGAGTGTTAAGAACTTATTGAAAGATGTCTTAGTCATATAGTTTGTTGTTAGGGAAAGAAAAACAGAGAGAGAGAGAGAGAATTTTTTTATTTCTGTGTTAAATGTTAAATGAAAATAAATGCTGAATTAAGATTTGCATCTTAGTTGCTGAACAAAACAGAATGAATAGCTTTCCCATAAATCCTGGGATTTTGGAACTGTGAAGTTGGATTGGTGGCAGAGCAATGAATAAGAAGCCTAGCGAGCTAATTTTGAAATTTCTCTTTCATGACATTTTGATTCTTTGATTTAGCCCATTAAAGGCCACCTTCAAAAAGCTGCTGCTGATCATTTAATCAGAAGAGAAAAATACTAAATTCTTTGGACAGGAAGCACCTGAGTAAATGCTGTGTTCTCTTACCCTGATCTTATAATCACATGTAAAAGTTGTAGAGTTTCATTGTAAAGATTCCTTTAGATGGAATTAACATTTGCAATATAAACTTCAAAAATTAACATTTGCAGTATAAACTTCACTGATATGCTAGGAATATATGTTGCACAGTGACAAATGCATGTTATATTTTCAAATTGTGGAGATATTATTACTTTGGCACACAGTTCCAAAATCAAGAGATAAGTGGGGAGATGGTGCCAGTATAAATGCTGTTTCTCAAAGTAAACTCAGCATGGATATAAAAAATTATATAAGGCTTATTCATGTTTTTCCATTTTACTTTTCTGATTAAAGCAGGCATGTTAATGTATAGATTGTAGTATTATATAGATATCTATATCAGTAGGTAGATTAGATGTATCTTGGTAATGGAGTACTGATGAGGTTTTTAAATTGTCTTTTTGAAGAAAAAAATTGGAAACAGCAAACCTCAATCAGTCAAATCAGTGGCACTGGGATTTAAAATCATTTAGAAATGATGAGGAAAATATTTTTTCCTAAATCTACCTTTTGAGTCAAATCATTTAGAGAGGATAACTTGAATATTTTATTTAGATGCTTTAAAAAATTAACCATGCTAAAAAGAAAAAAGAATTAACCATGCTACTGAACACAATACCTGCTTTAAAAAAGTTCTTTTCAATTTCTTCCAATTTTCTTTACCCATAATTTTCACAGTATTTTCTCTTTTGACAAGGCTCAATGCACCTCAATGTTTAATGTAGGGCAGACACTACAAATCAAAATAACATGCAAAAATTCAGTGGGTTGGATGAAAGAAATATTAGCACCTCAAAGCCAAGTAACTTGATTATATTTGTTACAGGTCAGAGAAAATTAATATTCTTGGGATGCTCTGGGCCTACAGTGTGACCACAGGTATAGCACTTAACAGTACAGTCCTGATTTTGGATACAGGCTGATTATTTTGGCTCTTTCTAGAGCTAGGGAGTGTTAATTATACCAAGTGTATGGGAAACTATAATGAATGTCACTACCTCTACACCCAGTTTTCCGCTAAGGATGGCTGTAACTTTGTTTCTTGACTGGGAAGGACAAAGATAAGCAGAAAAGAATGTGGCTCTTTAACCATGTTAGAATTTTTTCATGTGTGAGTATTTGTAGTAACAATTGTAGAAGCAAAGACTACAAAGTAAGCACTCAATTCTTACTTAGACTGCCACTTAATAATACATCCACAGGTTAGCAATAAAAAATGTTCAAAAAAATCGAAGTGCTTAAATGATAGAAGAGTCAGCATGTCTGAGTAGACATACTAGATCTAATTCATCCTGTTTTATTTGCCAATCTAATGAAAATTTAATAATTTGAATCCTAACCTAAGGCACACACAAGGATGTAGTTATAATAAATTTAGAGCAGCTGTACCTTATATTTAAAATTGGGCCTATTTGGAAACAGCGATGCTTCTTTTTTTTTTTTTTAACCGAAGTAGGTCAGCAACTTTTTGTTTGCATGGAGCCTTGTTACTGATTACATACTTTCTTCTCTGCATGCTCTTACTTACCAACTTCATTTGCATTCTATTTGCATAATGTTAGTCAAATTAGAATAATACATTTCTGCATTATTTTAATATGCCTGTGTCATAAAAATTCTATACCCAAGCATTTGATGATCACTGACTTATACTCTTTCATAATGTTTGCAGCTACTCTTCTGACCTCTGGGACTACTGCAACAGTAGCTCTGTTGCGAGATAGTATTGAACTGGTTGTTGCCAGTGTTGGGGACAGCCGGGCCATTTTGTGCCGGAAAGGAAAAGCCATGAAACTGACCATTGACCATACTCCAGAAAGAAAAGATGAAAAAGAAAGGTACTGCTTCCATGATGGAGGGTGTTTATGTGACACTAGATAGAAGTGAAGCTTTGCATTTTAAACTGATGTCATACTAAAGTTGAACGAGGCTTTGGTTGTTCTATCACATCATAGTCTTACAACCTTTTCTTGCCTAGGATAAAGAAATGTGGTGGTTTTGTAGCTTGGAATAGTTTGGGACAGCCTCATGTAAATGGCAGACTTGCAATGACAAGAAGTCTTGGAGATCTGGATCTTAAAACCAGTGGTGTGATTGCAGAACCTGAAACAAAGAGGATTAAGGTACAAAAGAATTTGAAAACACTTGGTACATGTGAAGAATGAATGCAGGATTGTGACTAGCTGCAGGCATTTATTAGAAGCCTTCACTGGAGCCAAAACTGCTTTTAAAAGGGAGCAATTTTTAGAAAGCTAGACAAATTTCATGTAAAATAAGGACTTCCTAGCTGAATGTATGAGGAAGTACTTGGTTTTCATTCCACTCTGCTATGGGGTTATTCTAGTAGAACGGCTCTCCAACTGTCTTTTCTCACTTGCACCTGATCACCAGTGCCACCTCCACCTGAAGCTGACCTTGACTTTCCTCTCCCACCAACTTTTCACCTAGGTCCATGACCTCCTTTGCATGATGTTAACTAGTGCCTGTGTACCCTAGCTTCCTCCAATACACACTGGTATTCCCTCTCTTCAATGTCAGGTCTTAATCTAGTACTGAGTCTAGGGCCTCCCTGGTGGCACAGGGGTTAAAGTGCTGCACAATGAAGCTATCAATAGACATTGCCACATGAGTTCAATCCCCAGCCAGGGAGGTGACCCACATAGCTTGGCAGATCTCTCCCCTCAGTAGTGTTTTCCAGTGGATCTGCCTGTTTTGCTCCCCACCCTGTCTCTGGTGAATTCTGTCACCTCCTGCACCCCAGTTCTTATATGCATAAATAAATATATCTTAAATATCTAGTACTGAGTATCGTGTAGGCTGTCAGTAATGGCTGCACACATTTGTTAATTGGTTGATTTCGTGCTTGTAGATTTGCTATTTGAATTTATCTTATTTAGCAAATGTAGAGGGTTCACTGTGTTCCAGGATCTGTTCAAAGTTGATACCACTATTCTTGTTTTACAGAGAAGGCAAACTTAAAGCATATAGAGATCAGCTGTAACGTACTTGCCCAGCTATATGAAATAAGGCAGAATTTGCCTTCTGGATGCCCCTACCAAGAAGTGCAGGCAGCCATTACAGGAGAAGCTCCAACTCCTGCCCTCTGTCTTTTTGTGGTGTTAGGCCTGTTTCTGGTTGATACTGAGACCTGTTTTTGTCTTCAGCTTTCTATTTTTCTTTTTATTTGTTTGGTTTTTGTTAGGCAGCTGATATAAAATCTTGAAAATTTTTTTTAATATCCAAGTTTTAATTGTCAATATCCAAGTTGGAATTTAATTTGCTTAATATCCAAGTTGGAATTGTTTTAATATCCAGAGTACATAAATTCCAGGTCAGGTATTCCTGGTATTGTCTCCTATTGCTATTCCCTTGGCGTAATTCTTTCCCCCCGCCCTTTACTATTCTCGGATTATCAGTCTTGTTTGAAATCCTCACCAAAGTGATATAATTTATATCTCTAGATATAAGTATATATAAAGTGTACTTTATTTATTTTTAAGACCTATTTTGAGAATAACAAGTCCTCCTTAGCAAATTTTTTCTGGAGTGCCTTCCCCTTAAAGCAGCTCACCTGTCCCCTGTCTGCCCCGCCCCACTCCTTCTTAACTCAGAACCCTCAGGATGTTTGGTGATGCCCAGAAGTTTTTTTTGTTTGTTTGTTTGTTTGTTTTTTATTACAAAGTTTATTTTTACATCATTTTGCACAT
>NW_004567113.1:8898400-8900146 GCF_000260355.1 Condylura cristata
CTCACTAAGCATGATCTTTTCCAGCTCCATCCAAGTTGCTGCAAAAGACATGTGTTTCTCTTTTTTGGTTGCTGAGTAATATTCCATTGTATATATGTGATGCCCAGAAGTTTTTAAAAGTGTTTCACAGTGTTGGTTATTTTTCCAACTTGTTTTGCTGTACATAATTTCCCCCAAATCCCTCCATTTTGTTGAAAAAGGTTGTGCGCACCCTCTCCTGCAGCTATGTAACCTTCCATGATATAAAAATGCAATGTCATTTTGGTCTTTTGAAAATTTAGTCTGCTTCCATGTCCTAGTTATTATAAATAATGCAGCTGTGAATATTGTGGAACATGTGGTGTTTTTATTGATGGCTAAGTATTCTGTGAGTGTGATGGTATCTCAGGGTCATACAGTATTTCTATTTTTATTTTTTAAGATAAATCCAGATTGCTTTCCATAACGATTCCAGCAGTTCACATTCCCATCTGCAGTGTAATATGACTGCTTTTCATCTACATCTTCTTCTTATTTTTTTTAAAAGATTTATTTATTTATGTTTACAGAATTGGGGTACAGGCCAGAGGTATAGGGGCAATGAGAGGATGCACCAGAGACAGAGTGGGGAGCAGAACAGGCAGACTGACCGAAACACACTGCTTCAGGAAGCAGCGGGCAATACAGGAGAGGTCTGCTATGCCATGTGGGTCACCTCCCAGGTGGGGATCGAACCTGTGCTGAAGAGGCTGTGGCTAGCTTTGTGATGCTGCGCTTGAACCCGTTGTGCCACCAGGGAGGGCCCTGTAATGTAGATCTTCTCCAGAATTTGTTGAGGATCTTTTTTCATATGTGTTATTCTCCCATGTAGGAAGTGGTATCTTGTTGTTTTTAATCTGCGTCTCTCATTAGGAGTGACAGTGGTTGTCCATTTATCTTCTGGCTTTCTGGATATTCTCTTAAATGAATTCTCTGTTCATACCTGCTGCCTATTTGTTAAATTTTTGGCTTGATTGAATTGTATGAGTTTTTAAATACATCTCTCCTGTTAATTGTTTATCAGTTACATATTATATAAATATTTTTCCCCTTCGTAGGGTGTTTATTTAATCATCTTTATTTACTTTTGCTGTATAGAAACTTTTTAATTTGTGTATTCCGTGTTGTTATTCTTGTCTTGAATTCTCTTGACATAGGTATTAAATCATCCAGAATATCTTTATTGTTAATATTGCAAAATACATTGCCAATACTTTCTTTCTTCTATATATTTTATTGTTGTAGGTTTTATATCTAAATTTTATTATCTATTTGGAATTTATTTTTGTGTCTGGTATTAATAAATAATCTATCATCATTCTTTTATGTATAGCTTTCTAATTTTCCTAGCCCCATTTATTTATTTAGTTTAGTTTTGTTTTTTTATATATAGTAGTTTATTTTTGATCATCATGTTGTGCATTTTTCCATTTCAGTTGCAATCCCCTTGGGCTTCCCATCACCAAATCACCCATGTGCCATCACCATTGTCCAGTGCATTTCCCTCCCCCAACTGTTTTTGGCCCATTCCCCATTCTACCCCCACAAAATGTCTCTCATATATAGCTGTTCATCATTATCATTATTTTCTCCATCATTATCATTATTTTCTCATCTGTTCTGTTCTGTTCCTGCTATGAGAGAAACCATCAGGTATTTTTCCTTTTCTTTCTGGCTTATTTCACTAAGCATGATCTTTTCCAGCTCCATCCATGTTGCTGCAAAAGA
>NW_004567113.1:8900291-8926021 GCF_000260355.1 Condylura cristata
ATGAGAGAAACCATCAGGTATTTTTCCTTTTCTTTCTGGCTTATTTCACTAAGCATGATCTTTTCCAGCTCCATCCATGTTGCTGCAAAAGACATCTGTTTCCTTTTTTTGGTTGCTGAGTAATATTCTATTGTCTATATGTACCACATCTTTTTAATCCAGTCATCCATTTTTTGGGCATTTGGCCTAGCCCCATTTATTAAGGAGACTGTCTTTTCTCCATTTTATGGTTATGGATGTTTTATTATAGGTTCATTATTGGCAGATGTGTAGATTTATTGCCAGAATTTTTATTTTGTTCTATTGTTTCATAATCTGTTTTTGTGCCTCTTCCATACTGGTTTTGATACTATTGCTTTATATTAACGTTTGAAGCTAGATAAAGGGACACCTCCACTCTACTTTTGTCTTAGGGTTGCTTTTGCAATTCAAGGCCTTATGTTCTTTTGTGGTTTCACTTAAAAAATATTTATATTTTGGTTCTGTTTCTTGAACATATTGGAGGAATTTTAATGAAGGTTGTATTAAATTTTTATATCACTTAGGCAAGATTGTAATTATATTGGTTTTCCCCATGAATAAGGATGGGGTAGCCTTTCACCTCCTTATTTTGCTCTCCACGTCCTTATGTCATCTTGTAATTCTCCTAGCATAAGACTTTTACCTCTTCCTAGGTTGGTTCTGAGATAAATTTTTTTAATCAGTTATAAGTAGTTATTTTCTTAATTTCTCTTACTTTTTATTCATTGTTTGTATATAAAAAAGCAACGGGTTTTTGTATGTCTGGTAACTTGCCACTTTACTGTATTCATTTGTTTCCAGTGACATTTTGTATCTTTAGGATCTTCTATGTGTAATATCATATTGTCTGTAAATAGCGATAGTTCCACTTCTTTTTCTAGTTAGAGAGTCCTTTTTATTTTCTGTATTTGTCTGATAACTCTGACCAAAACTGCTAATACTAAGTTAAATAGAAGTGGTGAAAATGGAAATCCTTCTCTTGTATGGTAGAATACTTCAATGGAGAAAGTTTTCAGTTACTCATTGAGTATTTTGACTGTTACTTTGTGATATATGACCTTTATTATACTTAGGTAGGCACTGTCTACTCCCATCTTGTTTACAGTTTTTATCATAAATGGGTATGAATCTTATCAACTGCTTTGTCTGCATCTAATATTTTCATATGACTTTTATCTTTACTTTTACTTTTGTTGATAAGGTGCATTATATTGATTGATTATGTACGTTTAGTCATTCAGCCATTCATCCTTGACATGAATCCTAGTTGATCCTGCTGTGTAATCCTTGTGACATACTTTGAATTTGATTTGTTGCATTCAATAATCACTTTGGTTGCCTACAACCTCTTAGAGACAGGTGATTACTCAACAAATAGATAAAAGCTTTAGATGATGAAATCTTGTAAATAGACTTAGTCTGGTTTCTAATCCTACACACTTGATTCTGGTTGCAGCTACATCATGCTGATGACAGCTTCCTGGTCCTCACTACAGATGGAATTAACTTCATGGTGAATAGTCAAGAGATTTGTGACTTTGTGAATCAATGTCACGATCCCAATGAAGCAGCCCATGCAGTGACCGAACAGGTGACACAGCAGAGCTTGTACTAGTTGAGGGTGAGGGTAAGGGGCAGGGGAGGAGACAAGCTCAAGTGCAGGTTTTGGTGAATTTACCACTCCAGGCTTGAGATTCTTTGAAATCCTGTATTTTTGCTTCAGTATTATGGTGAATTTTATACTTGACTCCATTATATTTCCAATTAAATTTTTTTTTACAATTTCCCCAAATAGCTAAGTAAAATTAATAGGCCAAGGAAATAATTTACTGTGTTAATTTTTTGGCTTTGTATCATACTAAAATGATAATAACAGTAATAGTAAATTATAGTAATAGCAAATACTAATACCACTTTCTATGTGTCCGATACCCTATTCATTTACACTAACTCATGTAATCGATACCATAATCTTCTGGACTTGGAGATATTATTATTATCATCCATTTCTCACAGAGAGGAAACTGAGGCACAGATGTTCAGAAGTTAGGTAACTTATCCAAGATCTGTCAAAATTATGAAATAATACATGAAATTGAAGTTGAAGCTGGCTTCAAACCAGTAGTCACGCATCCAGGTCTAACCACTTGCCATGAAGTTAGACTGCTACAAGTAAATATCCAATATAGGAACACTGTATCCTGGTCAACTGCTGGTTTAATAAAAATAAGTGTATGAAAAGAACAAATACAAAAGGTGTGTGGATGAGTTGTGTCAGCCAGAGGTAAAATTTAGAAGCTGCACAGTGCGTTGCATAGAAATTGTAAAATGTCTAATTATTCAATATGCTGTTTGGATAGAAAGCTTTTTTAAGTTTTAGACATCACTGATGATTAGAAACACACTTTAATTCAATAGCTGTATTGGAATTATTATATTTTCAATGGGAGAGCTAATAGGTGCTAATATTTATAATTAAAACATAAGCTCCTACTAGGAATACATTATTTGCTTGACAGTTCAATCATTCACTTGGCTATTAAGTGTGCTCATGAGATTAAGGAAATATGCCCAATTCTATGAATAATTTCCTTATTTCTACTGCCTATCATGAGATTTGTGTATTTTAACTCATGAAGACAGTGTTATTTATAACAAATGCATAACATTCCACTATATTTGCATCCATTAAACAGTTCCTCAAATCAGCACAGTTAACTTATGTTCACTTTTCCATTTTATGAGGGGAGTATTATATTCTTTTACTTCCTTCAGAATATTTTCTTTGGTTATATTCTTAGAAGTTGTGTAAAACAATACATAGTTTTCTATAGTTTTTAAGTTTGCCAACTTGTCCTCAGAAAAAGTAGTCTATTTATACTTTTCACTAATAGGCCTTCCCAAATTCTTATAAGAATTTTTACAACTATTTGTGGAAAATCACATTTTAGCATTTAAATTAGCTCCTTTTTTTTTTTCTCTTACTGGAGCCAACCAGTTGCAGGTGTTTACTGTGTTTCTTGACTGAGTAACTTCTTCCCTATTTGCTCATTGCCATATAGACATGTTGGTCTCTTTTGGAAAGTTGTAATAACTAAAAAGTACATTAGTACTTTATGTTGTAATTTTTGCAACATTTTATATCAGATTTTTTTTAAAAGATTTATTTATTTGTGCATACAGACTGGGGTACAGACCAGAGGCTCGGGGGGGCAAGAGGCTTCACCAGAGACAGAGTGGGGAGCAGAACAGGCAGAATAACGAAGTACACTGCTGAGGGGAGCAGCGGGGGGGTCAGGAGAGGTCTGCCACACCATGTGGTCACCTCCGTGGCAGGCAGGAATCGAACTCTTGCGGAAGCGGCTTTAGATTCAGATTTTTAAAATCAACCCTTACTACATCACAGTGATTTCTCTTTGTATAGATCTGATTTCCTGTGTTTTTCTCTTCCTTCCTGTTAAACGTCATAGGCAATACAGTATGGTACTGAAGATAACAGTACTGCCGTAGTAGTGCCTTTTGGTGCTTGGGGAAAATACAAGAACTCTGAAATCAACTTCTCATTCAGCAGAAGCTTTGCCTCCAGTGGACGATGGGCTTGACCACTTGAGGAAACTTTGAATTTCTGTACAAGTTTTCCATAGCAAGAAACGGATTATGTCGTACCAGTCAACTGTGCCAGAGTGACCTAGTAACTTAATAGATTAGTGCACGAATTGGTGTATGTAAACTTAGCCATTTTCAAGTTGTTTCTCACCTGTCATATTTTATCTTCAACTGTACATATAAATATATGTATAATTCAGTTATTGTGAGTCTCTTAGATGAGCAAATGAAAAGTGGTTTGATACACTTGCTGAGTGTTTCTCATTTTTAAAACTCTTAGGCAGCTATGGGTTTCTTTCAGTCATTTTTGTTCTCTATTAGTTTGAAAAGATTTTTGTCTTCAAGTTCTCCAGAACTAGTCAGTATTTTGACAGTGACACTATGTATCTGCAACTGTTCATTTTAAATAACTGTACCAAGGAGTAAGTGTGAAATCCAGTTCTTTTATCATGCTTTGCATTCTTTATTACTTACTTGTAAATGTTACAACAGAAAAGAAGTTCATTGACATAACATGACACTACTAAATTGTAAACATATTTATAAACAGTGCACTGTGTATTTTGACTGTGTCACTAGGCTCATTCTTCCTACCCCTCTGTATTCCCATTTTCTGTAGCTAAGAGACTGTAGATGTGACTGTTCCTTCATATTAAAAAAAAAAAAAAGCACAGCCTAAGAGTCCTTTAAGTCAGTTAAATACTAGCATAGACATGTTTTATATAAAGTTTCTATTTGTTACTGCTAATCCTATTTTGTGCTAGGTATGTAGTATATTTATATCACTTTTTGCATAGATTAAGCAAATTGGATAATTTGTTAGTAAAATAACACTGCACTGATGTTGCTACAAATCTACCTTTAGAGTTATGTCTCCTTTTTGCTAATCTTCTAAGATTCATAAGAAAGACTAAATCTAAAACATCCAAATTTCAACATGTTATATAATTTGGGAGCATAAAACTACTTCATCTTATCTGCATGTACATTGCCTGTTAAAATGTGGATCTCTGAATGTGTATTTGGAATTATATCTGCAATTTCTGAAGGCAATGTAAATTCGTTACATGTTGGGTGGTGTACATGTGTGTATTTTGGAGTAATAGAAAATTAAAGGGAATAATACGGCATAGATTCTTCAACAGTTAGCTTAAAATTGCTGATATGTTTATCCCTAAGGATTTTTGACAAACTTAGAGCTGTTTTCTTAAAGCAGAGAATGAATGGTTATTGAAAGATGAGGAAATAGGTTAAAAATAACTGTAGGAGATGATTTATGATGGGTACATTACATGGAAAACCCAGGAGTAGAATAAGCATGTGAAACTATGTTGCTATAGATAATGTGCATATTAATATTAAAAATACAAGATTGAGAAAAATATTGGTTGTGAAGGACATGGAATATTATCATAGAAACAAAAAGAAATCAAAAAGATAAATTTGGTGTAGCCTATGCCTTCAGCACTTAGTTTTCAGGGTTGATTTTTGCTTTTACGTTTTATTTAAAGGCTTCTTAGAAGAAAGAGGGACCAGTATAAATAGTCACATCTTCTTGCTTTTGGGGAATGGAAGAAAAGACATCTTGAGCTTTCGCGCTATATTAATCAAGAATTGTCCTTTGAAAAGCAAGTAAATGAATGTGTCAATATCTTTTTCATGGAAATTTGTTGAAAGAAAATAATATTACAAGAAAGAATATAGTCTCCTACTTGTTGTCTAAGAAGTGAGGAACCAAAGGTAAGCTATACCAGAGCTGGAAATTTGCTGCTGTTTCTGAGTCTAGCTTTGGAGCATTAATATGGAAGCTACATTGAGAGCATGGAGAATGTTTTAATAAGCAAGTGAAACTCTGAAGTACAAAATGACATTTTAAAGATGTAATTTCCATTTTTGTTTTGAATTGTTCACATTATTTGTCTTTTGTCTTTTTCTTTAAAAACTAAGGGTGGAAGTGATGTTGAGTTCAGATGTCTGTCATCAATGTACTGAGGTGCACTGCCATGTTTGATGAGGAGGAATTGTGTAGGGAATGTAGAATGTTGTAGGTCTTGGTCTGGGCTGGAGTTTGTTCTTTCTCACCTATAAACTTTAAACCTTAACCAGTCAATTTTGATGAAAGCATAAAATATGCTTGTTTTTCAAGCACCAGAGGCAAAGTATAACATGTAGATTATTATCATCCAAAAAAAGGTCTATTTACTGGGAAATTTTGGAATACACAAATAACTAGTGAAAAAAGGACTGTTCTAAATACAGTTTTAAAATTATATCTGAATTTGCCAAGTGCCTATTACTATATGGTGTAGGTATGGTATAAAGTATATTAGTATAAATAAATTTAAATCAATTGTATTTATGTTTGCCCTTTATTGATATGTGGTATTTAAATCACCTTCTAAAATGCATCATCAAACTTTGCCAACCTTTATTCCATAAGAAGTTCTTAAGAGCATGAGTTTTAGCAAGTATAAGTCTCCAAGCCCCTTATATATTCAAAAGTAAATGCAAGACTGTTCCCATCAACTCTTACAGACTTTGTGCTTCACAGTCTTACATAATTTTCCCAGGAAAAATATTCTGGAGGGGTCAGTTTTAAATCTCGATGCTTTATAATGTGAATGTTTATCAAGGTCCAGCATAAAAAACTACTATTTGAAGAATGAGCATATAATCTAAATAGTGTTTTGTCAAAGTGGAATTTGATTTTTTTGAATCTTGGCAGGGAATGTGTAGGTCTATGCTATGTCAACTCTTCAATCATCAGGCCAGAGAAAACATTTAGTTCCCCTTCTAAAATGGATAAAGATTTAATTTTGTGGTAATAATCATAAGATGGGGCCAGGGTGAGGAATAGTTAAACATTCAGCATCAAACAATGAAACATATTTTCCATTAGCACTTCAATTGTTAACATACCCAGGTCTGTGAGAAGGGATAAAATTTTGCTGGGGTTACATTTTATTGAGTCTACTACATTAATGTATCTGGATGGCTTAAGTAGAAAGGGAAAGTCTTGTTTTTACAAGTCAAATGGTGATGGACTGCCTATTGCTTTGGGCATCGGGAATGAGAGTGACTGGCTCTCTGGCAGCTCCCATTAGTTGTTATATGGTTAAGAGGGTCCACTGATGTCATACTGAGTGTTCTGGTTTTGAAATCATGGAGTTCGTCCATCTCCAGGAATGGCTAATTGGCCATTGGATTCCAGTACAGATTTTAGCAGTTTGGTGTGTATCAAGTTAATTTCTACCAAAGTGTTCTTGTGTACATGTACTTTATAATTTGCCAAAGTACTACTTGGGTATATACTACTTCTTGTAGTAAGCTGGTATGATTGCTGCTTTGATGATTATTTTAAATGTATATATTAGATTTACTGTGAATGGACTATGATGACCTATTTCAGTGTTCAAAACAACATTTTAATAAAATATATATGTGTTAAACTATTTAAAATCCAATTGTGTTTATTTGGCATTAAGTCTTTCTGACAGTATGTGACCCTGTGAACATAGATATAAAAGAATTAATGAGTGATTGGAAGTTTTTTTAGTAGCCAAGTTTCTGGCTGTTTGCAATTCAAGGTGAAGAATCTCTGAAAAAAGTATATACAGTTACCTCGGGCCTCCCAGGTCACTCAGGAATTAACTACTTAAAGTTATTAAATTATCACCAGTTCCATCCCTGGCCAAGGAGGTGACTCTCCTGTCTCACCTCTGCTTCCCCTCAGCAGTGTATTTCAGTAGATTTGCCTGTTCTGCTCCCCACTCTATCTCTGGTAAATCCTCTTCCTCCCCACCTACCCCCATCTCTGGCCTATACCCCAATTCTTACATGCACAAATAACTAAAAATAAAGTATGTACACTTGTCTATTAGAATACTTCTGCTTTGATCTAAGATGGGGTAAAGGGCAGTTGGGTAACCAAAAGTTCAGCGTCAAATAGTTAAACATGTATTTTCTTTCAAAATAACTGGAACATCATATAAAAGTTGTTATGATGATTTCTATAATATGTCACCTATGGTATATTTCAGTACAGCATCTTCATTTATTAAAAATTAGAAATAGCTATTTAGTTGTAATACTACAGAACTTAGTGTTAATATATTTAACATATTTTTTAAGAGATTTGTTTATTTGTGCATACAGAACTGGGGTAAAGGTCAGAGGTGCAGGGGCTGCAAGAGGATTCACCATAGAGAGAGTGGGAAGCAGAACAGGCAGATCAATGAAGTACACTGCTGAGGGGAGCAGCAGGCCCGTCAGGAGAGGGCTGCCCTGCAGCAGTGTGAATCACCTCCTGGGGCAGGCAGGGATCAATCTCGTGAGGAAGTGGCTTTAGCTTCTTAGTGCTGCGCTTTAACCTCTGCTGTGCTTTAACCCACTATGGCACCTGGGAGGGCCTATTTAACATTTTTTAAAGACATAGCAATTTTAAATTTCCTATCATTGATTGCATAAGATGTAATCATTATAATCCATTGGCATAAGGATTTCTTCTAGAATTTATCACCTGAAATTAACTTGGTAAACTTCATTGTTTTGTCCAATTTTCATCTGTTCAATTTGTTCAATTCCATACTTCACACTTTTTATATGTTTAGCAATGAGGAGAAGGTGTTGGATTGTTAATCATTAAAATCTGTTGAACAAATAAGTTTATGCATTAAATTATTTTAATTAACTTCACGTTAGAGATGTGACCACTAGATAATCTTAAATATTAAGTCAAACATAGTATTTGATTGTGAAGGAGTGATAATCTCTTAACATTTTCTTAGACACTGATAATCTCTTGGTAAAGGATAGTATTAATGTGATTCAGAATTTTGTTCTGAATAAATGTGGAAGAGTAGTGCTTGCTTTTTTAGAAGGTGAAGAGGAGAAAATGAATATTAGGGTTCTCATGTATTATACTTGTTCCCATACATTATATTATTCTTCCCAACAACCATGGAGTAAATTTTTTTTTATGTGATCAAAAGGATTCTGTGAACAGTGAATAATAACAATATTTATCCCAGAAGTTTCTGATTTCAAACTATGTCCTTTATATGATAACAATATTTATTCCAGAAGCCTTTGACTTCAAGCTATGTCCTTCATATGGTAACATTACATAATATGTAATAGGTTACATATTAACAAATTGAAAACAATTTGCTAATCAAACATGAACATTCATGTACAGAAATTTCTCTAGTGGACATGAGAAATAATTGCACAGACATGATCCAAAGACTTAGTAAACAGATGAAAATATTATAGGTGTGAAAATAAACTAGGGTAGAAAAATAGATTATGTACAAACCAAATGATTATAACTAGTGAGCAATTATAGATGAATGAGCATAATTTCTGCATTTAACAGTACAGGACTTAGGTGATCATAGAGAAACCCCAAAAGTCAGGTTACCAGTGACAAACATTTATGAGAACCTACTGCATGTGTCTCTAAATGACATCAGTCTGGGTCTACCAAGATTTGGGAGAAGTAGTGATTGATTATCTCCTCTGAAGAAATTTGTCAGGAGACAGAGGTGAGGAAAGTGAGTTTACCAGAAAGAAAGATAGCACTGTTCATCTGAACAGGTGAATAATATTTGGAGGCAAGAGAGCTCTATTGGTGAAGTCAGAAAGCTGGAATAATTGAAATAAACTACTGAGGGGAGCAGTGGGTGAGACTGGAGAGGTCTGGTGGGCCATGTGGGTCAGCTTCCTGGCTGGGGATCCAACTTGTGCTGCAGTGGCTGCAGATTGCTTCATAGTGCTGAGACTTAACCCTTTGTGCCAGCGGGGGAGGGGGGTGTGTACTAAATTGAAAAATTATTAAGGAATGCTTTTGAGAACAACACATGTGAAAGGAAGGGAAACAAGTGGAAATGAGTAGAGGAAGATGTTGAGCTATGATACAAAGATCTATGTCCTCTAACATGACAACAAAAGCAAAAATAAGTGAGCTAATTAAATAAATGGGCAGGAATTGGGAATAGGACAATTTTCTAAAGAAGACATACAGAAGAACAATAGATATGTGTGTGGGGGGGGGAGGTCCCAAGCATCTGTAGAAAGAGAAATAAAATCAGAACTAGAATGAGATCTCACTTCATACCAGTCAGAAGAACATACATGAAAAAACCTTCCAGCAAGTTATATTGGAAATGATGTAGAAAAAAAGTAAAGTTAACACATTATTTGTAGAAAGGTAAACTGGTACAGCCATTTTAGATAATGGTCTCGTCTCAGTCAAAAAAATTAAAAATGGACATACCAATTACTAAATAATCCAGCAATCCCACTTTTGGGTATCCAAAGAATAATTATCAACTCAAAAAATTAATGTGTTCCATAATGGTTATTGTAGCATTATTTATAATGGCTATGATTTGTAAGCAACCCAGTACTCACTGATAGATGATTGGATAAAGAAGATGTGGTATATACACACGACAGAATACTAACTCAGTTGTAAGGAAGGATGAAATATTACCATTTGTAGCAAAAAATTGAAGAAACTAAGGGGATTATCCAAAGCCAAATATACTAGAAAGATAAAGACAAATGCTGGAAACAAAGCAGATAAAATGTTTAAGCAAAATAATTATAAATTAGTGGACATTGATAGTGGAGGTGAGTTTTCTCAGGTTTCCTAAAAATAACGTTTTAGGTGGACAAACAGGAAATATTTCTGACAGCAGTTAGACAACTCCATGGACCCAAATCTGCAGCCACACCCAAAGACTAATATTTGATGGTTTAATTAGGAGAGAAAAGTACAACCTTAAATTTCTTTTTACTGTGATTAGAGGTTCAGGAAAGCCACTTTTCTCATTTTTTTAAAACACCATCTGAAAGTTCCAAGTGAGTTTTAAAGTGAATAGTGTAGATCTAGTATCTACCAGAATTTGGTTAGGTGCTTCATCAATTTTAGTTTACTTTTCACTATTAAAGGGAATTACTAGTAGCTGTTAACCAGAGGAAGTCAGCAATGGAAAAGGCCCATGTTGGGGTCTTCCTCTAGGCAGATGGGGGGTATCTGTAAGGTGACTTACTTGACAGGCTTCTGCCCACATTTGTATAATCTCTTCAGAGTGGAAGGACAATTCACAAAGAGGATGACAAGAGTGTACACTCGAAGGAGTATAGAGAGGAAAAATAGGGGTTATACAACCTCACAGTCTTTTATGTTAGACCTTTTATACATTAACTTTTCATTGATGTTTTTAAGAGGTCTTTAAATGAGGCTATTTTTGAATCCTGAAGCTTTTATAAGCTTCTGTACACCAATTAAAATAGGCATACGTTGTTTAATCTGACAACCCTCTTTCAAGTGTATGTCTTAGATGAATGATCTTATCTAATTGGAACCTTTCCTATAATGGCCATTGTAATTATAGGTTGTCCTTAGTTAGATTTGACCAAGGTGATGTGCTTGACTCTTTAAAATTTAAATATTTCATTTATTTTCAGTTGGGACTTAACCGACATAAAAACAAACCAGTGAACTGTACAACACCAGCAATAACCAAGAAGATGTTATTGTAGAGTGGTTAAGACAAGCACCAGCATTTCCCAAAGTGAAATCGCATATTGGAGAAAGGGTTAAACTAGTCGGTTTCAACAAATGGGTATGGGGATTGATCCCAAATAAATGAGAGAATTGCAGACTGAACCAACCATTCAGTTGAAGGTGAAGTTGGCAGCCATTTCAAGCCTCATAAGTCATGCACTAAAAAGTCAGCTGGATCATAAGCTCAAAGCGAAGGGAATGGAGCCCAGAAGTCAGTGAAACTTATATACAGCCCTCAGAAACAGCGAGAAAGACAGTGAACTCATAGGGTTTCTAGGCCACCAGACTTGTATTTTTCACTGTTCCTGTATAGCATGAGAAATTTGCTTTGAATTCTGTTACTGCCATAAAATCTGTTAAATGTCAAAGATCGAATCAGTTAATTTTGAAGATTTCATTGACTTTCTTAAGGGATGCATGAACTGGGCAGCAATCTATTGAGCAAGTAGAAAAGTGCTCCAAAATACTATAAAATGAAAGCTTTTCATGGGCAGAAAGAGGACAAGACAAAGTAAGAGGGGACATTTCAGAGGTAGGTAACCTACCTGTGGTATTGGGTCTAGTGCCAAATTACCTCAAGTTTAGGAATGGAAAAGATTATCTCCTTGATACTGACCAGAAAATTCCATATTGATGAGTTAAAAATTCCATATTGATGAGTTTTACCATTCCTAGGGATGGTAAAATTGCAGTTAGTTTAGGTGTAAGTCTCTATGGGTTTAGCGTAAGTGACTCCATTTGGGGACTGTTTTTCTGTTCAAACATCATTGTGAATGGGCCCTCCCTGGTGGCACAACAGGTTAAAGCGCAGCACTATGCAGCTATCCACATCCACTTCAGCGCAAGTTTGGTCCCCTGCCAGAGAGGTGACCCGCATGGCACAGCAGAGCTCTCTGGACAGCTGACGGTGCTTGGCTCTGGGGACTGGTTGAGACCTAGCAATTAAGAGTAATCCATGGTTTCTGCCTCCCGGCTTCACGTAGAAAAAGCCTCCCCTGGGCTTCCCACTAGATGAGCCAAAACTGGAGAGGTTCTGGAAGAAGCTGTGAAGGAGGCAGCAGGAGGCTGGGAGACCGGCAGGCTTTGGGCGGGCGCTCCCCCTCCAGTGGGGGGCGGAGAAGGGGATCGCCCGCTTCACGGCATCCTGGACCCTCGGCACTCGGCTGAGGCTGCTCTCAGAGACCCGCTGCAAGTGCCTAGGACCTGCGAGTCTGACAACTTTTTCCTTGACTCCCTAGAAGAAAGCCGTGCTGCTTGATTTCTACCCACGCCCCTGCCCCCTTTCTCTTTTCGAGGTCTCCTTCCTCCGCTTCTTTGCCCCCGCCCCGCCCTTCCGCAGGCCGCAGTTGAGCGAACCCGAATTTCCGCTCAAACGCGGCAACTAAAAGTTGAGAGAGCCGAGCGATCAGGCTCCTGGTTCTTCCCGCCGCTTCAAAGCCCGAGGAAACAAGCTTTTATACCCCAACTCCGACCAGTCTTTGTGCACAGACTGTCTTTGGGAAGAGGAAGTGGATGTCGGCTAGGAGGCTCTCTCTGCCCCAGGCCAATACCCGGAGCGAGTGGGGCCAGAGTGGTCGTCCCCTGGCGGCGTTCCAGCCGCTAAGGGCAGTCGTTCTTTCAGTCCTGAAGGTAGGTTCGGCGGCGCAACACCGCGTCTGCTAAACGTTAACTGCACTGTACAGATGAGGTTTGAGAAATGGAGAGCTGTGTCCCATTTCAAACTCTTTCTCCCAGGAGCTGCGCCCTGTTGATTGTCTTGCTTAAATGTTTGGCTTGAGGGTCCATGTTTGTGCTGTATCAAAATAAAAAAATCCAACCAGTTAGTTTTAAAGTTCTGAGTGGCATTCTTAATGGATTCAGTGATGGATAGCATCCCATCCAGCAAGCAGAAGAGAGCTCTGAGAAGCTGTACAAGTGAAAGGACAAGATAAGGGAAGAGGGAATTATTTCAGGCATAGGCCATCTGTCTACCTGTAAGAAATGGAAAATGGTCTGGTGGCAGATTCCTCTGGGGAATGGCAAAGGTTACTTCCTGATATTTTCCTGACCAGAGAATTCCATACTGACAGTTAAGACTGCATTTCTGAGAGGGGTTGAAACTGCAGTTAGGTTAGGTGTTGTCTCTGTGGGCTTAGCACAAGTACGTTTTGAGATTGTTATTCCCAGTTGCACCAACTGATACCTTGCTGTTTAGATGAGCTGGCCTTGGATAGACTCAGTCCTTAACTGGTGAACAGTCACTCAGATTCATTCTTAACAGGAATGAATGGGGTCTCTAGCTTTGTAATGGGTGCAGTTAAGATTGAAGTGTGTCAAACTGGCACGACTGTTTCTAGGTAGCTTGTATACTTTCAAGGATGCAGAGAGAAGATATATTCCCAAAGAAGGACGGAGATTTGGAGAGAAGGGCAGCCTTCATCCCAGCAATCTGAATCGTTAAGATTGACTAAAACATATGTTAAAGTAATTAACCACCATTCTAATGATTATTAGTTTAGACCAGGTAAACATTGTTGGATAGAAAAAGAGTTGCAAAGACATGGTCTTGTGCTTCAGAAGCTGAAGTTAAGGTTGGACTGATAAGACTTACAGACATGACTGGGTGAGTTCGATATTGGTTCAAGCTATAGGTGTGGAGAGGAAAGAGCCTGCATAGGTGAAACAGATTGTGGGTGTTGTATCCTCACTTCTTACTGATACAGATCAGTGGCCACCCCGGCTAAGGTGACAGAATGAACTCTTAGCAAGCTCAGAGTAACTAGACGTAAGCTCTCAGGAGACCCATTTTTTCCCAGAACAACAAATGTCAAGTATATCCTACTCAAGAAGTACTTGAGGCCTCTTTTCCATTGAGGCAAGTATTAATTGATTCTAGTTTTGGAAAAGACATGCTATTTTTCTGCCAGCAGATAACAACTAACTCATGACTAGTCTGGATTTTTGAATAGATAAAGTGGAGATAACAGTGTAGAACACATAACTACTGGAGGGCAGTGCCTTGAGGTTCAAACTGAGCCCTATTTCCTCTCGAAGTCAGTTACTTTCTATTGCAGAAGTCAGATAAATATTGATACTTTAGTACCTAGATGGGGAAAATGCCAGAAGGAATATGAGACCGCTGCAGTTAGTTACTGGAGACCAGGTAGGATACAATTACTGGGAAAATTGTCAAGATAAGGAGAGGACATAGTCAAATCACACCATGACACAGACCAAGACAAAACTTAACCAAACTCTTTAAAAGTACATTGCAAGTGGTATGTGGTGCTTAAAACTACACACCCAGGGCTTCCTATTTCCCCATCTCCTTCACTCCTTAGTTCACTACATTGTGCATTTCACTACACCAAAGCAACATTCAAAGGTCCACAGGAACCTCCTATTGTATAAACACAATGATTCTTTTTAGTTTTAATCTTATTTCACCTCTTATCATTTATTGCTCCTGGCTACTTCCCTCTTGTTGAAACTGTCTCCTCTCTTTGCTTTTTCATCTGGTTTCCCTGTAAGCATCCAGCTGTTGCTTGTCTCCTGCCCTTTAACTGATGGTGTTGTCTGTGAAAACTAGTGTACAGGGTGGTCCCTAGGAAAAAGGGAAGTTCCAGGTTCCACGCTTACCCAAAGCCGAGTGGAGCAGAGCAGGGAGGAAAAAGAAGCAGGTGAGCAGATTGAAGAAGGAGGGGGAAAGGATGGAGAGCCAGTAGAGGGTCAGGAGGAGGCACAGGGAGCAGAGAAACATGTGAAAAACTGCCCTTTTTTCTTGGCCCGGACTGGTTGAAACAGATGTGGGTGAGAGACCCGTGAGGAGGTTGACTATGGCAGCGTTTATCTTGATTTTGATCTTTCTCTTTTCCTCCCAGACGTGTCTGGCCATTTCTGACCCTATTCTATGGGCCCTCTCAGAAAGGTACTTTAGACTTGTGGCAGGCTTTTGGGCCTTGCTTTGGGCCAACCCTGTTTGCCTGGACATTTACCCACGAGGGGATGGGTAACCATGGGTGTTTGATTTAGAAACTTTGTCTTTCCTATATTCTTCACTAATCGTATTAAAGTTCTTGGCATTAAAGGCTTTCTATGTGGCAGATGGCAGAACCTATTTAGAGCAGGCAGGTTTGGAGGTTCTGGGACACCGCTCTCCCGGCCCTGTAACGCTAGCATACCTTATATTTGTTTCTTTCACTTCCTTTCGAAATCTGGGTTATCTTCCTGCTCATACCTTTTTTTTTTTCTTTCTTTTTTTTTTTTTTTTTTTTTTTTTTTTTTTTTTTTTTTGCTACAAGTGGCCTAGAGCTAACAAAAGACAGGAAGTTTACACAGAGCAAAATGTATTTGCTAGAATTGGTTTGTTCCTTTTTCAAGTTATTAGCTTTGGAGATGCAATTATCAGAATTTTATTGCATAAACAGAAAATATAAAAATATCTCTTGAATTTCCTCTTTTTCCTCTCTCCTTGCCAGAACTCTAGAAAAAGATTACAGACTAACTGAAGGCATTAGATCATCAGTTTGAATCCCAGTGGTCAAGAAAGATATGTGGGTAATAACCAGCTAGTGGTGATTTTAAAAAAGGAAGTCAAAGAGAAGTGAGAACTGTTTATTTTTGGTAACTCTGGACATTTTTCCAAGGCTGTTTTATTTGGTAAGGCTCAAGCTTTTTGGTAGTTGCAGGACTTGTCCTGAGACTGCTAAGATTCATTTCTAATTCTTACTTTAGCTCCTGAAAACTGGCAGGAAGGGGGGCTCCTGGATTTTAAGGACATGAAACCTGTAGAAAAAACTACGGTGCCCACTTCTCTGTGTTACCATTGCCTCCATCCTAAGGTTTGGGCCACTTCCCTGCTAACACCATACATCATATTTGAGGTGAGTTGTTTTTGTTTTTCAGATGTTCACACTATGTGGAGAATCTTGATTCCTTTTGGTATGTGCTTTAGCAGATGTGTCACTTAAACTAGGACATCTCAATTTATTATTTTAAATTGCCTGTTGTTTACATATCTATATAACTTTGGGGGTACATTTTCACACCTCCATATGTGCATATGCTTCATTCACCCTCTACCAAAATTCTGGTGTCAGTGTCCTGTCCCTTTGCTTTCACTGTCTATCCCTTCCCTCCCACTGTTTCCTCTGGTAACCAGGATATTTTTCCCAGAGTCTAAGAATTATTTTTGTTTAGCTTTGCCAGAATATACTCTCTGGCAATATATAGTATATAAATAAGTAAAACCACTTGGTATCTCTCTTTTGCTTTCTGGCTTATTTCACTTACTATAATCAGCTTAAGAGCCATCATTTGTCCCGAAAGGCTTTATTTCATCTTTTTATTACCTGAGTAGTATTCTATTGAGTGTATATTTCACAATTTCTTTATCTAGTCATCTGTCATTGGGCACTTACATTGGTTCTAAGACTTGCTTTTGTGGGTAATGTGGCCATGAGCATAGCAGTGCATAAATCTTCTCACATTCGAGTTTCATATTCGAGTGGTACTGCTGGATCATACGATATTTCCATTTTTAAAAGATTTATTTATTTATGCATATAAGAACTGGGTATAAGCCAGAGGTCCCAGCGGGGGGGCAGGGAGGGTGATGGTGGTGGTGAGAAGATTCACCAGAGACAGAGTGGGAAGCAGAGCAGGCAGATCTATTGTGTTTTCTTTTTACCCCTAGCTAATCTTTATTTTAAAAAATGAAGACAAGTAAAAATAAAGAAAAATTGGTCTTTATTTCACTCACATAGAACCATGAATCTTCCCTACTGAATTATGTTTCTTGAACAAATCCCAAAATGATTGGTAGAGAAAAATGGAGGGATCAACACATCCTTTAATTTATGTTACATATTTCTTAAAGTTCAAGAATATTTAAAGTTTGTAGTTCCTAGTTCAACATTATCTGAATGAATATCCTAATGGTAAACTACTATAAAACTTTTAAGTTGCATTTGGGGCAGAGGGGTAGGAATTACCTTCCAAGCATCTCAGTTTTCTTCATGAGAAGGTTTGTATTATTGCAACATCCATGAGGTAATCCAGTTGCTTTTCCCTTCAGCAAGGGTTTTGTCAGATGGCATTAGGCTTGATCTCCAAATTTGGCTGATAGCTAACTGATGAAATTGATAACCTTTGCTTTACCCTGTATTTTAACATATTTACTAGATTCAAGGCCACATTCTAGAAGACCATCATAGGTTCTGGACCCTGCAGGATTGCAGTAACCTCTGATCACTAAGAATTTCATTGTGCTCGGGCATTTCTTCCATTCCAGGTATTCATCCAGAAAAATTACCAGATAAGGGACTTCTTGGTGATGCAAGGGGTTAAGTCTCAACACTATCAAGCGACCACCAGCCACTGCAACGTGAGTTCAATCCCTGGCCATGGAGGTGACCCACATGGCACAGTAGACCCCCCCCCTTAGCAGTGTATTTCAGTGATCTTCCTACTCTACTCTCCCCTCTGTCTCTGGTAAATCCTTTCATGCCACTCCCCCACCTCTGGCCTGTTCCCCAGTTATTGTATGCATAAATAAATAAAAATAAATATTTCGGGAAAAGAAAAAGGAAATTACCAAGTATTCCCTAGGAATGCCACATGGAAAAAAGCCAATCTGAGTTCCTATCTTCTGGCTTCTTCTTCCCTCTGGTCTCTCATATTCTTCCTGAGCCTTCTAAACACTTTATATTCCTTTTTCTTTGATATCCCCCTCTTTGTGCTTTCACTCATGCTCTCTTCAGTGTCCTGAAGTTTTCTGGGCATTGGCTGAATTTCTTTGAGCATGACATCAACATCATCATCATCATCATCATCATCATCATCATCATCATCATTATCCAGTTTACATGCAAGGCGAGATTCACATATTTGTTCCCAATAACTCAGAAGTCTGTGCGTTTCCCCTTGCCTCTTGAAAAGTTGGGCTGAATCAGGATTTATTTCATTGCCTCGGACCCAGTTGCTCATGGAGCACTGGTTTCTGTAGTTTGATAAAGATGCTGGCTCACTTCGCATGCAGAGGGGCCAAGCAGGGATCCAGCTAGTGACATCTGTGAACAAGGCAGTGCTCTCTACTATAAGCTGTCATCACTAAGAGCATCAATGAAGCCACTTTTTCTCCATTTGCCTAATCCATTATGTCAGTTATCTACATTTTCTTTTCCTGTTTCTTCTTCATTTTTTGTTTAAAAGATTTATTTTGCTGAGGGGAGCAGCAGGTGAGACAGGAGAGGACTGCTGCTCCATGTGGGTCACATTCCTGGCCAGGGATGGAACTCATACCCCAGTCGCTGGTGATAGCTTGATAGTGCTGACTTTGACCCATGCGCCACCAGGGAAACCCTTCTTCCTTCATTTCTTGAGGGGCAAAAGTATCTGGTTCAATCACACCTTCATTACCAATTTCCAGATCACCTCACTTGATTGTCCTCTGTCTTTACTTTTTCCCCATCTTGCTACGATCCCTTTTTTTTCCTCGACATTTCTTTTGATTTAGCTTTAAGAGTAGCAGGTGCTCTTTTACCCACTGTGTTCTCCATCTGCTCCCTCAGAAAGTGCATTTCCTCAATGTGTGGGAGGCTTGGGTACTGCTCACACATTTACATAAAGGCCTGAAGCTTGCTCACATTGCTGGAGTCCATGTTCTGGAAGCAGCGGGTCTGTGACTAAGAGCTTGGGCAACTTCGAGGTCTAGACACTAATGCTGCTTAACTGTGCAAATTCAAATCTTTTTTATTTTCATGTCCTCTGCAAATTTTGATTTCCTATCTTCTTTTCCAGTTTGAACTATTGTATGTCTTTTTCTTACTTACTTGTTCTAGCTAGGATTTCCAATACTGTGTTAAACAGTAATGGTAAAACTGAATATCCTTGTCTTGTTCAAGCTATTAGAGAAATGCTTTCACTTTTTACCACTAAATATAATGTAGGCTCTTAGTTGTCATATATGGCCTTATTAAGTTCAGGTAAGCTCTTTTTATGCTCATTTTATTCAGAGTTTTTATCATAAATCAGTGTTGAATTTTTTTTCAGTGTCTATTAAAAATTTCATATGATTTTTACTTCTCTTTTGGTCTGGTAAATAACATTGATTTGCGTTGGTTGAACTAACTTGACCTCCCTAGAATGAAACCTCCTTGTCCATGATGGATGACTATCTTAAATTGCAGGATTCAGTTTGATACTGAACACTGGCCTCAGTTTTCCTCAGCCAATGAAAGGAAACAGGGTTTGAGGAAAAGGAAAGTGGTTTAATTTGTTGACAAATGGGGAGGGCAGCAGATACATGTCTGGAAGACCACCATCCTGATCTTTGGCAGAGTACAGGGTTATTTATACAGAGGGAAACAAAAGTGGGGAGATGGAAAAGAGAGTAAAAGAGAGTGAAAGAGTGGGCATGGAGATAGGTGGGCACCAGCTTGTTTTCTTCAACTGCTGTTTATCTGGGAGAACAGAAGTCTGCTGCGCCATGTGGATCTCCTCTGGGCAGGGATCGAACTTGCACGGAGGCTGCCTCAGCCAGCTTCGAAGTGCTGTGCTTTAACCCATTGCACCACCAGGGAGGACCCTGATTCCATTAGTTTAAAAGCTAAATTATTTATTTGAGATTTTTCTTGTTTTTGATGTGAACCATGTTGTTAACGTATTTTCCTTCTAGTACTGTTTTTGAGCATCTTCTCGGATCTAGACCTTGTCTCTCCAATTGTGTTAGTCTTCATATAGTTTATAATTTCTTCTTTGATAGTTTTCATTAACCCAGAAATTCTTCAGAAAAATTTTTGTCTCCTCATGATTTGGTTTATTCTGGAATTCACTTTGTGTCTAATTTCTAGCTTTATACCATTGTAATCAGAGAAGAGGCTTGCTAAATTTTTTGATCTCATGTAAGTTGTAAAATGTTATTTGTATCCCAGTAGATAGCCTACTTTTGAAAAAGTCTCATGTGCTTTTGAGAAGAATGTGTATTTAGTTCTTTTGCAACGGAAGGCTCTGAAAATGTCTATAAGCCCATCTAGTCCAATCCTTCATTTAAAGCCCTTTATTCCCCTCTCAACAACTTGTCTAGATGATCTCTCCATATGTGTGATTGTCCATTCTGTTTTTGTCAGTGTGCTGGGCTAGGTGTGTTAATCATTGTTTTTTATTTTTTTTTAAAGATAAGATTTATTTTATTTATGTATAGAAGAGCTGGAGTATAGGAATACAGGTCAGAAGTGTGGGGGGATGAGTGGTGGTGGTGAAATGATTCACCAGAGATAGGGCAGGGAGCAGAACAGGTGGTTTGACTGAAATACACTGCTGAGTAGAGCAGTGGGTGAAACAGGAAAGGTCTGCTGTGCCATGTGGGTCAAGCTCCTGTTGCAATGGCTGCCAATAGCTTCATTGTGCTGAGACTTAACCCCTTGTGTCACCAAGGAGGCCCTGTTAATCGTGTCATATCACAAGGTGTCCCTTGGTGGAGGGATAATTCTTAATACAGTTAATCTTGTTGATGAATTAATCACTTGATAATTATGTAACACCATCTTTAACCCTGATTACCTTTTTGGCTGAAAGTGTAATTTATCACATACGAAAGCAGTAGTTTCTATTTTTTTCTGTGCTATTGACTTGAAGTTCTTTGTTCCAGCCTTTGTGTTTGTCTTTAGTTTTTAAATGTGAGTTTCTTGTAGGCAAAGCATAGATGACTTAGTGTTTTGACCAAATTTGTCAACATGTGTCTTTTGATTGGTGATCTCAGCCCACTCACATTTGGAGTAATTATTAATATAGGAGGCATATTTGGCATTCTTCTGTCTTTTGGTTTTTGATTGTTTTGACTTTTGGTTGTTTCTTTTTTTCCATTTGTTTCTCTCTGCTTTTTTGCTTGGATGGTTTTTCCTGGTGGTTTTCTCAGTTGCTTCATTTCTTCTTCTGTGTGTCTCTATACTAAACATTTGTTGTGTAGTTACCATGAGAGTTTTACTGACTTTTCTGTGTCTAGCAAGTCCTTTTCAAGCTGGTATTAACTCATCATCATTTAATTATACAGGATCTAACCTTTTCTTCTTCCCGTTTCATGTTTTGTTGTGTTTTCTTATTCTTTTATATACTTCTGATTCTGTGTTTCTATTGTAAATTTGCTCAAGATTTCATGTTTTCTTATAAAAGAACTGCTTTTAACATTTCTTGTAGGTCAGGTCTGGAGGTGGCATCCTTCATAAGCTTTGTTTGAGAAAACCTGTATTTTCACCATCATTTTTGAAAAATTTTACAGGAGTACTCTTGGCTGGCAGACTTTTTTTTTTTTTAAGGTTTATTTATGTATGCATACAAGCACTGGGGTACAGGCCTGAGGTGTAGGGGTGGTGAGAGAATTCACCAGGGAGAGAGAAGGGTCAGAACAGATGGATCTACTGAAATACACTGCTGAGGATAGCAGTAGGTAAGACAGGGCAGGTTTTTCCCATCATGGAGGGTATCTCACCTTGCTGGTGATAGGACGCTGTAGTGGCTGACAATAGCTTGATAGCCCCATGTCTTTAACCACTGTGCCACCAGTGAGGCCCAGTGCTGGCAGGTTTTGTTCTTTAAAGTTGTGTGTACTTAATTGCACTCTTTTCCAGCCTAGAGTACTAACTGCTGAGAATCTGAGGAAAGTCTGATTGGGATACCTTTTTTTTTTAAAGATTTATTTATTTATTTATTCATACAGAACAGTGGTACAAGCCAGAGGTGTGGAGGCGGTGAGAGTCGTCACCAGGGACAGAGTGGGGAGCAGAACAGGCAGATTGATGAAGTACATTGCTGAGGGGAGCAGCGGGCATGTCAGGAGAGGTCTGCCACACCATGTGGATCACCCCTGGGGCCTGGGATCAAACCCACACTAAAGTGGCTAGCTTGCAGGACTGTATCCTAACCCATTGTGCCACCAGCCAGGGCCCTGATTGGGGTCCTTTGTATGTTAATTATTTTTTCTCTATCAGCTTTTGTTCTTTTTCTTTCTTCTTCTTTTTTTTTTTTACTTTGATCATTTCACAACAATGTATCTTGGTGAAGGTCATTCTGCATTTAGAAATTTGTGTGTTCTTTCTGCTCCTAGACATCCATGTTAATTCTTTTCCTTTCCTTAGTTTTGGTAATTTTTCAGCCACTACTTCTTTGTATAGTGTCTCTGTTCCCTTCTCTCTTGTTCACATTATCCTAAGTTCCCTCTTCTAATTCTAATTGAATCTGATATTTCTTGTAGGATTTTTTTTTTACTTTTCCTAAATCATTTCTTGCTCTTCTTTCTTGGGTGATTTGTACATTTGTGCTTCCAACTTCTGAAATTCTTTCTTCTGTCATCTTAATTATCTATATAATGCTTTTTATATTTATCTTCATTTCATTAAGTACCTCTTTTTGTGTTCTTTTTTTTTAAAAAAATATTTATTTATTTATGCATACAGAATGGGATACAGGCCAGAGGTGCAGGGGCAGTGAGAGGACTCACCAAAGACAGAATGGGAAGCAGAACAGGCCAACTAATGAAGTACACTGCTGAGAGGGACAGTGGGCAGATCAGGAGAAGTCCGTTGTGCCATGTGGGTCACCTCCAGGGCTGGGATCAAACTCATGCTGAAGTGGCTTTGCTAAGGGGAAAGATGTCCTAAAGGAACTCTGCAGAGTCTTGTGGACTCCACCCCCTACTCCAGCTCTCTGGACTCTACCTCTACCCCCTACTCCAGTGATTGGAAACTACAACTCCCAGCAGTACCAGGGAGAGAACTGCGAAAACCCAAGGGCAGAGCTACACAGGCATTCTGGGACACTGGGGGATAAGAAAGGCACTGTTGCGTCTCTTGCTCGGGGAAATGGCTCTCTGGACTGCGTGACTCGGGGCTTTCATTTAGTTTGTTACCAGAGCTATAAGTCAGCCCAGCCGGTAAGATATTCCAGTTGTTGTTTCCTTTTCTTTTCCCCTTTTGTAAACCTATTCTGACCCTTATGTGTGTGCCTGCAGTACAACTGAATTTCAAGCACGTGGGTGAAGCCCCACAGACAGGCAGCCCAGTTCACATTGGGGTGCCCTGTAACAGCTTTAGCTTCTTAGTGCTGTGCTTTAACCAGCTCCGCCACCAGGGAGGGCCCCTTTTTGTGTTCTTTTAATATCTTCAATCTGTTTAGTGAAGAACTTTGTTTTTTCAGTTTCTAGATCCCCTTTTTAAGATCCTGTCCCTTTGACTGTCCTTCACTGTCTCAGTGTTTTTATAATTGCTGTTCTCAAATCTTTGTCAAGTTTCTTATTTCTGTGCCCTTACATATGCCTCTGGACTTCTTTTTCCCAATCTTGTGTTCAGATGTTCCTTACTTCCAAGGCTTCTGTCTTATCTTACTTGTTTTGTTTGCAGTTTGGCGCTGTGAGGTTAATTATATTTGTGTGTTTATCTTACTTGTTTACTTTGTAGCAGATAGGATGGGGGAAAGACAAAGTTGGGGCACAAATACTCTACCCTTTCTCTTTCCAAACCAAGCTCAGTTCAGTGCTTCACGGATCATAAATTTCTGCCCTACCTCTTTGCACCTTCCCTCTGTGGAGTGAGACATATTGTACCAGGCTTGAGTTTCCAGGCCAGGGGTGGCAGGCCTGAGAGCAGAGCAGGTATAACTAGACACAGGCTGCTCTGTGTCCTAGCAGAGGTGCCAGGCATTCTGCTTCCCAGGTTGCCCAGTGGTGCTGCTGCCAGCAAGGGGCCTGCACTGCTCAGTGTCTGACTCAGTGCCTGAGCCTGGTGCAGCCCCACTTCCCTTTGTACGTTCTCTTCTGACAGGTGTGTAGGGAGCTTTCCTTGCCCACAGTGCCAGCTGCCAAGTCTTTAGCGCTGCAGCCACTGTGCGCACGAGTGACACTGTCTGTCCACTAAGTAAGTTCCTTTCATAATAGTCACTGCGCTCGTTCACAGATGCCTAGCCTGTTCCCAGGCTACCCCACTGCCGTCGCCACCACCTCTTTCCCTTGTTTGCCTCTTCACTTAAGCATTCCCACAGTAAGCTGCCAACCTTGGCTAGAAATCTCCAGGAAGGTGTCTGTTGATGAACCTTTGAATCTTCGTTTGCGCTAACTGTAATCTAGTTTTCTTTTCCTTTTAGTTGCATTTTGGTGGTGGTGATGGGGCTGGGGGTGGCGAATGACCCAACCTCTATTCCTTCATGTTGTAAGAGCTTTCTCATACTTTCACATATGAAATATTGTTTAAAAAACAGCAGAAGTCAGGGGGATGGATGGATGGATTGCCCTGAGAATCTACATTCCTGACACGCTCTCAGGCAACCTCAGTGCTGATCCATGAACCACAGTATAGTAACAAGGACTAAATCCTCTGGCTTTCTTATTTTTGGAATGGATTGAGGATAAAGGTGGAAAGATGGCATTTGACTTAGCACATGTTTTTCATAGAGTTCTGAGCAGAAAATCAGACACCATCCCTACCATGATTGTACCTACTTTGAAGGATTATCTCTTAAGTTTTGCAATTTCTGTTTAGTAGTTTATTTTCTTTTTAAAAAATATTTATTTATGCATACAGAACTGGGGTACAGGCCAGAGGTGCAAGGTTGGTGAGAGGATTCACCAGAGAGAGGGGTGTGGGAGCAGAACAGGCAGACTAACAAAGTACACTGTTAAGGGGAGCAGCAGGCAGGTCAGGAGAGGTCTACAGTGCCATGTGGGTCAGCTCTGGGGTAGGAGATCGAATGTGCACTGAAGCAACTGTGGCTCGCTTGCAGTGCTGAGCTTTAGCCATCTGAGGCACCTGGGGGGGCCTCTGTTTTATAGATTCTTTTTAAAAAAAAAAAAGATTTATTTATTTATTCATACAGAATTGGGGTAAAGGCCAGAGATGCGGAGGGTGAGAGGATTCACCAGAGACAGAGCGGGGAGCAGAACAGGCAGATCCATGAAGTACACTGCTGAGGGGAGCAGCAGGTGGGCCAGGAGAGGTCTGCCACGCCATGTGGATCTCCTCCGGGGCAGGCGGGAATCGAACTCATGCGGAGGTGACTCCAGCTTCTTAGTGCTGTGCTTTACCCCGCTGCGCCACCAGGGAGGGCCCAGTTTTATAGATTCTTAATGAGGCAAACCAAGTAACTCCATGTAAGATAGGAGGTTGGGGTTGCAGGGCACGTTGGGCAGAACCAGAAATCTTCTGTAATTTGGAAATTATGTGCCTATATCATGCCTCATGCCATGTGGCTAGTGGTCACTGAACATTTCAGCTTCAATTAAAAGGCATGCATGCTAGAAAAACAACTAATATCCTATTATTTGTGAATGGAAATTATAAAACATATAAACCCATTATTTAAAGTCAGTTCTAGGCCCTCCCTGGTGGCACAACAGATTAAAGCACAGCACTGAGAAGCTAGCTTTAGCCGCTTCAGCACAAGTTCGATTCCCAGCTAGGGAGGTGACCCATGTGGCATGGCAGACCTCTCCTGACCGCTTGCTGCTCCCCTCAGTGGTGTATTTCAGTCAGTCGGCCTGTTCTGCTCCTCACTCTGCCTCTGG
>NW_004567113.1:8926441-8928180 GCF_000260355.1 Condylura cristata
AAGGCACAGCATGGGGGGTGAGACAGCTTATACCAGTCTATGAATATTCTCTGTCCCAAAGGGTATATATTTATTTGAAAGTTCCTTTTAATTCAAAAGAGACAAGCCAGGAGGAAAATTAATAGCTATGTAGAAAGTATACTTATTCTGTCCCTCATTGAGGTGAAACAAAAATGCAGTGGGCCAAAGAAAGTGAAAGAAAGTAGTGGTCAAGAAGTCAAAGCTTCACAAAATGAATAAAAAAAAATTCAGCCCAGAAATAGAATTCTTTCCTGGACATGCACATGGGGAGTAGTTTGTATATTCCTTGACTGGAGAAATATGCTTGAGATAGAATAAGGAAATTGAAAATCACATTGTTTTAATGAACAGGCTGAAATCATTTGTTATCAAGTTGAGGACTGTGCTGTGGACTCAAGGTCAAAGGTGTAAACAGGCCTCTTGAGACCCATTGTCAACCCATTAGTCCTTCCAGACAGAGAGGAATTACTTTTGTTTGTAACAAAGCTCAAATACCATTCCATTCTATTGGGAGGCATCATTGGAGGTGTTATCTAAAAGTTTAACAACCTGTCTGCCACAGCCACAGTTAGAACAGAAGCTACTATATTACCAGCTCACATAAAAGCAGACCACGGGTAGGTAGTAAGAGTTTGGTGCTGACCATCAGCCTAAGTTACCGAGATTTTAAATAAACTGTTTTGAAGGGTGAAATTGTTAAGCTACAGATGAGGTCAAAAACATCAAAGTGTTTCTACAACCATCTGCCAACATCTGGCCCCATTCTCTCAAGTAAGGCTATTTCCCCTCTCTTTTCAAGCCCACAACAACCCTTTATTCTAGCTGTTTAGATCCTGATACCCATGCTCTGGAGCATACTCTTCAGTCATGTGAGACTCAAATCCTACCCATTTTCTGAGTAGATGTGAAAATGCCAGTGTTCTTTTCTAAGAAGTTACAGCAAAAAAAAAAAAAAAAATCATACTAGTCTTCCATACAAAGCTTGCCCTACACTTTATCACATATATTATTGGTTTTTTTGCAACCATCATGGGGTCAAGGGGATTATTGTTTTAAACTACAGAGGAGAAATGGTGGCCCTGTTAAGCAACTTGCTCCAGATGCGCAGCTGGCTGGTGGGTGTGCTGGATGCACCTGCAGGCCTGTTTACTCTTCAGTTCAGGTTTATCCTGAATTTCTCTACTCCTCATCCTCTCCAGGCCTCTGACAACCTGTATGGTTCTGTAGGAGGGTTTGATTTTTCTGTCTATCATAATTTCAAAGCTTTTTTGATTAAAAAGAATTGCTTTTACTTTTTTTTGGTCAAAGTTAATTGCTTGGCTTAAGCTTTTTCTTCATTAGGGCTTTATTCTCCAGGAGTAAATGTCTTATTTTTATTTATTTTTAAACATTTATTTATGCATACAAGAACTGGGATACAGGCCAGAATTGCAGGCGGGTGAAAGGATTCACCAGAGACAGAGTGGGGAGCAGAACAGGCAGGTTGAAATACACAGCTGAAGGGAGCAGCGGGTGGGTCAGGAGAGGTCTGCCTCACCCTTTGGGTCACCTCCCTGGCTGGGGATTGAACTTGCGCTGCAGTGGCTGCAGAGTTTCATAGTGCTATAACCCCCTTATACCAGGAGGCCCAAGAGTAAATGTTTTAATTTTTTTTTTTTTTAAGATTTATTTATTTGTGCATACAGAACTGGGGTACAGGCCAGAGGCTCAGGGGCGGT
>NW_004567113.1:8928300-8953751 GCF_000260355.1 Condylura cristata
TGCGCCACCAGGGAGGGCCTTAATTTTTTTTTAAAGATTTATTTATTTATTTATACAGAGCTGAAGTACAAGCCAGAGGTTCAGGGGTGGTGAGAGGATTCACCAGAGACAGAGTGGGGAGCAGAACAGGCAGATGTTGAAATACAGTGCTGAGGGGAGCACCGGGCAGTTCAGGAGAGGTCTGCCAAGCCATGTGGTCATTTCTGGGGTGGGAAATTGAATTCTCACTGGGGCGGGAGATTGAATTTGCACTAAAGCAGTTGTAGCCAGTTTGCAGTGCTGTGTCCTAACCCGCTGTGCCACCAGGGAGTGCCAAGTAAATGTTTTAAAGGAGTGTTTCTTAAACTTCACCATGCTTAAAAACCACCTGGTGAGCTTGTTATAATTTAGATTCGTAGGGTCCAACTCTAAAGACCCGGTTCAGTATTTCGGTACCCAGCCTGAGATTTTCTATTTCTCTTAAGCTCCAGGGTGATCTCAAGGCTTCCTTCCAGAGACTACACTTGTGGGCACAGCTTCAGCCATTATTTTGAAAATAACATTTACATTTAGTGAAAGAGCTTAGTGTTCTTAATAACATAGATAATGGGTCTGAATAATGATGCTATCACATGTTTAGACTGTGCGATCCTGGGGAAGGTAACCCATCTAGGCCTCCACTTCCTAATCTGTATAATAGAGGCGCTGGTACTATCTATCTTACACAGTAATTGTGAAAATTAAATAACTTAATGCCAGGCACAGCCATCTCCATATTTATTCGCTATTTTTGTTAAGTTTTGCTCAATTCATAAGTACACTTTATGATAGAAATATCCACAGAATTCACATCTGATACCTTTCTTTGATGCAGGTGTTATCAGGTTTGTTCATGTGTCAGACATATTCTTGCATACGTGTGAGTAGATACCGTGGGCTGTCAGCTAGCACTTCTTTCTAAGCAGAGAGAAAGCAGATGACACTGAGAAGCTGACAAGTCCCTAGTTGTGCAGGACCTATCATTTCAACCCACAAACTTGGACTTGACTGAAAACAGTGAAAGCCATCAACATAGTGGAAGCTGAGTGTAATCAGAATTGCGTTTTAGAAATGTCTCTTGCAGTAAGGAGACCAGTTGGGAAGAAGGTGAAGCTAGAGGCAGAGACTTATTGTAAAAGACATTGCAGTCATCCTGAAGATAAATAGTAAAGGCCAGAACCAAGGCACAGCATGGGGGGTGAGACAGCTTATACCATGACTCAGAAGATACGATCCTTGAGTACAAGCAGCCAGAGGTCCCAGGGGAGGTGGGTGCCCTGGGCCGCAAGCTGTGTGCAAACCCAGGTCTCCCACAGCTTTCGTTGGGTCCTGGCTCTGGTATTCACCTGACTCTGTGTTGACCATAACAGCTGGAGGCCAACTGGGCGCTGGGTGCTGGGCCTGTGCTGTGGACGCCTGCCCACCTCATCACTGAGGCGGGCTTGCAGCAGTGGCTCGGTGCCCTGCGTGAGTCCTGGGGCCATGACAATTGCTCCCATCGAGAATGCAGGCATACTTGCAGAAGTGTCAGAGCATTCCTGGACCTGGACGACCCAGAAGAACTGGACAGTTACTGGACACTGAGCTTGAACTTTACATTCTGCCTGACTGCCAGCATCTTGAAAGCCTCAGTATTGCGTTGGCAACACCGCATTAATAAATGGGGGTCATGGAACAAGCTGTACAATGCGGTGTGCTGCTGAACAAGCAAGATCCTGGCCTCTTTTTTGGTAGAATAACCATACAGCGTCAAGTACATGGGGTAGGAGGACAAAGAGAAAAAAATGTCATACTAAAGAATGACATCAGAGCTTTTGGGGGACACCTGATAATTTTTATTTGCTTGATGATTGAGTGTTGTAATCGAAACCATACCCCAGACCCCTAGCCATGGTTCTAATCTTATTAAAAAAGCATGCCACCAATGAACTTTTGGGGTCCCTGGTCATACATCGGTTCTCTGTCCCCTGGGGGTTACCAGTCATAACCTTGTGATGTATAAGTCAGGATTAAGTATGTATCGGTCCTCAGACCCCCAGGTGTTCCCGGTCATACCTCATGATGACAGTCTTCCCAGAGCGATCAGGCTTTTTCTCTTGGTTGATTTGAAAGGCACCTTGTATGATTTTGCTATGACTGATTTACTGGGCAGTTCTGACCTTTGTATAGGAGTGTGCAGGTAACAATAATGGTGGTCAAATAGGTTGTTTAAGTTTAGCACACCCACATCCTAGGACAGCCCTGGCCTCAGCAAGACTGTAATTAATATTTTGTCCCTCTGTGACCTGCAGCCCTGGGAAATGTTGCCCAGTCACTTATTTTTATAAACTGTTATCGCCACACAGCTACACCATTTGATTATACATTGTTTTTTTTTTTAAAGATTTATTTATTTATACAGAACCGGGGTACAGGCCAGAGATGCGGAGGGTGAGAGAATTCACCAGAGACAGAGTGGGGAGCAGAACAGGCAGATCGACGAAGCACACTGCTGAGGGGAGCAGCGGGCGGGTCAGGAGAGGTCTGCCACGCCATGTGGTCACCTCCGGGGCAGGCGGGGATCGAACTCATGCAGAAGCGGCTTTAGATTCTCAGTGCTGTGCTATAACTCACTGCGCCACCAGGGAGGGCCAGATTATACATTGTTTTAAACTATTTAGTGCCACAACAATAAGGTAGAGTGCTTGTGACAGACATTGCATGGCTCAGGAAATAACCAGATATTTATTATCTGGATCTGCATAAAAACTTGATTCATGTAAAGTTTGTTGAGCTTGCTGTGACCTCTAATTTAAACCACTCCGCTCAAAACTGTGATACTGGGGAAAAGACATCTTTACAGACCAATGGTAGGACCCAGTAATAAATCCTTATACAAGGGATCAGATGATTTTCAGCAAGGCCATTTAATGAAGGGAAAGCCAGTCTTTTAATCAAACAGTGCCAGGGAAACTGTACATCTACAAGCAAAAGAATTTAGTTAAATTCTAACCTTATAGCACATTACAAAATTAAGACAATGTTTTGACGGTTTGGCAAATATTTCTTATAACAGGTAGGGGGAGGAGTATTTGCACTCTACTGGCTTCTACACCATGTGGTGTAAACATCCTACAGACCAGAAACAGAAGTTTAAGAGATGAATGTGTAAAACGTTTAGAGGGAAACATCAGGTCTTCTTCTGATTCAAAGTTATATCAAAACAGATAATTCTTGGCACATAATAGATGCTCAGAATTTATTTGGGGAATAAACTAATAGCAAATCAGGGAAAAAAAGGAAAGGGTACCACCTGGAGGCTGTATTAGTAAATGCACTCTGGGAGTTTTAAATGTACTCTATTCCTTCATGAAAGTTTAACTGAAAATTTAACCTCAAAAATATTAACTGTGAGAGTGGAATGAGAGGACATAAAACAGAAATGTGTCAAATATATTTATGTAGATATTTCACTCCCCAAAATTTCCATATAACTCCTTTCTCAGCCTCCTAATTCCTAGGACCTCAGCTATTTCTCTTTCCTCTTCATGTTTTGTGACTTTATTTACCTGCTACAGCTGCTTTTATGCTCCAGTGCCAGAATTGAGTAGTTGTGACAGAAATTTCATGTTCTGAAAGCCTAAAATGTTTCCTATCTAATCTTCTACAGAAAAAAATTTTGCCAACAAATCCTTAAGGTTGATATAGATAATAGACTAGAAATAATTGTTTTACTCTTTTCCAGAAACTTTCATGATAATTCAAGCAAATCTAGAAATATTGAGTGCTTACTACGTTTCACATACAGTCTTAGGCACTGGTGATAGAGCAGTGATTGGACTATCACTCCTTTTTTGTAAAGCTCACCTTATGTAGTGGGAAAAGACAGATAATCAGCAACAGACAAAAGGTAATACAACATATTATGGAAATGAGAAGGCCTGGATATAACAAGTGGGAAACTTATTTCCTTAGGGATAACATGCACCAGATAACAGAGGCAGTAGAAATTTCAATGATGTAGTAGACCTATTAAATTTTAGAGGGTTTGGCTGCCACCCTTTGGCATCCATAACTGAAAAGTGTTTTTGGTGCTTCATTGATATTTCTGCACTTAGCTTAGTGGCATTAATATACAGGGTCAGCATGATGTGTTCTCTGGGCTATCAAGACAGTAAAGGGTCCTCCAAGCTATACTGTGACAGCAGGAGAGAGGACATAGCTCCCGTGCATGAACATAATGGTAGATTCTTAGCACATTAAAAATTGAGATGATGTGGCTTAGATCAGGGTTTTCAAGTGGAATGATTTTTGCCCCTCAGGAAAGGCTGTCAGCTAACATACCAAATTAAATTTGAATTTCAAATAAGTGATAATTTTTTTTTAGTATAAATATGTTCCCTGTAGTAATTTTATTCTGAAATTTAAATTTAACCTGCATTTCTTTCTTTCTTTCTTTTTTTAGTTAAATCTGGCAACCTACATCTTGAGAATATTTGGCAATGTTTTGACGAACAGTTTGGCGAATATTTGTTATAACAGATAGGGGGAGGAGTGTTTGCATTCTACTGACTTCTACACCATGTGGTGTAAACATCCTACAGCATAAAAGACAGTCCTAGAAAACAAAGAACCAGCCAGTCCAAAGTGTGAATAATGCCCAAATTGAGAAATACTGATTTGGAGGAAGGTTCATGGTCTACACTATGACCAGGCTGCAAAATTTGTTTTCAAAAGTACCCAGCTCTCCCGCAGAGGGGCTGTGAGTCTATAAACTGACTTAGGTCTGGGTATTGGGTATGGGTCTCACTTTGGCAATTTGAACTAAGTTCTGCCTAGCAGACTTCATAGATTTTTCTCGAACCTCCATCTCAAGCAGCCTATTGGTAAGCCATCCAGTTTTGATTTTGCAGCTCCCCATCGTTTACAGCCACTAGCATAAAGCAGAGCAGCTCACAGCTCCTCCCCTGTGGGACAGTTGCATTACATTGTCTCTTAACTCAGGACTGTACCTGGGATGTACTGTGATGGGTCCCCCTTGGCCCACAGACAAAAGAGAATGCATTTATCTTTTGTTTATAGCAGCCCACTCTGCAGTTATCTCTGACCGACATACCTCTTCCAGCCTGCCTCACTGAAGCATTTTCTGGTGTCTTGGTGAATGGCATGTCTTAGACATGCCCAGAGTGGCGCTCAGCAGGTTGTACTTGGGATAGCCATTCCTGTTTCCCTGAAACGTGCATTTTTGCTGACACTATGTTAGAGAATTTCTGGCATTTCACCCTCAATGCTACTTGATCAGTGACCCCAGCTTTCAGTGAATTAGCATTGCCACACATATGCCAAGCTACATGGCATGCTTAAAACTAGGGGGCTTCTCTGAGACTTCTTTGATGTCCAAGTCAAAGAATTCAATCTGATTGCTTTATTTCATCCCCACTGATTTAACACCCTTAAAATTCTACAGTCTCAGTTCCTCCCCAGACTTCTGCAGACACAAGCTGTCAGAGTCCCAAGAGGGTCCATGAATGGGCTCTGTCCTGCAGCTAGACTTCCCACTGCCCTCCCTGGGGTCTTGTTCCCCTTATCTCTTGCCACGTAACAAATTGTTCTAAAATCAAGAGGCTTGAAGGGACAATTTATTATTATGTTGCATGGCTCTGATTGAATTCGAGAGTGACTGAAGAAGGAACATAAAGGATTCTTTCAAAGTGTCTGTAGTAAAAAGAACAGAGCAATAGCCCACATCGTGTCTGTCGGGGTGGGGTATACATCTGACGGTGGTGCTCCCATTGTCATTGCTTATGACCCCAAGCTGTGCTAGCCCTTCATGCTAGCAGTGGCTTCTTGTTTTTATCATATCTCCCTCTTTTAAAACATTTTTTTAAGATTTATTTTTATTTATGTATATAAGAACTGGGTGTAGGCCAGAGATGCAGGGGGTAAGAAGATCCACCAGAGACAGAGTAGGGAGCAGAACAGGCAGATCCACTGAAACACAGTGCTGAGGGGAGCAGTGGGCTAGACAGCAGAGGTCTGCTGTGCCATGTGGGTCAGTTCTCTGGACGGGGTTAGAACTCATGCCACAGTGGCTGGGGACAGCTTCGTAGCACTGAGACGCCGGTCCCTGTGCCACCAGGCAGGCCCTATCACATCTCTTTACAACATGATTTCTTATTCAGCCTGGTGTTTTGTTCATACTCCCAAGTTTCCCAATCTGCTCATTTTGCTTTTGCACAATGATGAAATCACTAACACCTTTCTTAGATTTTTCCCCCCATTGTGACTGTGTGACTAGTTAAAAATGTGAGATTCTGAAGAGAAATGTTAACTATGAAAGAAATAAATGACAGCATGTTTGTGTGCTGGGAAAATTGTGTACGTGTATAGTGGATTCACAAAAAAAATTAAGCCAGAAGTAGTGATAGAGAGTGACAGTGTCAGGAACTAAAGTTACTGATCAGTGGGGGTCTGATGACTTGAAAGTCAAAGCTGAGAACTTTGGGAGGAAGTAGGTAGACCCACTTTGGGATGTTTATATATATATATGCAGAGGACAGGCATTAATTTTGTTTCCATTAAGGCTTTTCATTCTTTAATCACAAGAGGGTGCCAAAGTTGAGAAAATGATTACTTTTTGCTTTTTATCTAAAACTAGACCATGTTAACTTGAGGTACTGAACGGGGGCACAATTTAATACTTACTTGGGACAACAATTTTAAGTTGGCAATTTCCCACACAAACAGGAACACATGCTCGCATCCTGTCCTGTATAATATAATGTGAACAATTTATTAGTGATCTAGCTCTGTACAAAAAGCTCTTATTCCTGGAAGTCACTAGAAACTTTTGACTCACAACTTAGAAAGAAAAAAGTGGACAACCTTGTTTTCATCTTAGTGAGGTCAAAAAGACCCTCTGTACTGTTATGGCAATTTCCCAGAGAAATCAGACCGGCACTCAGCGAGGTACAGAGAGGTGTACTTGTCACACCCGCAGTCTCAGTGGCATCAGTCCCAAAAGGCTGAGCCCCGAATTACAGGAGTGGTGAGGTTTTATACAGGTTGTATGAGGAACCTTATCATCCCATCCATCATAGCATAAGCATTCTTTATTGTTTGGGGAGGGGTCAGGTAGCCACAGCTAATATTGTGGACAAGCAGCATTATGCAGGAACTTTCTATTCCAGCAAGCAGCAGAGTCCAAGCAGCAGACTCCCCCAGGCAGCAGAACTGGGAGAGTAGCAGAATCTAAGCAATAAGCTTGAGAATGTTCCTGCATCATTTCTCCCCTTTTGATATCCCTACTAAGTGCTAGGGAATATCAATGTAAGGACTCATCGGAAGCAACAGGAAAGCAGGTTAAGAGCTCATATTGTCTAAGTATCATTTGGAGTTGTCCTACCAAGAAGGACTCTAGATTATTTAGTCAAAGCCCAAAGTTTATCCTGGAGTTGGTTGATAGACTCATGAACAGCACCTGACTTGTTGGCATAGAAACAACAGTCTTCCTTTGTTTAGTGGGCCGAGGCCACTGTGGGTGGCTTGAGCAGATCTAGCCCCCTACAGTTTTGGAGAACAATAGCTGTTAAAGAGTCCTTTTGATCTTTGAGTTCATTTAAAGACTGGGCCACATAACTTAGGTCTAGATCAACTTGTTGGGAGAGGATTGAGAACTTGCTTTGTGCCGACCCCAGACCTGCTGTTCCCAGCCTATCCCAGAAGAAACATCAAGGGCCAAAAGCCATAGGATGGCCAGGGTGATATTTTATTGAACAATGGCTAGGGCCAGTATGTGAGAATTGGGCAGCTTGTTCACCAAACAGAAGTTTAAAGTCAGGGATGAGTAGGGTGTGGCACAGAGACTCACATCAGTTGGAATCACAGATCTATAGATACTGGTAGAGCAAACAAGAAAAACTGCCAATACTGGGATCAATCCAACAGTTAATGAACATCCATCTGATGTTCTTCAAGCTTCCATCATGTGTTGACCAACCAGCTTCCGGATTGTGGTTGGAGCCGGGCTGTAGAAGGGTCTCTGCAGGCTCGCTACTTCTTTGGTGTCTGTGGGCAGGCTGGCTTATGTGGCTAATGCATGGAGTAACCCCAGAGTAGGTGAAGATCAGAACAAGTCCACTCCAGGTGTTTAAGGGGAGGAGCTGTGTCCCTGGCCGAGGCGGAGGCCACTGAGCAGTGTTATGTTGCACACAAGTCCACCAATTGAAAAAAAAGTTAAGGAACAAAAAAGCTCATCTGTCTGGTAGGAGCTGTCACTCCTCTGGGGTTTTCACCTTTTTTTAAATTATTATTATCATTATAGTTTTTTTTTTTTTTTAAAGATTTATTTATTTGTGCATACAGAACTGGGGTACAGGCCAGAGGCTCAGGGGCGGCAAGAGGCTTCACCAGAGACAGAGTGGGGAGCAGAACAGGCAAATCAATGAAGTACACTGCTGAGGGAGCAGCGGGCGGGTCAGGAGAGGTCTGCAATGCCATGTGGTCACCTCCGGGGCAGGCTGGAATCGAACTCATGCGGAAGTGTTTTTAGTTTCTCAGTGCAGTGCTTTAACCCGCTGCGCCACCAGGGAGGGCCTATAGTTTTTTGTTTTTTTTTTTTTTTTACATCATTTCGCACCATTTTCCATCTCAACTATAATCTCCATGGGCTTCCCATCACCAAATCACCTGTGTGCCATCACCATAGTCCAGTGTACTCCCCCTCCCCATTTTTGATCCCATTCCCCACTCTATCCTTGTAAAATGTCTCTGGTATATAGTTGTTCATTATTATATTTTGCCCCCGGCCCTTTATGCTTCTGCTATGAGTGAAACCATCCAGTATTTTTCTTTGTTTTTCTGGCTTATCTCACGAAGCATGATCCCTTCCAGCTCCATCCATGTTGCTGCAAAAGGCATGAGTTCATTTTTTTTGACTGCTGAGTACTATTCCATTGTGTATATGCAACACATCTTTTTAATCCAGTCACCTACCTTTGGGCATTTGGGTTGATTCTGTCTTTCCTATTGTAAATAAAGCAGAAATATGGGGATGCAAGTGTCTCTTTGAATCAGTGTTTTTGTGTCTTTTGGGTAGATACCTAGGAGAGGGATTGCTGGGTCATATGGAAGCTCCATGTTTAGCAGTCTGAGGAACCTCCTAACAGTTTTCCATAGTGGTTGTACTAGTTTGCATTCCCACCAGCAGTGCAGAAAAGTTCCTTTTTCTCCACATCCTCGCCAACATTTGTTGTTGCTAGTTGTTTGAAGATGTGCCATTCTCACTGATATAAGGTGGTATCTTATTTTCACCTTTATTTTTGATGTGAGCCATCTTGTCTCCTGTAAGCTCAACTGTAGCTGGCTGCCTACAGAGCCAGACCCTAAGCACTGGGGGCTCTAGGTCTGGGTGGTGGGCAGGTAATTATCTCAGCTGAGCCACCATGGGGGCCCGAGGTGGGAGGAGTTGATGGTTGAGGAGATGGCGGCACCGGGTGAGGAGGAGCTGGTGGCACACCTGCCACAGGAGGAGGCAGCGTGCTTGGCCGCTCTGGTGCAGTGAGGCCACCTCATCTGGTAGGTGAGTCGGCAGTGGCAAGTTCACCCAGGAAAGACTGGTGAAACTCAAGCAGTTTAACTGGCACCTGCAGGCAGAGAACTGTGAGCTGTGCAACTGCTGCTGTTCTTTGTTTGCGAGCATCACATTGTGTGCCAGTAGCAGCTCTTTGGGACCCACATAACCCAGGCAGTGCACAAGGACCTGGGTGGTTGTTGGCAGGAGCTGGCCAAGCTATAGCACTGTCAGGAAATGGGGGGAATGCCTGACATTGGGTGAGCAGTGTGCCCCACAGCAATAGAGGGAGAGGGTTCTGCCTGACACCAGGCCATCACCCACGCTCATCTTGCCGTGCGAGCCCCATGACCTGGGCTGAGGACACAGTTTTCTTGTTCTGACACCCACCTGAACTGTTTTCCAAACATCGGGATTGTGATGGATCTGTGGATGTGGACACCACCCCAGCTCAGGGGCTGTGGGCTTTGGAGAGCCCCATCCTCTGGTCTGTTTTTTGCCTGGTTTTGTGTTCATCAGCCGGTCAATGAATAACCACTTTAGCCAGACTCCAGATTTTCTCTAGCAGGATTTCTTTAGATAGGATTTCCTATCTGGTGTCCCTGGAAGTGAATGATTGCCACTCTAGCTGGATACCAGACCAGTTGTTTCTAGCAACTGAAGGATTTCAGCTTTTCCCCCCTCTTATTTTTAAAATAATCCATGCATGTGGATGGTGGCAAACATATAGCGAGAATCTGTAATTGATAGATCTTTTGCCAGTTGAAAGGTGCGGGTGAGAGCCCAGATTTCTGCAGAGAAAAGTGGGTAGTTTTTGTTAACCTCTGAGGGAACCTAGTCAAGCTTAACTGAGTCTTATATGTCCAGGGACTCTTCCATTGGAGGCTGAAGAGGCTGACTCATGAATATGATGCAGAGACAGAAGAAGTTGTGGGGTGGGGGAGGCAGAAAGAGAGTGCAGGATGGTATCTGTCCTCTCCCAGCTTTTTGACCAACAGGAGTGGAGTATTCTAGGGTGACCAGCAAGCTGTTAAAGTATTTCTGGATGCCAAGCTTAGTCTCCCAAGAGGTCGGGTACTGTTGCAGCCAAATGGGGACCACACTGGGCTTAGGGTTGATGTGAAATGGAGTATGACAGGGCCAGACCCAGCGGGGATTTTTTAGTCGAGACACTGAGGAACTGTAGCTTAAGCCAATTTAGGTTGACTTTAGCCCAGTCTTAGACTAAAGCATTTTCACTCTCTAGGGAGGGTGACAGATAAAATGAGGCTGTCCAGTTCTATAAGTAAAGTGGGAAGAAGGGCTGATCCATCTCGGCAGAACCGACTTGAACCCCGAGTTTGGTTAGAACTGTTTGTTTCAATAGGGAAACTGGGCCATACAGTAGGTACACTGATGAAAAATCTGATGGCCCCCAAGTCATGTTTACTTGGAGCCCCTCCCTTTGTGTTCGATGTTGTGACAAAGGGAGGGGAACAATCACGCTCTTACCTGACCATGTTCTTCTTGGAACTGGAAGACCCATCGTGGCTGTATGGAGAGTCTTAAAAGGGTCACCTATAGGACCCTCCCTGGTGGTGCAGCGGGTTAAAGCACAGCACTAAGAAGCTAAGGCCACTTCAGCATGAGTTTGATACCCACCCGGGAGGTGACCCACATGGCGTGGCAGACCTCTCCTGACCCGCCTGCTGCTCTCTTCAGCAGTGTACTTCTTTGGTCTGCCTGTTCTGCTCCCCACTGTTTCTGGCGAATCCTCTCACTGCCTCTGCACTTCTGGCCTGTACCCCACTTCTGTATGCATAAGTAAATAAATCTTTTTTTTTTTTTAAAGTGTCACCTATAGGCCATATGACATATCATGGAAACTCAGGACAAGACCATTCAGATCCTGTAACCGAAGTCATGAGACCATTTCCATACACTTACACACACAAACAGAAGCTGTGCATTCCACCCATCAGGAAACTACCTGGCTCCATGAGGGGCATGAGAGGAGATGAGGCTCTCTCCTTCTGTTGTTGGAACAGGCCTAACCAGAATCAGAGCCCGGGGGTCTTACCTTATCTAGAAGTCCTTTTGGGGTCTGTCTGTCTGTCCATCTTTCTTTGCAAGTACAGATATGTTATGAAGGCGGTTCCCCAGCTCTGCTCACCTCAGGAAGGAGGACCCGACAAGGGGTAGGTGGTGTGCCACCTCATTCACTCAAAGGAGAATCACCAGGCATGGCCTCATCACCGAACTGGTGGCCAAAGTGGCCAGCACAGCTGGCTTCCCCATCAGGAACCAGTGTTCCGGCAATTTCTCAGAGAATTCAGATGGCACTCAGATGTGGAGAGAGATTTACTTGTGACACCCGTGGGTTCAGTGGGATCAGTCCCAAAAGGCTGATCCCCAAATTTCAGGAGTGGTGAGGTATCATACAGGTTGAGAAACCTTGTCATCGCATCCTTCATAGCATAAGCATTCTTTACTGTTTGGGAAGGGGGTCAAGGTAGCCATAGCTACTACTGTGGACAAGCAGCACAATGCAGGAACTTTCTGCCCTAGGGAGCAGCAGAGTCCAAGCAGCAGACTTGGGAACCCTCCTGCGTCAGTACCACCTCCTACAGTACAACAGTCATCTAATCTGTCTCTCCCTTTAACACATTCCTAACTTGATAAGAATCAAGTTAGCAACCCTAACAAATAGGGTTGCTCTATTTTCCAAAGTACCTTAGCCATTTGAAAGAAGTAGAAAATGTCTTTAAATTTCATATTTTTCTATATTTTAGCTTCCATATTTTATGGCAATTATTACTGTATTTGTTTTATTTCCTCTTTTGGACATGACAAACAGGCTGAGGAGATTAGAAAATAGATGTTGACAATGATTTTTCTTAAGTAATCTGTATTTCACATTCTCTCTCCTTTCTTACTAAATCTAATTGTCCTCTCTTCAGTTCAAATCAAACCAACACTTGATTATATTATCTTTTATAAATATTTATCTGTAGTTATCACTCGTGTGCATGCGGTTGGTTTTTATCTTCTTCCGTCACCATGAATGAAGGTTAAGTAAATAGTAACTCAAGAAAATAAGTGAGAAGGTGAGATTACCTGGAAGAACATTCCAAAGTCAACTACAAATGGGTCTTTCAATGGCTTTTGTTTCCCTCAACTAATGCAAAAACAATGGATTATTTACATTCTTCTTCCTAATTATATATAGCTAGCCTAAAAAATAGGTCTTTTATATTTTATGTCAGAATATTGAATTATCAATTCATCTGTGAATTAGAACTGTTCTAAAATGATCTGGCTCACCCACAAAACAATACTCTATTGCTTAGATTTAAAAAACCAAAACAACAAGCATGTTTTTGGATTTACATAAAGAGGGATCTACTACCAAGGTATGCTCATAAGGAACATATGAAACCGGATTTTTCAAGCCTATTACAAGTAGGTCAAAAAGTCATTCACAATTGGAGAATATAGTGAACACCAGAAGAGATATTTTTTTTGTTCACTTCTTTGTTTTGCTTTTTTTAGGTTATCTTAGGATAAGAAAAAACATAGTGTGTTGTCATTACCATAGTCTCTTGTATGTAAAAGTCATCATTATCTTACAATTTTACATGCCAACAAGAGAAATACCTCTAAATTAAACAAAAAAATACTTCCTTGCATTTAGAATTTCACTTTGTACTGATTGAAAGGTACATAAACTTTGGTTTAACTTTGTTTTAACTATCCCTGTTACTTGGTACATACGAGAAAGGTAAATAAAAGTAGTATTAGTTGGTTAAGTTGCTCCTAAACTAAAATTTCTTCACCATCCAGACTGATTCTTCTGAATCTTTTTTAGTTCAGTAATGGATGGCTCTGGTTTTTCACTTGAATGTGACGTGTTGACTTCAACAATATTGGGATCCAGCTACTTCTTTTTTTTTTTTTTTATTTATGCATACAGAACTGGGGTACAAGCCAGAGATGCAGGGTTAGTGAGAGGACTCACCAGAGACAAAGTGGGGAGCAGAACAGGCAGATGGACGAAGTACACTGCTGAGGGGAACAGCGGTAGGGCAGGAGAGGTCTGCAGCATCATGTATGGATCACCTCCAGGGCGGACATCCAACTCATGCTGAAGTGGCTTTAGCTTCTTAGTGCTGTGCTTGAACCCACTGTGCCACCAGGGAGGGCCCTCCAGCTACTTAATAAAATCTGTGAAAGTAGTAAAAGCCATTCCCTGTGCGGTTGCTCCCATCATCGTCACGTGACAAAGCAGAAGGGCTCCAGTGATGGGTAATGCGCCTGCGTAAACACTCACGTAAACAAACACTCATGGGCTGGGCTACTGCTATTGTTTCACCTCCTTTTAACAACTAATTGATCCTGAAGGTGAAAAGCGGTTCACTATTGTTTCCACAGTTTCCATCCACGTCACTGACTCCCATTCTGTAAATTTTGATGACAGGTAAATCAGGTGTGCCACCATTACCACCTGGTCAACAATAATTGTAAGATGCCATTGATTAAAAATGCATCTTGATTTTAGTGATTTAACAAAGCAGAAAGGCACATATCTTGAAATTGATGCAACATGATTTTTGTTAAGCCACAGTGGGTGTCTCTTTCTTCTGCCTTTGCCAGGAGTCATGAAAATTCCTACCTATCAAAAGTGGAAGTATTGTAATGAGCAAATGAAGCCAAGGTAGGCAATGACACAGTAAGATAACAGAAGACACAACTGGTGGTGACCCCCTACCTGAATGTCACCTCTCCGTGAAGCCTCCACACCCTTCCTCTTCTCATGTGGAAAGAGAGCAGAAGGAGTGCCAGCTTAAGTTCTATGACTGCCTCGTAGAAATACTTGAGAAACTTACTTACTGAGTGCAGGTGAGAGAATTCACCAGAGGCAGAGTGGGGAGCAGAACAGGCAGATCAACTGAAATACACTGCTGAGGAGAACAGCAAGCAAGACAGGAGAGGTCTGCTGTGCCATGTGAGTCAGCTCCCAGGCTGCTGGGGAGTGTTCATAGTGCTGTGCTTCAAGCCCTCAATCACCAGGTTGGGCCTTAAGGTAGTTTTCTACTTTTCCTTTGAACTTTTTGTTCCTGAGGCCTCCCACTATCTTTATGTACTGTTCATTTTTCCCTTTTGTATTACAAATGCCTTGAGAACAAGAACTGCCTCCATCCACAATACTTTGTGTATTGCCAGTACCCAGAACAGATTTTCTGAATTAATGAATTTAATCTATCTCAGTGTGCAAAATAATTTTATATGTAATTACAGAATACTGTGTGTCAAGGTCTAAATCAAAAGTGCAGCCTCAAGGACGAGCCCCTTAGCACCGATGCTGGTGGCTATAATTCTTTTGGGCTCTGGTTTGCCCTGTTCAGGCCGTTGATTCTGGCTCTTATTACTTGTCTCTGCCGTTCTCCTGTCTGCTGGTGTCCCCTCAGTTTAGCATTCTGTCCAGCTTTACAGCCTTCTGTCCGAGCTTTGTCCGCAGCTGCCTGCCTGCATCTTGTGTACTTGTTGGACTAAGAAAGGTATTCCTAGTTGTGTGGACAGCAAAAGAAGTAGAAAACTGTAAGGAGACACTTGTTTTGGTGCAGCAATCGAGCTAAAACTGGAATTCAGATCTGTTGCATGCACTAGTGGTTTGGTGTGGCAGAGAGGTTACTGGACGGGGTGGGATCTCTCAGGCTGGGTCAGAGTCCTGGGCAGCAAGGTCTGTTTTCCAGCGTGACATGTGAAACTTGGAGTCGGAAACTTAAGAAACACATAGATAGTGTCTGCCTTCAGTCCTAATCCAGCTCTGTGTGGGCACTCTGGAACTTGTATTCAGCAGGGGCAGTTTTGTGGGACTGAGCCTTTTACTCATGTAACCTAACTCTGGGTAGTTTGTGTCAGAATTTAATTGAATTCTTGGACATGAAATTGGTGTCTGGAGAGTGGGAGAATTAGTTGCTTTGAGAAAAAGAAAAACCTACATAATTGGCATCAGAAGTATTGTGCATAAAAACAGTTTAAATGAGGTAACAAGCAAAGTGTGACGTGTCTCTCCACATGTGTTTGGGCAACACAGAGGGTCCAACTCAGTAGAGACGGAAGAGAATAAAGCCTTGTGCTGACACCTGTGAAGCTTTGCTAGATTTTAGGGCCATAGAAGACCAGAAGCCCCAGGAAAGTCAGTGTTTTCATGCCAGGAATGAAGCACCCCAACCATGAGATCCTGGGCACCAGACAGCAGACATTAAGGACATTAGAAGATTTATGTTGGGATATAATCCTAGAACCAGTGAGCACAGCCTAGGAGACTTTGACCTTGTGATTTTGTTTCTTTATGCAAGTTGTGTTAACTATTCTAGTAAAGACCTCCCTGGTGGCACAAAGGGTTAAGTCTCAGGATTATGAAGCAATCCACAGCCACAGGTCAGGAAGCTTATGCACACGGTTCAACAGAGCTCTCCTGTCCTGCCTGCTGCTCCCCTCAGCAGTGTATTTCAGTAGAACTGCCTGTCTGCTTCCCACTCTGTCTCTGGAGAATCCTCTTACCCTCACCCCCTGAACTTCTGGCTTGTACCCCAGTTTTTGTGTGCATAAATAAATAAGCTTAAAAAAACCTTAGGGCGATGGGTAAAGCTTTATAATAATTTGTTTTAACTTATTTAAAACATGTGGTCTGCTAATGAATTTACAAGATAAGAGAAATGACAAAATGAATAAGTTGTCTATTAAAATGTCTGTATATTGATTAAAATCAGTCACTAGGTCTAGATTATCCAGTTAAAGAGCACAAATCGCTTAATTTTTTTTAGTATGCCTAAAATAACAAATTTTAATTTTTGAGTAACTTATATTAAGAATTCTTTCTTATAACAAGTAAAAGCAAATATATTTTGAAGCCACAGATATACTAAAAAGGCTCATCATTTACAATCAGGGAAGTGCAAATCAAAACCACAATGAGATACCACCTCATACTGGTGGGAACAGTCCATATTAAGAAAAGTGGCGACAACAAATGCTGGCCAGGATGTGGGGGGAAGGGAACTTTACACTGCTGGTGAGAATGTAGACTGGTCCAACCACTATGGAAAGCTGTGCAGAAGTTCTTCAGATTGCTGAAAATGGATCTACCTAATAACCCAGAAATTACAGTCCTAAGAAGCTATCCAAAGGACACAAAAACATTAATTGAAAAGGAAAGCTGCCCTCTAATGCTTATTGTAGCACTATTTACAATAGCGAAGATATGGAAACCACCTACATGCTCAAAAACAGATGACTGCATCAAGAAGATGTAATATATATAAACAGTGGAATATTATTCAAAAATCAGAGAAGATAAACTCATGTCATTCCCAATAGCATGGGTGGATCTAGAAGGGATTATGCTGAGTGAAATAAGTCAGAAGGAAAAAGAAAAATATCAGATGGTTTCACTTCTAGGAGGAATATGGGAAGCTAAACAAAAGATCAAATAAAACCTGCAGGTAATTCATAGATCAGAGGCATATAGCAGGGAAGGGGGGAGGGATGAGCTGTCAAAACAGGGGAGCTATTTTGGGAACTACAGTGATGGTTCACAGGTGATGTGGTAGTGGGAGATTTATGGGGACCACACTGAGGGGAGAAACCAAATCGTGTACAGAAATGAACAAAACAATGTAACAAAATAAAAAGTTTAATATAAAAAAAGTATCCCTTAACCCAAGACAGAAAATAAAAAATAATAGTAATAAGGAAACAAGTGCTAGTTTTTCCAGACAGTTTACATTGTTTTCAGTAAAGTAATTTGTTAAAATTAGAAAAAAAATAAATCAGAAATCCACAGATTAGAAAAGATAACACTGAGAATGAGCCCTAAAATGAATTATAAACTCTGCATAATGATGTGTCTGCACAGGTCAATCAGCTGTAAAAATGGGCCACTTTTGAAGGGTGTGTGTTGAAAATGGGGAAGGCTGTGTTTGGGGTGAAGGCAGTAAGCATATGGGAAATATCTGTGCTTTCAACACAGTTTGGCTATAAACCTAAAAATGCTATAAAAGTAAAGAATATGTATGTATTAAAATATTTATTTATGCATTCAGTATTGGGGTATAGGCCAGAGGTGTGGGGGTGAGAGGATTTACCAGAGACAGAGTGGGGAGTAGAACAGGCAGATTGATGAAGTACACTGCTAAGGGGAGCAGTGGGCAGGTCAGGAGAAGTCTGCTGTGCCATGTGGGTCACCTGCCTGGATGGGGATGAACTCTTGCTGCAGTGGCTGATGATAGCTTCATAGTGTTTCACTTTAACCCACTGTGCCACCAGGAAGGGCCCAAGAATATAATTTAAATAGAAGCAGAAGATGACTTTGAAAGTCATTTATGGCCTAATTGATGAAACCTTAAGAACTTATCCAATATTCAACCTGATATCTAAAAATGTGTGGTCCTTAGAGATAGTAAGTAGATCTGAAAGAAGGAATCATAACATTGACGTTAAAAAAACGTTAAACTGGCCCTCCCTGGTGGCGCAGCAGGTTAAAGCACAGCACTGAGAATCTGAAGCCACTTCCGCATGAGTTCGATTCCCGCCTGCCGCCTGCCGGGAGGAGACCACATGGCGAGCCAGACCTCTCCTGACCTGCCCGCTGCTTCCCTCAGCAGTGTACTTCGTAGATCTGCCTGTTCTGCTCCTCACTCTGTCTCTGGTGAAGCTTCTCACAGTCCCTGAGCCTCTGGCCTGTACCCCAGTTCTGTATGCACAAATAAATAAATCTTTAAAAAAAAAAAAATAATAATAAAAAAAAAAAAACGTTAAACTTAGAAAAAATAACCAAGACTGTAGGTCTCCCTCTGCAATTAAAAACAACAATAACAGCATCTTATCAACATGTAACCTTTGTTAAATTGCAGCCTTTGGTCAGTCCTTGGAAGACTTAGCTAATATGTAAAGATAATTGCAGTGATATCACGATAAATTACCTGCAGTTACATAACCACTGAGGTCAGAGAATTTCCTCAGTCCCTATAGAAATCTCCAAGTTCCAACTGAGGATATTTCAGTCACCTCTCCAAGTGTTAGAGGGGGCATGTAGTTCCTTAAATTAAATTCCCTTTTTGTCAGTCCGCTTTCAGTGTAATTAAATAGGTTATTTAGGCTTTTGGTTCAAAACTGAAATCTTACTAAGTTTATAGAAAACAGCAGACACTTAAGAAAACCCATGTTACCTTACCTTATATGTGACTTCCATTATCTGCATCATGTAGGTTATTTTGAGCACTTGAGAAATTTTAGTTTGTTAAATTAGAAAATGGGAGTGACTAAGTGCACACACAGGATTTTGACGTTGTAGGTTTGAGATTGCAGTCCTCAGAAGGGCTTGCTGTCCAGCCTTGTTTGTTTGGCATCTGGGAAGTCACTTCACATAGTATTACCAGTCAAAAATTACTTGACAAAGGCCCACCATGCAAACAATATGGTTTCTGTATAATATTACTTACTTTCTAGGAGTATTAGAGATAACAAGTAGATTTATTAGTGATTTCTAGTAGAGCAGTTGTGCCTAAAAACAAACAAAATGAAACATTGCTTTGAGAACTAGCATAGTGCCTGGTCCTTAGTAAACCTATTTGTTGAATGTATGGGGGGAACTAATGATATCATTGAAAAGATCAGTGTAAACATTTCAAAGTGAAGTGATAATATGCAGTGGCTTGAGAAAGGCAGTACATGATAAGTTGTCAAATGAATGAAAGGAAGCTTAAGTGTTAAGACCCCAGGGGAAATAACTGAAGTCTGCATGGCCAAGGAAGGCTTCCTGGAGAAAGTTGTTTTTAAAAAGTCACCATCTTGGCCTTCCCTGGTGGTGCATCGGGTTAAAGCGCAGCGCTGTGAATCTATCTGAAGCCACTGCAGCATGAAAGTGGCTCACCCATACGGCACAGCAGGCGAGGCCTCTCCCGACCCTCCCGCTGCTCCCCACTCCATCTATGGTGAAAACTTCTACCCCTTTGCAACTCTGGCCTGTATCCCAGTTCTTGTATGCATAAATGAATAAATCTTAAAAAAAGTTCTCATTCTTCAGAAAAATGTTGGGACTGAAAATGTAAGAGTAGAGAAAGGCTAGAAGCAAGGGTGTGAGTGCAGAGATGGAAGTGAGAAGTTTAGCCTGACAGAAAATGCATGTTGACCCTCTAGCATTGAGCCTACCTTCTCACAGAAGAATGGGAAAAGATCTCGTAGCTTCAGGTTTTTCAGGCTGAGGAGTTTGGACCTGACAATTTTAGTAGGAACATGAACTGAATGATTCCTCAGTAGCAATGAAATGAAGAGATTGTTGGTTCGAAATGAAGATTATATTGGAGACAGGACGTAGGATGGTTTAAGTTAGACTAGAGTGCATTCTGTTGGCAGAGAATAGTCAAAGTAATTAAGGGCTAAACTGAGTTAAGGTCAAAGTTTATGGACAGAAACATAAAACTGTTAATCACTGTGAAGGAAGAAGTGATGGGACTGGTAACCACGTTGGAAGGATAAGAGTATTCATAGCAACGAGAGAGGAAGGTACATTTTCAGAATGCACTGTGCACCTGCAGGCTGTCTGTGGTTTCAGTTTTGTTTTGTTTTGTTTTTTAAGTATACCTAATGAATAGGGATCAGTTTTAACATAGCAAGGTAGTCTAAAGAGAAAAGCTTAGGTCCTTATGTTTGAAGAGAGAAAAGGACGTTTGCAAGTTAAGGCATAATGGGAAAACCTATCCTAGTAGGAAAGTAGTAGAATTAGGGGTTTTTTCCCCCCTTTTAGGTAGGAAATTAAGCCACTTTGCAAGGGCCAATTATATGTCTAGAATTAAAAGAGAAATGTGAAAAAATTAATGTTACAATGAAAAGTTACTTCAATTCAAAAAATTAAAGAATGGGGTAAAAAGAGCTAAGTGGACCTGGATACAGGCAAAACCCTAACAGCCGCCTTCCACCCTTGCCTGTGCAGGCAGCTGGAAAGGCCAAGGGGAGGGGCAGGGAAATCCTGTTCTGTTGATATTTGGAAGAGACAGTTGTGCTTGGTATTTGTTCTTTATTAGCCAATGTTACCAAGCTATTAAGCGAGGACAGTTACAGAGTTTCTCTAAATTTGAAAAACTCTGAGCCCTTTTTGTTTGTTTTTCCCCTGTGCTAAAGTTACCCCACACTGTCCTTTTCCCATTGTTTTATAATAAAATAGATACAAAATTATATAAATACTTGGCCTTTTCTTGAGGGAAACTACCTCTAATCCTAAATAAATTGGCTTTAGTATGTATTGTGAGAAAGGTCTCAATTTTGATTGGTTGTGTTGACTATGGAAAGAAACTGCACAGAAAGTTCAGCTAGTACTGCAGTCCTGATGCTGGTTATGCTGTGAAGTCTAGGCTGGGCTTGGGGAGGACATCTGGAAAGTGTCTTAGAAAAATAACTTCTAAGCTAACCTGAAGAATAAATGTTAGCCAAGGAGAATGATAACAAAGAGAGGGAATTGAAGGTAGAGGGAAATGAAACCATAATATCACTGGACTGAGCAAGGAGGCCTCAGAGGTGGTGCTAATGACACACAGCCTCGATAAGCAAACCCAAGTCAGAGCCTATAAGTGCCTCATACACAATCAAGTGGACGTCATAAAGAGAAAGTGGGAAAACAGAAGGAAATGACTTGACTGGCTATAGCTTCAAATCTAAGATGGGAATCTCAGCTGTCCCCAGTAAGCCTGGAGAGTAAGCAGCCCTTAGCTTGTGTGTATTACATGCACACGGTTGACCTGGCACATTGCTGATATCTTTGGAAGACTTTTCTACCAGAATTGCCCAAAATACAATTTGGTAGGTATGTGTCAGGAAAAAGGACAGGATGTTAAGCTCTCTGCCAATAGAAGTCAAGGTAAACAGGACTTCAGGAATTTGACGGCCACTTCCTAATGTGCCGCTGCTGGTAGACGTGCTGCAGGAAAGGGTCAAAAGCTCCTGGCCAAGAAAGCAAAGCCAAACAAAGAATTGGCAGAACTTTTAAGAAATTGAATAGCATTATTCACAGCAGCCCAACCTTCCTTTTTGTGCGACTCACAAACATATTTTGTATTTAACTGACCAAAGCTGTAATAGCATATGACCTGCATTTCAATCCCATTTCCATGCAGAACACACTACTCTTAACTAGGAAATCAATGATTGCTCTAAGTGTCGTACTCATAGCCAGTGCCTTCAAAGCAATCACTTATTCCTTCTCAGATGAAGAGAATAACTGATCCCCTTTCTTTGAGAAAGTAGCCAAAGTCCCCTATTCCTTCAAAGCTGTGCCAACTGTCTCCCTTTAGAATAACAGAAAAAATATATTCAAATGTAACTTTCTAGCTACGCCAAGGGAGGCCCACTGATCCAGAATCTAAATACCAAATCTGAAGGTGCGCAAGACTTTTACACACATAACAACTGGGTGAGCAACTTTATGCCCATTTGTTATCACCAGCCACAGCAAAGCCATTCTCTGAGTCCACATGGTACACTAAGCACTTGTAGTCAATGTTTACCAACTGTTTTTCTAGCAATAGGGGATGGTCGGCTCAAGTTCTTTCCAGGTGGAACATGTTAGTTTTTTGGGTTTTTTTTTCTTTTTAGCAGAAAGAAAAGTCTTTTCCTACTTGAAGAGAACTAAAGAAAAAATAATTTTGACAACTGATTAATAATGAGTAATTCTGTTTAGAGGATTACCTTCTTCTCTTTTCACCTTTGGTTCAGCTGCTGCTGCTTTAAGATTTTCTGGCACAGAAAATAACGGCATCTCTGTGTAACCTGTGAAAATTAATCTTGTGCTACTGGGCTCAAAGTGGTATAGGCCAAAGGTGTGGGAGGCATTGAGAGGATTCACCAGAGATAGAGTGGGAGCAGAACAGGCTGACTGATGAGGGGAGCAGCGTCTGAGACAGGAGATGTCTACTGTGCCATGTGGGTCAGCTCCGGGGCCAGAACTCGTGCCACAGTGGCTGTCGATCGCTTCATAGTGTTATTCTTTAACCACTTGTGCCACCAGGGAGGCCCCTTACAGTCTTTAAAACACTTTACTTACTTATTTTTTACATCCTTGTTTATTTTTTCACAGTACAGGATTTCTCCCCTGAGGTGTGGTCACTAGGTCACTAGTTTTTCCACTACCAAAGCACCTATAGACTTTGGTACTTGTCATGCTTTGGTACACCTCATGCTTTGTACTTGTCATCTCCTCTTCCCCCTACATTTACATTTTAAAAAAGATTTTATTTTTGCATAGAAGAACTGGAGTATAGGCAAGAGGTGGGGTGTGAGGCCAACTAATGAAGTACACTGCTGAGGGGAACAGCGGGCGGGTAGGAGAGGTCTGCCGCACCATGTGGTCACCTCCGGGGCAGGCGGGGATCGAACTCATGCGGAAGTGGCTTCAGCTTCTTAATGCTGTGCTTTAATCCACTGCACCACCAGGGAGGGTCCTCCACTTGTGGTTTTTAATGAGATTTTTATATGACTTTTTTTTTTTAGTATATCAAAATACAGTTTCCTTGAAAACCTTTGCCCTCAAATTTGAGTATACAACAAAATGCTATAACTACTCAAGTTCACTTGCTGTTAATACAGGAGTTGGGCAAAATGACAGGAGCGTTGAAGACATGGGACTTGCCTCCTTCATGTGTTCACAACTAAACCATAGCAAAGCAAAGCAAATGAACTGTGAAAGAAAAGCAGATAAGCATAGCATGTGTCAGGAGCTATGAGCAGGTGCAAAAGGGTAGGAAAACTGTAACTGAACTGTGTTTATAGTGATACTGGGGTAGGACAACTTGCCAGAGTGAGGGGCAACTGCTGTCATAGTGCCCTCCACAGTCGTTGACCCAGGAACACATCAAGGAGTTTGGGCGCCATTAGAGAACTAGAGAAGTATGGGTGCAGAGTGATGAATAGTGGTTTGACCCAAGGCTCCCAGATGGTCCCATAGAAAATATCTGGAGCCCAAACCAGGGGGGATAGCTGGATCTCCATCAGCCTTGTCTCTTCATTGACAAGGCTATCATTTATAGCAGAGACTGTGATATTTGAAACTTGTCATACTCCCTCCCACTGCCAAAATGGAGACAAATAAATATTCTCACTAACCGGAGTTTAGTTTAAGTACTTGGATATTAATAACAGGAGCAAGCATCCTGGGGTAAATTTCTGTACTTGCAAAACAAAGAAATCAATTGCTCACCAAAGGCCCTTGAGTTTGAATAAAATAGTTATTACCTACCTGATATCCTGTGAGCTGCCTAAGCTTTTGTAATGTTATGGACTGAGTGTTTCTGTCCCCCACCCAAATCCATACGTTAAAGTCCTAATTCATGTGTTTAAAGTGTGACCTTTTGTAGGTCACTATGTCATGAGGGTGGAGTGTTCATGAATGAGGTTAGTTTGAGACAGCGAGAGTTTGCAAGCTCTCTCTGTCTCTGCTTTCTGCCCCAGGAGCACACTGCAAGAAGACCATATACAAACCAGGCAGCAAATCCCCACCAGAACCCAATCTGCTTGTACTTTGATCTTGTACCTTACAGTCTCCAGCATCTTAAGAAATAAATGTCTGTTGTTGAAGTCCCCCAGTCAACAGGAATTTGTCATAATGTCCCTACGTGACTGACATGTAGTTTGGTGTCTGACCTTAATTTAGGGCAAATTCACAGAAATTATTATTTCAAACACAGTCTTGTACAGCTTATTAATGGGGGTGGATTCCTAGAAATGCATCACTGGGAAGTTTTGTTATGTCACCATCATAAAGTAGATTGTACAACCCTACAAACCTAGGTGGTGTGGCCTACTACACACCCAGGCTGTGTGGCTTAGCGGACTGGAAGCCATATTGATTATGAGGTCTGTTTTTGACCAAAACACTGCTTTGGAACATATGACTAATTGTGTTTCCTTACCTTTTTTTTCTCTACGATGCACATTTTACACCTTCTGTGGCTGTACCATGTTCTCAGCTAGTCTGTTCCCTTTTCTTCAGTTTTATTTCTCTTGAGTTCAGTTTCCTCAAATCCAGAGATTCTTTGTTCTGTTGTATTCAGTCTACCAATAGACCCTGAAAGGCATTCTTCATTATGTAATAGTCTTTGTTGTCTAGCATTTCTCTGAGTTTTAGAATTTCCATCTCTGCATGCATTACCTATCTGTTCTTGCATATTGTTGTAAGAACCCACATTAATCATAGTTGTGTTAAATTCATGGAAGCAAAATTCCAGCCTCCCTAGCACATTTGAGTCTGTTTCTCATGTCTATAAATATTTTTGTCATTTTGCATACCAGGTAATCTTTGTTGAAATCCAGGCACTGTGAATTAGGTAAAAGGAACTCTAGTAAGAAGGTCCTCGGCATGTTAGTAATGTGTGGGGAAGAGGGGAGCATTCCATAATCCTATTACTAGGTCCTAATTCTTTAGAGAGCTTCTGCCGATGGGCTAATTTCATGTTTCTCGTAACCTTTCCCAGACCCCCATTTTATGTAAGACAAGACAGCTGTTTTGGGATTATAGTTATTTCCTGTCCCCCAGTCTGGCCTTGTCATTTAAAGACTTTGATAAACTCCCAATAAATTAACCTTGGTTAAAACAGTTTTTCTTGAAGGCATGTTTTGGTCAGAACCATACACTGATGTGGTTTTAAAAAATGGTTTCTGGGCCCTCCCTGGGGTCACCACCTGTTAAAGCACAGCAGTACAAAGTTAGCTGCAGCTGACCCACGTGGCATAGCAGACCTCTCCTGTCTCTCCCGCTGCTCCCCTCAGCAGTGTACTTTGTCAGTCAGCCTGTTCTGCTCCCCACTCTGTCTGGTGAATCCTCTCACCATCCCTGCACCTCTGGCCTACACCC
>NW_004567113.1:8953956-8956625 GCF_000260355.1 Condylura cristata
TTTTTAATAAAAAAAAAAAGAAGGAAAGTTTCTTTTCCTGATGCATGCTGAAGGGGATATTTTTCTCTGCTCTTCCTGTGGAAGCCTGGTAGAACTCCAGCAGGAGTTCTAAACTCACAAAACTGAAGGGATTTAAAAATTTAACTTTAGAGACCTGTCCATTCTGAGCCTCCAGTAATCCCTCAATTGCAATTCAGGTTTTTTCTGACTAGTGGCTTCCTTCGGGTTTTTGTTTATGAATTTGTGCTTCATTGAACTGTGAGTCTCTATTTGCCTGTCTAATTAATCGGAAAGGAGTTTGCCTTGTGTTCTTAGATCTAACAAAAGCCATTGACTTTTCAGTTTATTCAGATTTTATTTATTTCACTGAGCTGCTCTCTAATTCCCTATGTGCCTGAATGCAAATTGTGAGTCTGTTTGAATGGTTGAAAATGCCAATGTGTGTCCCTTAATCACAAGGCAAGCCCATTCTGTGTTTTTATGTCAGACTAACTTGCTGCTCAAGGTGCAGAACTAGGTACTGAGGCAAGATAAAACCAGTTAAGAGATGAATCCTCACCTATGAGGGTCCAGAAACTGGATCTTTTTCAGTTTCTTGTGTATTTGTGCTGATGGGGCTTATAGTTGTTAGATCAAGATAATTAAATTCTGAACCCTGAAGTATGAATTAGAAAAATAATTATAATTGACTTTCTTCTGGGACATTCCTTCTGTCCCTGAGATTCTCAAGCCTCCTACATGGGCACTTCTAGATAGCAGAGTGGATACAGTTAGGAATTTTTTTCAGCCATGTAATAGAAAATGCTTGTAGGATTTGTCCCCACCCACAACAGAGAAAATTTTAGGCCTCCCTGGTAGCTAAGGGATTAAAAACACAACGCTATCACCAGCCACCGCTGCTTGAGTTTGATCTTCGGCCAGCCAGGGAGGGTGACCCCCATGTCACAGCAGACCTTTCCTGTCTCAGCAGCTGCTCCCCTCAGCAGTGTGTTTCAGTCAGTCCACCGGTTCTATTTCCCCCTTTGTCTCTGGTGAATCCTCTCATGTCCCGCCTTCACAATGATGGGTTACACCCCAGCTCTTGCATGTACTAATAAATTAAGTAAGTATATTTTTAAAAGATTTATCTATTTATGTATTCAGAACTGGGGTGCAGGCCGGAGGTGCAGGGGTGGTGAGAGGATTCACCAGAGACAGAGTGGGGAGCAGAACAGACAGATCCATGAAGTACACTGTTGAGGGGAGCAGCAGGCAAGATAGGAGAGATCTGCTGCGCCATGTGGGTCACCTCCAGGGTCGGGGCTGAACTCACACTGAAGTGAGTGCTTTAGTGCTAAGTGTTGTGCTTTAGCCTACTGTGCCACCATGGAGGGCCCAAATTAAATAAATCTTTATGAAAAAATATAAATCAGTCACTTTTCTCCGCAGAATCCTCCAGGACTTCCCAGGCCTTAAGCTCTGCTCCCCGTTAGCCTTACTCCATCTTCTCCCTTTCACCTTTGCATGACTCCACCAGGCTGCATTCAGCTTGCTGTGCCTGGAGGGTGCCAGACACTTCCCATCTCAGAGCTCTTGCTATCATTCTCTCGGTCCACACCACTCTGATCTCAGTATGCTAATTAGGATTAAGTTTAGTTGTAAGGCAGTGGGATATTTAGTGTAGTTGTTTATTTAGCTCCCACCTGCAAGGAATATAGAGTTAAGTATTCTGGAGATAGTCTGACCATCCCATGGTTTCTGGAACTTACATTGCTTCTATCTTGCCTCCGGTACCAAAGATATCTCAGATCCAAAATAGCTATCAGGAACCTATCATGTGGATGCCAGCCAGCAGGAAAGAGGAAGAGGGAAAGAACACTGTTTCTATGAAATGTTGGTTAATGAGGGAAATGGAATACCTGAATTTTAAAAATGTCCTTTGAAGTTAGACTTTTGCTGCCCCAAGTCCCACCCACCATCAGGAGAGTCTTAGAGGATAATAGTTAGGTGTTCTTTTAAACTACACTTGTTGTTAATCACCCTACTAGTAAAAATAAAATTAAACTTGGTCTTTTTATGCCACCTGTGACCCAGAAAAGTTGGGATTCTTTGTTTTAACAGAAGTCATTTTTACAAATTAAAAATAAATGTACAACTCTAATATAATATATATAGACTATATTTTATATTTTAAAATTTGTAACAGTATTTATTAGGAAGTTCATTAAGGAAAACAATATTCTTGATGAGCACAAAAATGTTGTGAAAAAGGTTTATCATATTTATTTCTCAGTGCTTCAATTTAATTTACAGTATTCAGAAAAAAAGTCTGATTTATAGATTAGTAATTGGAAATGGTTTCAGGGTTTTGTACTGTCTGGTTCAGTACAAAACTGAATTTTATGACAATTTTGTTTTATGATGACAATTTTATAATTTTTTTCTGATTAAACAGAGATGACAAGAGAATTAGTCTGAGATACATGTAAAATAAGTTAACACATAAACTTGCAATATATTAAACCTTGGCATGTTCGGCATATTCAGTATAATACAGGAGAGACATTGTTGGTGCCGAGTTAGCACACTACCCCCGGGGCTCCGGGGGATGTGACCCCTGTTGTGCGTGTCAAGGTGGCCAGGTGATCGGGCCGATAAAGCCATCACAGACTTGTGTTTATCTGCCTAAG
>NW_004567113.1:8959710-8970807 GCF_000260355.1 Condylura cristata
GACCTGACCTTTCTCTGCCCTAGCACACTCCCTTGTAAGGGAGTGTCAGCATCTGGCAGCTGCAGGCGGTGTGGCAAGAGAAAATCTCTACTTCCTCCTTTCCCGCCTTAATCTTCCACTCCTACTGCCTAATGGTATATAAAGGGATCGCTGGAAATAAACGAGAGACTCCTGGATGAAGAACCTCGGCGGCCTGTGTTTTCTTTAACCTCATCGTCCCTCGCCGGACTCGGCTCCGATCAGCCGGACGCGGCAAGACATAATATGTTTTTGTGTACTTTCTTATACATACATATATAAATATATATATATGGCTTTTAAAAAAATGACTATTGAAATTCAGTATAATCCCATGAATTTTAGTACATTTATAGAGTTGTGTAAACATTATTATCCAATTTTAGAATATTTCTAGCATTCTACAAATTTCCTGCAAACCTGTTTACCATGCCATACCTTTGTTCCTCCTTCCCCTTATTTCCTAACCTTCCAGCTGAACTTCCTGACCTCACCTGAAACTGATGAGGGTTTGTGTAAAAACATTCATGATCTGTGTTCCTGTAAAAAACATCTAAAGCAGCGAAATAAAACTGGTGGAAAGATAAATATGGAAGGTGATTTGTGATTAAGACACTGTGAGCTGATTGACTTTATGTACTGTGTAATAACATACAAGGTACTGAAGTGTGTTATGTGTTGATCTGGATTTCCCTGTGGTGTCAGGACAATTCCAATGTCCAGGTTTTCACTGTATAATATCTTATTGACTGGCAAGATGTGAATTCATTCTCTATGGCCTTGGATGCCGTAAAATTCCCAACAAGCCTTAGTGCATAACTTGCCACTTAGGATACTTAAAATCCACACTAATGGCTTCATGCACACAATCCTTTGTTTAGTAAAGCAACTGCCGTCTTTCACAAACTCTAACATTGTCTGTTTCTGCAAAAACACTGTTGCTCTTACAAAACTGCTGTAAAAGTTGGACTGTTTGTCATTACACGAGGCAAAACTATACAGAATTTTCCTGTATTTTTTTTTTCAGTAGATTGATTCACAGAATTTAAAACTTCCCTTTTCTGCAACTAACAAAATGATGAGGGCCTTTTGAAAAAATACTTGTGAGACCCATTGAGTCAGCTAAGAAGTTTGGTACGGGCCCTGGGGAGATTAGCAGACTTCATTGATGAAAGTATCTGGTTATAAGGGACAGCTGGTTACCAATGTCAGGATGTGTTAAAGTCCACTTCTGTGGTGAATTGGAAGGAAGTGATATAAAGAATGGACTTGGGCAAAGGCCCAGTGAGGCTATAAGCACTTTCCGTGACTGGCAAATGAGGGCACCTTGCCAGCTGTGCAGAGTGGCCAGGAATAGAGACCACATTCATTTATACTCTTGATGACTTAACCCGTGCTGCAAAGCGCTCTAGCCTGACCACTTTGCTCAACAGAAGAACAAGAGGCCTGTGTAGAGATCTGTGCATTTAAGACTGATGTTCACCTAAAGTATTCTGGACCCGTTGCTAAGTTAACCTTCCTTCTTTCAACAAAAAATAAGCCTAGGGCAGGAGGTGAGGCTCTCCTCCTCCAACTATGGTTAGAACTGGAGGATTTATGCTCCAACTGAAGAGTGTTGGAAACTTGAAGTTAATCAGTCCTGTGAGCCCCAGTGACAGTGGGCACAGGTGACTGCGGTTTATAGAAATCTTCCTCCTCCATCTCACAGTCAAATATTTACTTTGGATGGGCAAACAAATCTCAAATTAGACTGAAGACTGGTGGGAATATCTGGTTGGGTCTCTGAGCCAGGATACACAAGATGTTGTAAGCACTAACTGCTTAATGCAGTTAAAAAAAAATTCCTCATCCCTAATTGCAGTCATAGCCAGATGGTTTCCGTAGCGTAGTGGGTATCACGTTCGCCTCACCTTTCCCACTCCAAACAGCAGAAAAGTTTTAATCTACATTCTAACTCTTGCCATTTGCCTTTTCTAGGCTTTGCATTACGTGAAATCCTAGTTGTTTTTGTTCTGACTATTCCCCATAGCGTCTTTTGAAGTGCATCCATCTTATAGTCCAAATTATTAATTATAATCTATTGTATGGATTTACCAAAATTTTGTTTATTTTTTTCACCAATATGTCCAATATATGTTTTTATTTAAAGATTTATTTTATTTTATTTATTTATGCATACAAGAACTGGGGTGTAGGCCAGAGGTGTGAGGTGCAGGGGAGGGGATGAGAAGATTCACCAGAGACAGAGTGGGGAGCAGAACAGGCAGATGTACTGCTGAGGGGAGAGCGAGCAAGATAGGAGAGGTCTGTTGCACCATGTGTGTCACCTCCCTGGCTGGGGATCGAAAACTCCTAGTAGCTGGAAATAGCTTGATAGTGCTGAGACTTTGACCCCTGTGCCACCAGGGAGGCCCTCCATTTACTTTTAGTCACTTTCCACTGGTTGACAATTTTGAATAATGCTATTTGTGTGAATTTTCTTGCAGGCACTTGTGTGAATATATGTTGTTACTTCTCTTGAATAGATTTTTAGGATTAAATTTGCCAAATCATGTGGCAAATTTATGATTAACTTTTTTAAAAAACTACCAAACTTTCCCCAAAGTAGCATTTTACATTCCCACCAGCAATGTGTGAAGATTCCACTTTCTCCATATCCTCTCACCACACTTTCCGCCTTTTTGGTTATAGCCATTCCAGTGGTGTCAAGTGGGATCACATTGTGATTTCAATTAGTATTTTCCTAATAGCCAATGATATTGAGCATATTTTCCTGTTGATCATTCCTTTATCTTTAATGAAATGTCTATTACATCTTTTGTTCATATTTAAATGAGTTATGTATAATCTTATATTGAGTTCTAAGGGCTCTTTACATATTCTGGATACAAGTTGTTCCTTTTTCTTATACATTCAAAAAAGGGGGGGGGCATATGTCTGGGCTGGCCTCTGCCCTACAGCCAAGATCCAGTGCTCCCTGCCCCTGATGAACTGCAAGGATGACTCCAACTTCCTCAGGAGGGTGAAGGGAGTCTTCATCTGCAGTGCCACCATTGTGGAAGACAAGGTGGTAGAGGACCTCAAGACTCGGGACATCAATGAGCAAAAAGCAGAACTGGTGTGGGGCATCCTGTGGTTCATCAGGGCCTGTGGCCATGCTCTGTGTTTGCCCTTACCCATCCAGAGTGACAACAGGAGAGTCATTGTGGGCTGTCAGGCCCAGCACAGCCAGCACCACGTGCCTGCAAGGGAAGGTATCCATTACAACACTGTAGTAAGAGTAGATGAAGAAAAGTTTTGGCTTCTCTGAAGACATGTGTCACTTGGGTGTGCCAAAGCAGGAGTTAATATCAGTCCCAACAACTATACTGGTAGTGAACTGGAAAAGATCGCAGGGAGGCTCACGTGGAACTGGCACAGCAGGACTTTATTGGTCCTGGCAGAGAATGGGAGATATTCTGACATGGTGTTGCTAACTCCGTAGGACACTATGATATTCATGCCTGGCAAACACATCCGCCAGGATTTCTGCTATAGCCAAGGAGTTTTCCATGGAATTAAAACATTAGCAATGAATCTTCTTACATAACATTTTAGGTGTAATACATTTGGCAATGTGGCCCTGCATTCTCCGAGAAGTGCCGGCACTACTATGTTGGCATGAGTCTGATGGGAACATGTGGAATTCAGATGGTATTGAGGGAAGACTTCGAGTGGCAACATGGACCAATCCTGAGTGCCACCAGGGCAAAAACCAGTGAAGGCTGTATCTTGGAGACTGCCTATGGTGTACTGATTCTTGCTGCTGGCAAGGTAGGTGACCAAGGCCCTGTACCTTCAGCCAAAGCTGTTAAAACATGGTCTTTAAATAAAATGTCTTGGCACCTCCCTGGTATTCCAGGGGTTTAAGTCACAGCACTATATGAAGTTATCTGAAGCCATTGTAGTATGAATTTGATCCCCTGCCAAGGAGCTGACCCACATGGTGCAGCAGACCTCTCTTGTCTCGCCTGTTGCTCCCCACAGCAGTCTACTTCAGTCAACCTGCCTGTTCTGCTCCATACTCTGTCTCTGGTGAATCCTCTCACACCCTTCAGCCCCCACCTCTGGCCTACACTCCAGTTCTTCAGCTTTTGTATACATGAATAAAAATCAATCTTAAATAAGTAAATAAATAAAATGTCTCTTCCACCTGGTTGTGATACATGGCTGTTTCCTAAGATCATTGCTGAAGGTGTCAACCCAACTCCAGAAGTTTATAACATTTTCTTGGAAAGGAACTTTATAATTTGTTCTGAATCTGTACTTGAATCCTGGAGGAGTGACAATATCTTACTTTGAGTGACTGAAGAAACTAAGTCAGCTGTGGCCAATTAGCCTTGAACTATAGAAGAGTTTCTAATTACCACTTGCTCGTGATTGTTCAAGAGAGTTTGGAAAGAAAATTTGGAAAGTACGTTGCCACTCTCCCTGTCATACCCACTGCAGAGTTCCGAGGTAGGATATCAGGTGCCTGGGAGAAAGACATCATGCACTCTGGCTTAGCTTACGCTGTGGAGAATTCTGCCAGCAAATCATGCATACAACAATGAAGTGTAACTGGGATCATATCTAAGAATGACTGCCTGGGTCCACGCCATTGAGAAAGTCTTCTAGATGTACGATGAAGCAGATATAACCTTCATTCACCTAGATAGATTATCTGACTTCACTATCTTTTCACTTCACTATCTTTTCACTTCTTCATCTACAGACCTATAATGAATTAAGGTGTAACCACAGAAATCTCTATCTCTCATGACTTAGATAATGGAAAACATGCTCAATAAGGCAGCACAAAGCAGCTCCTCTAGAATTAAGGAATTATATTTAGGGGATCATGTGTAATCTGATGATTGTGAAAATAGAAATTACCTACTCTAGAGAGCTTGGGTATTTGACCTTTAAGTGAAATGTCACTTCCATCTGGCTGTGCTGACTTGCTCCATGGCTGTTTCCCAACACGGTCAAAACTGTGATCCTAGAATTGTCCAAGAATAGTCAGTTGCTTGTTGCTCTAGCTCTGGACAAGTCTGAGATGTGCTGTTGTGATTTTGATATATTTAAGAAGCAGGTGGATGATATTTTCAGAAGATGGCATGTTACTCAAATGAGTTATTGCTATTTACGTCAACAAAATAACTCAATTTTATAAGTTGCAAACATAAATAAAAGTTGATTCTAGGGCCCTCCCTAGTGGCGGGACAGGTTAAAGTGCAGCACTGAAGCAATCTGTCACCACTGCAGCCTGGTGGTTGTAGGGGGGTGACTTACATGGCGCAGCAGACCTCTCTTGTCTCACCTGCTGCTCCCCTCAGCCGTGTATTTCAGTAGATCTTCCTCTTCTGCTCCCCACTCTGTCTCTGGTCAATCTTCTCACCCCGCACATCTCTGGCCTGTACTCCAGCTCTTGTATTCATACATAAATAAAGGAATCTCTAAAAAATGTTTAATGTAAAAATGAAGTTTATTATCTTTATGTGTTTTATTCTCTTGGATAAAATAAAGTATGGGCTACAGTAGTAAAATTGCTTTTAATCGCTTAAAAAAGAATGGCACATGTAATATCCACATTATTTATTTATTTTACAAAATGGAACCAAAATCTGTAACTTATTTTTAGGAGAAACTTTATGCTATACATACAGCCCATTTATCAGATATGTCTATGATTTGAAAATATTTTCCTCAGTATATGGTTTGTATGTCCATCTCCTAATGATGAAAATATATTTAAAAAACAATGTTCACCTAATATGTTTGTGAACTCCCTGAAACATCTCCTTATTGTCATTTTTTCAGAGCAGTTTGAAACTTGCTACTCCTGGGATTATCAGTGGCATTTATGCTGTAACTAAGTAACTCATCTTCAACAGAATCATGGACTGGTAGAGTTGGTAAGTAATTCACCACTAATCAAATGACCTTCTTATTTTGTAAATAAATTTGGAAATGTTTGAATGACTTAATCGCTATTATTTTTTGCAAAGTTTTATGGAATATTGGAGACATAGCTTGGATTTGAAGACAAACAAAAGCATCAGGAGTCATGAGTACATCTAGGCAAGATTACAATAAAAGAAAAGTCAGTATTTCTTGATAAGGCTGGAGATATATTTGTAGTCTTGTGATAAAGAAATTTAGGCATCAAAGAGAAGCAAGAAAGAAGTCTGAACTCTGTAGAATCCATACTGTAATAATAGAGATCCATTCCAGTGACTTTTAAGTAATGCAAAAATCTGTTAGCAAAAATCTCATGCAGTTAGTAGAACTGTATTGTGCAGTGTTTAAAGGCTAATTTTGCACATTTACCTGAAGCCATCTCATGCTTCCTTTGTAGTTACAGTTTTTGTATTTTTTCCCTTTGCCCCTTTAAACTTACTTCATTCAGCAATGAATTTATTCAGCACCTACTTCCACACTAAAGATTGACCTCAAAAGTAGGAATTCACATGATAGTAAAACACACGAGTAAACAGTTAAAATTATGGACTAAGAAATAAAACATTTATGAGTAGCTATATTAATAAGTATAAATATAAATAAAATAAAACTAGAAGTGGGCTTCTTTGAAAAGAATTTTAAAATTGACAAACTTTAGCTGGTTGACTAAGGGAAAATAGAAAAAACCTGCCTCACTAAAATAAAAATGAAAGTGGGGACATTATTACTGATTTTATGAAACACATTATAAGGAAATATAATAAACAGGTTTTCATCAATAAATTGGATAACCTAGATATGATGAACAAATTCTAGAAACATGTAAAACTGCCAAAGCCAAATCATGCAGTAATAGAAAATAGACCTATAATGAGCAAGGAGATTGAATCAGTAATCAACCCTCTAAACAAAGAAAATCATTGTGCCAAATGACTTTACAGGTATATTAAAAATATTTTTTAAAACAACAAATATAGGCCCCCCCTGGTGGTGCAACAGGTTAAAGCACAGCACTAAGAAGCTAAAAACCACTTGCGCCTGCCCCAGAGGTGACCACATAGTGCGGCAGACCTCTCCTGGCCCGCCCGCTGCTCTCCTCAGCAGTGTACTTAGTCAATCTGCCTGTTCTGCTCCCCACTCTGTACCTGGTGAATACTCTCACCTCCCCTGCCTGTACCCCAGTTATGTATGCATAAATAAATAAGTCTTAAAAAAAAAACTAGTATCAACTCTTCTCAAATTCTGAAAAATTGAAGAGAAAGTACTTATGCCTTAAGCAGCATGCTTCTGATATCAAAGTGACTCAAAGACATTACAAGAAAAATTTGATGAATAATAAGTAAAAATTATCATGTAATAATAACAAATTTAATTTAGCAAGATATTAAAAAGATCATGAACCATAACCAGATAGGATTTAACCATGGAATCTGAGGATCATTCAACATATGAAAAACAATTATTATAATAATATGACATTAATATAATGAAGGAAAAAAACTTCATGACCACCTCAGTTGTTACAAAAAAAAAAAATTGACAAAAATCAATGCTACCTCATGATAGGAAAAAAAAAAAAACACTCAATAAACTAGGAATAAAAGGAACTCCTCAATATGCTAAAGACCATACATGAGAAACCCATTAGCTTTAGCTATGTTAGCACATCATATTCAGTGGTGAAAGACTGATTTTCCCCTAAAATCAGAAATGACACAAAGATGTCTGATTTTACCACTTCTACATAACATGGTTTGAAAGTTCTAACCAGAACAATTATGTGGAAAAAGGAAAGCATTCAAATAGGAAAGAAGAACCAAAATTATTTCTGTTCATAAATTATATGTTCTTATAATAGAAGACCTTACAGATTCCACACACAGACAGCATGTTGTAGCTAATAAATGAATTCAGCATATGAAATCAACAGACACAAATCAGTTATTTTTCTATACACTAGCAATGTACAATATGAAAGGAAAATTTTTAAAATTCACTTAATATCAAAAAGAATAAATATTTATAAATAAATTGAAGGTGAATAACTGCTGCGCCCGCACGGCAGGGATACGGGTCTGCGCGGGGGACGTCGAGGTTGAAGAGTCAGCACACGTTAATGGTTTCAGCAAAACGTTCTCTCTCTCTTATCCTTTCCAGCCTCCCTTTTATACCCTTAATCCCAGGATGTTGGCCTGGGGGCAGGAGGAAATCTCCCTCACATGTGTTACTGCGATCAGGGTGGATATTAATCAGTTGCCCAAAGGTTAAGCCACTCACAGGTGGCAAGATGTCTTCTTCCTATTATGATCTTGTGCTTAAGCTCTGGGGGTGTTGGGGAGGCTCATCCCGGCTGGGACCCAACAAATAACTTATACACTGAACACTATAAAACATTAATGAAAGAAATTCAACATAAATAAATGTGAACACATTTTGTGTTCATGAATAGGGATAGCTGTTGTTAAGATGACATTACTAGCCTCAAATGATCTACAGAGTGAGTGTAATCACTATAAAATCCCAGTGGTGGTATTTTTTTTGTAGAAATAGAAAAATCCGTCATAAAATTTCAGGTGAATCTCAAGAAATCCCAAATAGCCAAAATTATTTTGAAAGAACAAAGTTGAAGATTTCACATTCCTGATTTAAAACTTATTACAAAGCTAGCATAATCAAAACAATGTAGTACTTGGCATAGGGACAGAATATGGATCATTGGAATGGGATAGAGTCCAGGAATAAACCCTTATGTATTTGGTCAATTCACTTTCAACAAGATACCAATATCATTCAAAAAGGAAAGGACAATCTCCGAGGATTGATCCTGAGAAGATTATATCCACATGCAGAAGAATGAATCTGGGACCTCAGTGGCCCCAGGGGCTAAAGTCTCAGCATTATGAAGCTATCACTAGCCACTGTGGCATAAGTTCACTTCCCAGCCAGCGATCTAACACAGAGGACATAGCAGATCTCTTCAGTCTTGCCTGCCACTCCTCTCAGAAGTGTATTTGAGTCATTTTGTCTGTTCTTCTCCCTACTCTGTCTCTGGTGAATCCCCTCACTCCCTATGTTTCTAACCTACAACCCAGTTTTCTTTAAAAAAAAAAAAAAGATTTATTTATTTATGCATACCAGAACTGAAGTATAGGCCAGCGATGTGGGGGCTGACAGGACCCATCAGAGTCAGAGTGGGGAACATAACAGGCAGATCCACCAAAATACATTGGTGAGGGGAGCAGTGGGTAAGACAGGTCTGCTGTGCCGTGTGGGTCACCTCCCTGGCCAAGGATCGAACTTGTGCTGAAGAGGCTGCAGCTAGCTTCGCAGTGCTGTGCTCTAAGCCCTGTGCCACTAGGGAGGGGCTCAAGCAGTTTTTGTATATATAAATTAAAAAAATAAATCTTAAAAACTGCAAAAAAAAAAAAAAGAAGAAGAGGAATGAAAGGAATGAATTTGGACCTTTTCAAATATCCAAAAAAATTTCAAAATAGATGAAAGATTTAAACTAGGAGTTCAACATATAAAAACCTTAGGAAAAAATACAGGGGGAAATCATTATGACAATGGATTTGGCAGTGTCTTGGTTATGACACTGTTGTTTATTTTACAAAACGCTTTTCATTCTTGGCCCATGATCACTACATTCCAGTAGTAACCTTTGAGCATTATATCACAAAAAGAGTAGTGACATTGCCAGATGTCCTCTGTGACAGGGAATGTGCTGTCTCCAGTTGAAACTACTGCAAGATTGAAATTTTTGTGTGTTAATAGGATATTTTCAAAGATGGAGAAAAAATTTGTTAGGTGGGATAAAAAATATCTATTAAGTATGCTGTTTATCCTTAGCATAAGTAAGTAGTTAATTGGCAAGTTACTACTTGGAAACTAGTTATTTTTTTAAAAGATTTATTTATTTATGCATACAAAACTGGGGTATAGGCTAGAGGTACAGGGGCAGTGTCTCCCCACCAGAGACAGAGTAGGGAGCAGAACAAACCTACTGACGAAGTACACTGCTGAGGGAAGCAATGGGCAGGTCAGGAAAAGTCTGCAGTGGCGTGGTTTGGATCACCTCTGGGGCAGGTGGGGATCGAACTCATGTTGAAGAGACTTTAGCTTCTGAGTGCTGTGCTTTAACCCAATGTGCCACCAGGCAGGGTCCAGGAAACCAGTTATTTTGACTTTCATCTCTAAAAAATAAGAGTAGTATATCTCATTTCAAAGAAATCAAACAATGAAGAAAACTTGAAAGTGAGTGATAAAAACAGTTTATATTTTAAGTGTCTCTTGACAGAAAACCTGTCTGATTTCATTTAAGGCCATCATAAATGTTGGAGGTTGTACATAACAGCTTTTAAATTGTATCAAGGATCCCTGCCAGGAAAGATGAGAATGATTTACATTTCTGTGTACCTCCTTTCACCTCCCCCTTAGTTTTATTATTTCTAATAATAAAACTATGATGTTTATAGTTTATGATATTTATGATATTTCTATTTTATAAATTTTTCCACTCTGGTTATTCTCTATAGAAATGTATTCATACTACTGTTTGTCATTCTACTTTTTCCCAGAGTTCTTTTTCTCTTTCTGCTAATTAGCTGGCCTTTGTTGTTAGTAATATTTTTTCAATTAGTTTTCATCGAGGATGTCTGCCTTAACTTCTTTGATTATCAAGAATATTTGCTATCACTTGCTACAGTTTATCAGGGAGATAAAGAAATACTATGACTCTAAGGAATTTTGGGATAGGATGGGTATATTTCATTATTAAGGACATTGTAGCTTTTAACATTTAAAAAAAGAATTTAGAGTACTTTTAAACTATTATGATGTGCTAAGTAAGAAAATGGTAAATAGCTTATGCAATTGGTAAAAGATGACAAGATAAGTTGGAGGACAGCCAAGAGAAGCTGATAATGAGAAATATTTTTTTTTTAAAGATTTATTTATTTGTGCACACAGAACTGGGGTACAGGCCAGAGGCTCAGGGACGGCCAGAGGCTTCACCAGAGACAGAGTGGGGAGCAGAACAGGCAGATCCACGAAGTACACTGCTGAGGGGAGCAGCGGGCGGGTCAGGAGAGGTCTGCC
>NW_004567113.1:8972132-8984826 GCF_000260355.1 Condylura cristata
GAGGGCCCCCAAAATAAATTTTTTAAAAACAAATTCCATTTAGCAACATGGATGGAACTGGAAGGAATTATGCTAAGTGAAATAAGTCAGAAGGAAAAATATAAATATCAAATGACTTCACACATCTGGAATATAGAAAAACCAAAGGGTCATGCAAAGACTAAACTTGCAAGCTGTGCATAGATCTGAGGCATAAGAGGAGGGGAGAGGGGAGAGAGAGAGGATCAAAACAACGGAAGAACACAAAGGATCATGGTGATAAACTGGGCTTTTGGTGATAGAACTATGGTGATCACAACTGAAGGTGTTAGGGGAAGAGAATGCCCTGAAGGAACCACAGGTTTTGTGGACTCCGCCCCACTCCAGAACAAGGTCATCCAGACACTGGAGTCTACAAATCCTTTCATCATGGTAAGGGGGATTTCTAGGACTTGAAGGTGGAGTTAGGCAGCCAGGTTTGGTATAGAACCAGAGGCGTGGGCTTTGGGGCTCTCTTGGCGTTTGGCATTCCAGTATGTTGGAAGTGGTAGGACGCATTACCAATTTATCAATCCTCTCTCCCTGAAATATTTCCTCATTTCCCCTTCTTTGGTAAATAAACCCTTTATTAACCTTTTTTTTTTTTTTAAATGTGTTCCTCCAGTTGAATATTATTATAAGCCACTTTAAGCTCACAGGCCTGAGAGGACCTACAATCAGGGCACCCATTCTGTAGTGGGGTTGCCCTGTACCCAAGGAAAAATCATGTATTGTTCAACAATTAGCAGTGATGTTAGAAAAAAATACTGAAAAATACAGGCCCTCCCAGGTGGCACGGCGGGTTAAAGGACAGCACTAAGAAACTTAAATCACTTCTGCATGAGTTTGATCCCCGCTTGCCCCAGAGGAGATCCACATGGCGTGGCAGACCTCTCCTGAACCGCCCGCTGCTCCCCTCAGCAGTGTACTTCGTTGATCTGCCTGTTCTGCTCCCTGCTCTGTCTCTGGTGAATCCTCTCACCCTCCGCATCTCTGGCCTGCTCCAAGTTCTGTATGAATAAATAATTAAATCTTTAAAAAAAAATACAGTTATAAGTATATGTAAAGACCTAGCAAAAAAATTGTAGGATGGTTTAATCACAATTGAGACAACCAGTCAAAATACTTACTACAGGTATTTATGCTTTTGCCTTTTTAGAATTAAGATATAAGATCAGATCCAGCAACTATAAAATATCATTTTTAAAAAAGATTTATTTATTTTATGCATATAAGAGCAGGGGTGTAGGCCAGAGGTTCAGAGCTAATAAATAAAACATATGTAATTTCCTCTTTTTTAAAAAAAAAAAAGCTAGAATTGTTACTGGGCACCCCAATGTAAATTGGGCTGCCTGTCTGTGGGTTCTGCCATCTGTTGCGTCAAGATAAAACATATAAAACTTTAATTAAAAGGGACTTTAATACAGTGAATATACAATACGGAACATAGAGAATATAAGTCCTAAATCAAACACCTGAATTTACCCATCCCCTCGTGGGCAAAAGTCAACCCAAAAGAGTTTGGCTCAAAGCAAGGCCTGAAAACCTGCCACAAGACTAAAGTACCTTCTGGCTGGGACCCATGGAAAAGGGTCAGAAATGGCCAGACAAATCTGGGAGGAAAAGAGCAAAATCAAAATCAGTATAAACACTGCCATAGTCACCTCCCTACAGGTATCTCACCCACATCTGCCTTAACCAGTCCAGGGTGAGGAAACAAGCACGGTTTCTTCATCACATGCTTGCTGTTCCATGTGGCTTCCTTCTTGTTCCCCATCCAGCTTCCTTCTTTTTTTTTTCTCTTTTTCTCTGCTCAGCTCCACCCTCCTTCTGGGTGGGGCAGGGTACCTGGAACTTCCCCTTTTCCTAGGGACCACCCTGTTACAGAATTAGCATATGACCAAGCAATTCCACTTCTGGAGATATACTAAAAATAATTGAATACAGCTCTTGAGGAGACATTTATATAGCCCATATTCACAGCAGCCTTGTTCACAATAGCTAAAATGTAGAGGCAAGCCATGCTCAATGATATAAAAATGGAAAGCAAAATGTTTTGTCTATAGAAATTAGTGTTATGTAGCCTGGAAAATGAAGAAAATTCTGCAACTTGCTATGATAAAGATGGACTTTGGGAACATTAAGCCAAGTGAAATAAGCAAGTCACAAAGAGAAATACAGTTTGATTTCACATATGTAAGGAAGGTTCTCCTATGTCTTACTCAACACTTGAGAGTTAGTTGTCAAAATCACAAATATAGAAAGCATAATAGTGGTTGTGAGAGATTAAAAAGTGGGTAGTTAGTATTTAATAGTGTTCATGAGTAGAAAATTTTAGGATGGAAGGTGTCACAAGGACAAACACCAGAGGTGGGGTAGGAAATGAGTCTCAAGCTAAATCTAGTTATGGAAGTTTCCAGGAATCTGAGGTGGGGTCAGAAAAGATTATCAGCCAGAGGTGGGGGCAGAGAGGATTAACAATCTTAGAAGACCAACCCAATGTAAGGCCGTAATTTTCACAGTTTCATCCACCAACTGGACAAAAGAACACCCCTTCCTCTGATAAAATGCAGTTGTCTTTTAAGACTCCCTGATGGTGTGAGAGGTTAAGCATGAGTACTCTGAAGCTATCTGCAGCCACAGCAAACCCACATGGCAAAGCAGGTCTCTCTGTCTCATCCTCAGCAGTGTATTTCAGTCAATCTGCTTGTACTGTCCCACACTCTGTCTTGGGGAATCCTCCACTGGCCCCTTCACCTCTGACCTACACCCCAGGTCTTAAAGGCATAAATAAATCTTAAAAAAAAAAAATAAGTGTGCTCTTAAAAAAAAAAAAAAAAGACTGCCCACCTGTGTCTACACAGGCCTTTCTCCTTTTCCCCCTTTCCTCAGTGAACTGTGGTGTGCTGATGAATGGGAATATCCACTAAATTCTTTCTCAGAGGATACCCCACACACTGAAACTCATCATCTGAACCCAGCAGTTTATTTTAGTTTCACAGGATAAAAAGAGTTATAGAGATGAGCAGTGTCGGCAGTGAGAGTATGTTTAATGCAACTGAGCTATAAAGTTAAATAGGGTTAAAATGATAAATGTTCTGTGCATTTTATAATGAAGAAAGATAATAACAATTAAACTCAAAAATTAACTATGCATTTCTTGGTAGTATGTAGCCAGAACATACAAAATTATGAATTTTCTCATCATTTAGTAGTGAGGTATCAAGAGAAATCAAATTTGTCTGTTAAAGAACTCTGAAAGGAGATCCTCCCTGGTGGCGCAGAGGGTTAAAGCACAGCACTAAGAATCTAAAGCCACTTCCTCATGAGTTCAATTCCTGCTTGCCCCGGAGGTGACCACATGGCGGGGCAGATCTCTCCTGACCCACCACTGCTCCCCTCAGCAGTGTACTTCGTCGATCTGCCTGTTCTGCTCCCCACTCTGTCTCTGGTGAATCCTCTCCCCGCCCCTGCACCTCTGGCCTGTACCCCAGTTCTGTATGCATGGATAAATAAATCTTAAAAAAAAAAAAAAAAGAACTCTGAGAGAAAGTTTTCACAAGGACACTACATGGGAACAATAGAGCCAGGACACATGCAACAGGAAAGTCACATAGCAATGCCTAAAGTATCCCCATAACCCCATAACCATTATCCAGTTATAACACAGTGCTGTGTTTGCTTCAGAGACTTAAAAAATAAAGCACAAGAATCCAAATTAAGCTTCTTAACTCCTATTTGCCACTAAAAGGAGTCAGGACTCCCGAGACAGGAACCAAAAGATGAGTCAGTAACATTTCATCAAATTCTTAGGCAAGGATGAACCTGGAGAAAACCAGTTTGAAAAGAATCCTGTGGCCCAGGATTAATAAGTGCAATGGGGTAAATATATATGTTTAAATCCATGAATACATTAGGACAAATAACTCTTTGGTTAATGACCACTGGAGAATGATATGGAACCTATTCATTTTGTAATTTTTTAATAAGATTTATTTATTTATGCATACAGAACTGGGGTTCAGGCCAGAAGTACAGGGGCGGTGAGAGGATTCACCAGAGACAGAGTGGGGAGCAGAACAGGCAGCTCAGTGAGGTACACTGCTGAGAGGAGCAGCAGACAAGAACAGGAGAGGTCTGCCATACCAATTCCCAACCTGGCTGGGAATTGAAGTTGTGCCAAAGCGGCTACTTCTAGGTTTGTAGTGCTGCGCTTTAACCAGTTGCATCACCAAGGAGAGCCCTGTTTCAGTCTTTAAAGGACAAGTCTTACATATGGGTTAGGGCAGGGCTCTTTCTCATGAGGCCTCTCACCTTTGCTTGTACTTGTCTTCTTCAATACCTACACCTTTCACCCCACCCCCCACTCCACCCCACCCTCGTGTGTGTCTGTGCCCTAATGCTCTTACCTCCTTTTATAAGGACACTAGTCCTTATCAGATTAAGTCTCATTCCAGTTCTAGAGCCTTCTTTAACCTTAGTCACCTCTCAAGATACTATCTCAAAATACCATCCCTCTCTGAGGCCCTGGGCTGAGGAATTCAACAACATGACTTTTGCAGGGGACAGAGTTCCATTCATATTGTATAGTAGGCTATGAGGTAGAATTGAGTAGACACAGGTTATAACAGGTAAGTAAGGATTCTTTACTTTTGTTATCTCCAAGTGATGTGGGAAGCTTTTAGAGAATTTTAAAAATAGAGCAGTGCTATATAGAGAAGAGACTGTATAACTGCGCATGTGTGAATTCAAGGGAGCTAGTTAGGAGGCAGGTTTGGTTTCTCCTTGAGGCAACGCTCAGCTTCACGGGGCTCCTCCTTAACAAGTCCTCTAGGAGTCTTTTCTCTGTGTGTGTCCAATCTTCCTGTTGTAAGATACCAGTTAGGTTGGATTAATTCCTACCTAAAGATCTCGGTTGAACTTATTCACTTATTTAAAGATATTTCTCCAACTACAACCATATTTTGAGGTATTGGGGATTAGGACTTTAATATAAATTCAGGGAGCAGTAGGTGGAAAGCAATTCATGTTAAGGGGGAAAATGTGAAAGAATGTGAGAGAGAATCTAAGTATACTAAGTAATTTTAATAGTTATATCAGCCAACTGTAACAGCACATTACTTGGAATCTTAATATGAAAATGACAAAAAAATTTTAAAAATATATGAGAAAACGAGGGAAATCTGAACAGTGATTAGCTACTTGATGACATTAAGAAATTGTCAAAATATAGGGCCTCCTTGGTGGTGTAGGTATAAGCAGTTAAGGCTCAGCACTATCAACAGCCAATGCAGCATGAGTTCGATCCCCAGCCAGGGAGGTGACCCGCATGGCGCAGCAGACCTTTCCTGTCTCACCTGCTGCTCCCCTCAGCAGTGTATTTCAGTCCATCTGCCTGTTCTGCGTCCCACTGTCTCTGGTGAATCCTCTCACCCTCATCCCCCCCCCTCGCCCCCCGCCACTAACACTTCTGGTCTGTACCCCAGCTCTTGTATGCATAAATAAATAAAAATAAATCTTAAAAAAAAGAAATTGTCAAAATTCAATTTCACATCATTGCAATGAGAAAGTAAAAGTAAAATAAACCAAATCCATATTATCCAAAAAAAGATAAAAGAATCTGTCAATTGTTTAGATATGATAATAGTATCAGATATTTTGCTCAAAAATGTAGACATGTCATATACTCAAAGAATACTTCAGCAGGTTATATACAGTTTGTATGCTGATGCTTATGAATATCTATGAATAAAATTATTGCCTCTCTAAAATTTGTCACAAGGTAATCAAGAGCAAGAGGGAGAAAAGGAAAAGTATAAGCAAAATAAAGATTGGCCTCTAACTGATGATCAATGCATAGGGGTTTATCATATTTTTCTTTCTACTTGTGACATGGTTGAAAATTTCCATGGTGATAAGAAAAAGTGGGGAAAATGGCAGCTATATCTGAGGACTTATATTTATAGCAAAATGCACTGTGAGAGATCTGAAACTACCCTGCCAGATATCTGAGAATACTTTTAACAAGTCTACTAAATTCAGCAAGATCAGCAGGTCTACTAAGATCAGTAGGGGAACAGAGACCAGGCAGGTAGGCTAGTCTTAGGGGTTCTGGCTACCTCGAGGCTTTCCATGGACTTACAGCCTGAAGTGCATTGACCAGAGGGACTGGGTCAGAGGTTTTGAAGCAGGAAGTTGCCAGATCTACTGCTTGGAGTCTTCTGCTTGCTGGAGCAGGAATTCTGCTGCTTGCTGGGTGTGCTCCTTGCCCTAGTAATAACCACAGCTACCAACCCCCTTCCCAAACAGAAAGAAAGGCTGTATCGGATGGTGTGACAAGCTCCCAGGTGAGCATGTATCTAAACCTTTATAGAACCCATGTATACAACCCTGCCATTTTTGCTCTGCTGGGCTGGACGTTGGGAACTCCCCCACTAGGCCTGTTGGTGTGACAAATAAATCTCTCTGCATCTCTCTGTGCACTGCCTAATTCCTCTGGGGAAATTGCCATAACAGCTTCAGTTCACCTGAAGCTTGGCTAGTATCTTGGCTAGTATACATGCCCGGACCTAGGAGTAGTACACCTTGCCTCCGGTAAGGGTGATACCAGGAAGGCTAACCATCCTGAAAAGGTAACCCACAAGAAGTTTCTGTGTTGGATTTAGCTATGAGTAGAAGTTTAAAATGGGAAGAAAAAAATTTCCCCCGAGAACTTGTAAGCCTCTGGCTAGATGATTCATGGTTTGGCACCTAAGTCAGCATTCTTTGCAAGATCATAACTTAAAGGTTATCAGGATGAGTAGTGTCTCCAGGTTTCTGCGAGAGGTGAGCAGACTTTCCCAAATTAGCAAACTCTCAACCAGCCTGGAAGAAGTTCTAAGATACATGGTTAACAAAAAATTCGTAATAACAATTGATAAAGAGAAATCAAGCAAGTCATAGATAACAGAACCAGAACCACAGCCTTATCTGAATTAAAATAAACAAGAATGGTGCTTGAAATGTTTGAAAGTGTGCAAAGGGGCATTGAGGACATGAGCAAGGATGGGAGACTATCAAATAATCAGGCCAATTTGAAAAAGAACAAGATAAGACTTTTAGAAAATGAAGCCATGGTCACTGCAATTAAGAATTCAAATCAATAGAATGTTTAACAGAAGATGAATACAAGTCTATAGTGAATTAGTGACCTGGAAGGAAGTTGTTTGAAATAACTCTCAGGTAGATGTGTGAAAAATATGTAAAGAAGATTAAGAAATCTGGAGGATTGGTAAGAAGGCCCATCAGAGCCTCCCTGGTGGGACAAGGGTTAAAGTCTCAGTCAGGGCCACCTCAGTAGCCCCTGCTGCACCCCCTAATGGGAGTCACAGCGACTTCTAGAGCCACCAAGGAGGTAGGATGGGGAAGGGGTGGAGAACATCCGCCATTTTACTCTGCTTTCATGTCCCCATCAACACATCTGGAGGTGGAGTTGGGTGGCATATTTTCCTGTCACCTCTGTCCCTTTCAGTCACTTCTGCCCTGACCTTTGAGCAGTGAGTTCCCTGCTTTGACTCCAGTTCCCTGCCTCCTATAGCTGGAGTTCCCTTTATTCAGTCAGACTCCTTACCAAGTTACCTGTTAGATTCAAGGCCTTCTACCCCCAATTTTTTTCATAATTCTATTTTTTATAGTTATTAAACATGTATTTATCACAAAATATGAGGCTATTTAAATTGTCAGTTAATGAAAATGACAATGCATGTGAAGTTATACACTTACTATCTACAGTAACTTTACAGTGACTGCTGAAGACTATCATTTGATATCAATCTCTAATTCTTCACTTAATGATAATAATCAGTTCCCCATGCTAAGGGACTACTACTGCTTCATTCTGAATTCATAATTCTATTTTTTAAAGCGTGATTTACTTATTTATACAGAACTGGGGCACAGGCCAGAGGTGCAGGGCCGGTGAGAGGGTTCACCAGAGTCAGAGTGGGGAGCAGAACAGGCAGACTGATGGAGCACACTGCTGAGGGGAGAAAGGGGGTGCACTAGCCGAGACAGGAGAGGTCTGTCGTGCCATGTGGGTCACCTCCTGGGCAGGGATCAAACTAGCACTGAGGTGGCTGCAGCTTCTCAGTGCTGTGCTGTAACTCATTGTATCACCAGGGAGGGACCTTTTTTATAATTCTTATCATGTGGACTTCATCTTCTTTCATAGATACTTGCCTTGGATTTGAAGCTGCTAAGGCTTTCTTGTCTTGTCTTTCTTGTTTTTGTCTCTTCTATGGCTCCATTGTTGATGAGGGGGGATTTTGAAGAGTGAGCAAATCCCCTCTCTGAATTTTCTAGTTTTTAAGCAGTTTTTACATGAATAATGGTGTCATTATTTCTTATACCAGCACTAGTATAGAAAGCCAAATCTGAACATGAATTGTTGACTAGTTGTACAACCTTGGGCAATTGCTTAATCTCACTGTTTCATCTGGAGAGATGTTAATAGGAAAAGTCTTAAGGCATTCTTGTGGAGATTAAATGTGCTTCTAAAAAAACAATCTCCAGACAGTCAAGGTACTTTGAAAACTGCTTAGCAAGTAGCTGGATTCAATTTTAGTATAACTTGGTATTGGGTAACCTTATATTTCCAAATACACTTTATTTTAGTTTTATCTTTATCCTACCTTGTGATGTTGATACTTATCACCCTTGATGTGAGGTAAGGAATTGAGGCAAAAAAGGTAAAAAAGCAAACCAGTAGAGGTGACATAAACTTATAGATTGGCGTATGGCTTTGTCACACATGAAATAACTAATATGTTTCTTGGTGTGTTATGGATAATGGCAAAGGAAATACTAAGTCTGGGAGCAGCAAGAAGCCTTGGCTTTGTTTATGTCACCTAGTATAATAGTAAGCACAATGACCAAATGTGAAACAATTGTACAACAGTGTACAGTGAATTGTGTGTCATTGAATGTCTATTACACTTTAACTTCAGTTGATCCCACAAATAAACTCTTATCTGTATGGGCAGTAAAATGTCTAGCAGTCAGCAATATATCAAGTCATGAAAGCTTCCATTTTTACAACATTGCAGTTTCAAGTAGTAGTGGGTAGGTCCCTGAATGACTAAAGAAAAGCAATTTGTTGTCAGGGGTCTTTTCCTGCGGCCATTGCCCTTTATTATTCAGTCAATGGACATTTATCAATGTCTGTTATATTCAAGGCACGGAGTGAAGCAATACTTTGGAAATGCTCATATTTTCATGAACAACACTGCAAGGTTTTCAGTTTCTCAGGTTTTATATTTTTTAAATTGCATGTATGCATAGAAGAACTGGGGTGTAGGTCAGAGGTATGGAGTTGGGGAGGGGAGAGAGGATTCACCAGAGACAGAGTGGGAAACAGAGAAGGTGGATTGACTGAAATGCACTGCTGAGGGGAGCAGTGGGTGAGACGGGAGAGATCTGCTGGGTCATGTGAGTTAGCTCCCTGGCCGGGCCTCAAACTGCTGCTTCTGTAGCTGCAGTATGCTTCATAGTGTAGAGATTTGACCCTTTGTGCCACCAGGTAGGCCCCAGTTTCTCAGGTTTTAAATCTTGAAATCAGTTCTAAATTCATTGTTTCTCACCTTTAATGTTCCCTTAGTTACCAAGTTCTGTAAACTCTTGCTGTACAATAGCGTCTTTTAGATCTCTTTCCCCATAAATTTCCCCCCATTTCCAGACTTATCTCTGCCTTCCCAATACCACCCTATCTATTCCATGCATGAATAGGCTAATCTTTCTAGAACATGAATTTGATAATATCATCTCTTTATAATAAATGTTAAATGTTTTTTCACTATTGACCTCTGTGTCCTTCGTTATCAGACTTACTCGCATCATCCGTACAGCCCCTATAATGGTTTTCAAACCATTTTCATTGTGGTTTATCCACTTAGATCTCTTTCTCCCTTTTTTACATGTTACTTGTCTCTCCCATTGTCAATCATGGGCCCTAAATGTTGCTTAAAGGAGTACCTGGAATCCACTGGAAGGAGAAATGGAAAAATGGCTTAAGTGTCCATTCTCTTCTGTAACTCTAATCCTTTAATTTTCTTTCCTTTATGATTTTTTAAAAGGTTTGTTTATTTATTCATACAGAGCCTCTGGGTATAAGCCAGAGGCACAGGGGCGGCAAGAGGCTTCACCAGAGACAGAGTGGGGAACAGAACAGGCAGATCGACGAAGTACACTGCTGAGGGGAGCAGCGGGCGGGTAAGGAGAGATCTGCTGTGTCATGTGTGTCACTCCCTGGGCTGGGGATAGAACTTGCACTGAAGCGACTGCAGCTAGCTTGCAGTGTTGTGTCCTAACCCATTGTGCCACCAGGGAGGTCTTTCTTTATGATTTTACAAGCATAATTAAAGAGAAATGGTGGTACAAATTTCAGGTTTCCACTCTCTACTATGTTAGTGGATACTGAAGTTAGTTGACCATTAGAATTTATTATTAGAATTCTTTCTCAAATCCCTCACGGTGCTTCACAACTGGAAACTATCCAAAACCCATCCATCAATATTACAATGAATATAGCCCTCTCTGATGATACAGTTAAAACACAGCACTGTGAGGCTGTCTGCAGCCACTGCAGCAGGACTTCCATTGCCTGCCAGGGAGCTGACCCACTTGTAGCAATAGACCTCACCTGTCTTGCTGCTCCCCTCAGCAGTGTATTTCAGTCAGTCCATCTGTTCTGTTCCCCACTCTGTCTCTGGTGAATCCTCTCATCCCCACACCTCTGGCCTGTACCCAGTTCTTGTATGCATATATAAATGAAATCTTTTAAAATAGTAGAATGAATACATTAAAGTATGTTTATAAAATGGAATCCTATGTAGAGATTAAAATGAAGTCTTTATTACATGAAAATACTTGGACACATCTTATAAAAGTATTACTGAGTTAAAGGACCCAGGCTTACAAAAGTAATTACGTTATATACAACATGGAGACAGGTAAAACTATGCTTAATGATAAAAGTCAGAGGAGTAGTTACCTTTGGAAGGGGACATCACTAGGATGGAGCATAAGGGAGGCTTCTAGAACTCTGAAATAAGCCCACAGTGTTCATTTTGTAATAGACACCAAGCTGTTAACTTACCTGTTGACAGTTAGATTTCCTACCTATTCTCTATGTATATTATACTTCAGTGAAATAGTTTACTTGGACAAGAGACTACATATATCTGAACTGTATTTTGGTGAAGTCTAAACACATAACCTGTCATCTTCTTCATATCTATAAAGGATCTAGCATTTCTTTTATCTCCACAATGCTCATATCAAAGCCTGTGTTTATTTGGAAGATCAACCTGATATCACCCTTGTTTCTTTTTGAGGTTTAGAGATATTTTTATTTATATATTTTTACATCATTGTTCATTTTTGCCCAATGTTTGATTTCTCCTTCCTAGTTTCTGTGCTTTTTGATCTTTTCAACTCTATCTCCAAGGGAAGGTAACATCATAAATCTCTCCCCTTCTCCCAGGTCCAAGCTTCCAGTTCACTACTGGTTATTTAAGCAAGCATGAACCTAGGTACTGTTCTGAGGAAGTTGCAGTTAAATTAAAGTTATCAATGAAGTTGATCTTAAGATAGTGAGATAAGCAAAGTGGACCTGATTAGTTATACTAACCCTCCAAAAACAGAAGGGAAAGTCTGAAATTTGATTTTGAGTAGGTCCTGCTTTCAACATTGAGGGAATCACATGAAAAGAAATATTGGAGCATGGAGGAGCTGATTGAAAAGTCAGCAAGGGACTTTAGTCCTACAATTGCAAGGAATTGGCTTTTGCCAGCAATCTGACCTTACAAGTAGATTCTTCAGGTAAGTTCTCCAGGTAAGAGTCCAGCTGGCTGAACTTTGATTTGACCCCAGATACCCTGATGAGAGTCTAATTCTCAACCATGTAGATTCCTAGAGCTGTGAGATAAGGAATGACTCTTGTTTTAAGATGCCAAATTGATGATAGTTTCACTTGGCAATAAAAGGCAAATATACCCTCACCCTCTAGTTCAAACATGGGACTTGTACAAAACCTGAGATGCCAATAGGAAGTGCCAATATCCTATTCAGTGACCTCATTTTCCTCTTTCCGTGTTGAGTGGCCCCTCCATAGACCCCTTTCCCTCTCTTTTCCCGGCTTCATTTCTCTGTGATAAATCACTTCATCCACTTAAGGCTCCAAGTTCCAATCTCCCAGCAAAGCTACATCCTAGAATATATTCAGCCTTCTAGCTTCTCTGCTTCTGCATGGGAAAGTCATGATTACCTGTGGTATTGGTGGTGGTGGTACAGAGAGAGCATCCAATCTTCAAAGTCCTCGTGTTGCTTCTAATCTCTCTCTAGGCCTCCTAGGAAAAACTTTTTCTATAGTAATTTTGATGGGAAGGAAAAAGTTAACTGCTAACAGTTAATGGAGAACAGATATATTAAAGTAATGTTTGTGGAGTTTATGTGCCAACTTAATAAGGAAAGGCATGTGGGTGTTATAGGGCACCTCAATTCAGAGAGAGGCACCCCTGAAGCCCCAAAACCTGCCTGCTCTAAGTGGGTTCTGCCATCCGCCGCAACAAGACAAAACATATAAAGCTTTAATGAAAAGTGACTTTAATACAGTGAATATACAATATGGAACACAAAGAAT
>NW_004567113.1:8986890-8997599 GCF_000260355.1 Condylura cristata
ATTCTTTGTGTTTCATATTGTATATTCACTGTATTAAAGTCACTTTTCATTAAAGCTTTATATGTTTTGTTGCAGCGGATGGCAGAACCCACTTAGAGCAGGCAGGTTTTGGGGCTTCAGGGGTGCCTCTCTCTGAATTGAGGTGCCCTATAACATCACCATGGGTTGGTGTCTCACAAAGTGCAGCAGGAATTTCACAGACACTCAGGCAAACAGGCAAGTAGGCAAATTGGTTTAGTAAAAGAACAAGTTTACTGACAAGAAAAGGAACAGAAATAAAGTTGGACTCCAGGGCTGGTGGAACCAGGCCAGGGGAGCTGAAGTGGAGTCATGCCTCAGAATACAGACCTGCTTTCCTTAATTATTCTAGGGCTCCACCAGTCTCTTTGTGATTGGTTAGTTCTCAGTGGTCTCACTCACTGCCCTAATATCTCTATGCCCAGAACTAAGTCTCTGTGTCCCAGCTCTTATCTTAGAGGCCTTTTTTTTAATTGTCCTTGTTCTGAAAGGTCCTGTTGCCCTTAGTCCTGGGGGTGTTGATTAGTCCCCTTTGGAATCTTTTGTCCTTATCTATGGAGCCTCCCTTAACTCTTCTGAAGTCCCTGAAGCTGCCTAATTATCCCTTTCTTACCTTAGGATTCACTACCGGTTCCGATGACCAGGAACCTCAAAGGCATGTTGAAAGCCAACGAAAAACCAAGTCAAAAGACCAAAAGCCAAGAGAGCCCTCTAAGGCCCACCTGTCTAGTTCTGTATCAAACCTGGCTGCTTGACTCCACCCTCATGTCCCAGCAATCCTCCCTTCGGTGATGATGGGATTTGTAGTTCCCAGTAAGTCTTGATGGCTTCAGTGTGGATTGGGGGTGGGGTCTATAAAAACTATGTGAAATTCATTCAGAGCATCCTTGCCCCTAACAATATCGTCACCAAGGCCCTAAAAATAGAAGAGGGAGGTAGAAGACAGTGAGGGGAAATGTTGTGATCACAGAGCAAGGTCAGAGAGATGCTTTGCTTTTGGCTTGAAAGAGGGAGGAATAGGGAATGAGGAATGTAGGTGTATTCTAGAACTAGGTAAAGGTTCCAGAAAGAATCAAGACTCACAGGGGATGATTGATTTTAGTCCAGTGAGGCCCATGTCAGACTTCTGACCTAAAGAAGTGTAAGATAATGCTTTTTTGTGTGTTGTTTTAAAACTTTTAAGTTTGTGACAATTTGTTACAGCAGCTGAAGGAAACTAATACAGGCTTATTCCAGTATTCATCATTTTCGCAAAACTGCCATCTTTCCATTCCTACCCATCTCCTTAGTGGATGCTCTGAGTTCAGAAAGCAAGTGTAGTTAGGGCTTAAACATTTCTCTGAGATTTCTCTTTTCCTTAATCAACATGTTTATCTCTACCTTCTCTTTTGTCACAATTTCAAAATATCCCCCTTTTCTTTTCTCATGTTAACTACTTTGGAGTCTACTCCATCTGCTCTTGAAGAAACTTGATTATAACAGTAGCAGCCTTTTCTTTTTTTGTGACTTAGTTCTTGGCTGACACACATATTTGACCTAATTTAAACCAAATATTTTCCCTGAATCCCAAATAGCATCTCTCATCATCATCATCATCATCTTCTTCTTCTTCTTTTTTCTCTCACCTCTTTTTTATAATGAAACTTTGGGAAGAGTTGCCTGTTCTGTTTTCTTTCTTTTACTTTCAGAATAACATTTGTCTCATCACTTTCACTAGAGGTCCTTGTGGCACCTCACTGTTGTCAAAGCCCATTCAAGATCTCCAATATACATGTCGAGATGGCCATAAACATTCACTTAGGCTTGTAAAGAAATCCCAATTTTGATGGTTAGTTTGATTGCAAGTCACAGAAAACCTAACTTGAGTACCATGGAGATTTTTCACTTGTCGATGATGTCATCAGAGAACCAGGTTCTTTCTGTTTATCTGTATTGATATCTAAGAAATTAATAAACAGTAGGAAAAGTCCTTACATTGACAACATACAGATATGCCAGAAATGATCACTAGACCTTCAAAAGTTTATTCTTACACAGTGAGTCAAAGGTACACATATTAAAACACTAACATGCACTTTTCACTATCAGAGTTAAAATGATTAAAATTATTCTGTCTCATATTTGTGAGAGTTTAAGGGAATAAGCAACCTTTTAAATTGTTGGGTGACTATGAACTTGGCACAAATATTTTGTGGGAAATTTGACTGTATGCATTAAACTTTAAATATGTGTAACATTTCCCCCAATAACTCTCCTTCTGAAATTTATCTGCATTTGTGGAATAACATAGCTAGAAGGATGTTTTGTGAATAACAGGCAGATTGGTTAAATATGAAACATGGCACAGTAATGATGGTTATCAATTTACTGAGTACAAGCAGTGACAGAGACTGTCTGGTACTTTATACATAGTGTCATTTAATTATTGTAACTACTCTGAGAGATTGTTTTTCCCTAATTACTAATAACAACCGAAAGACTAAGTAACTAATCCAAGCTGAAGTTTCCAAGAGAAATCCACCATTCAGACACAAGCTGTCTGACTGGAGATGATGTCATACATTCCTGTACTTTATATATATAAGCCTCTTTTTGTGCCTTTTTAAGGGTTAGTCATTTATGCATACAAAACTGGGGTATAGGCCAGAGGTATAGGGGCAATGAGAGGATTCACCAGAGACAGAGTGGGGAGCAGAACAGGCAGATGTACTGAAATACACTGCTGAGGGGTTAGGAGGAATCTGCCACGCCAGTGGGTCATCTCCCTGGCTGCTGACCAAAATCTTGCGCTGCACTGGTGGCACTAGCTTCACAGTGCTGTGCTTTACCCTGTTGCCCGACCAGAGAGGACCCTCTTTTTCTTTTAAGAATAGAAAAATAGAAAAAAAGCTGAGGTTATGTTGCTGATCGGTAATAGATAATTTTATTTTTGATAAGTAAAGAGAGAAAAAAAATAGTTAAATGGTGGTGCAGCGGGTTAAAGCACTGCACTAAGAAGCTAAAGCCACTTTCACATGAGTTCAATCCCTGCCCGCCCCAGAGCTGACCCACATGGCACAGCAGACCCCTCCTGACCCACCAACTGCTCCCCTCAGCAGTGTACTTCGTCGATCTGCCTGTTCTGCTCCCCACTCTGTCTCTGGTGAATCCTCTCACTTCCCCTACCCCTCTGGCCTGTACCCCAGTTCTGTATGCATAAATAAATAAAAATCTTTAAAAAATAGTTAAATGGGTATCAGTATCAGATTGAGAAATGAATCGATGGAGTGTCCCTTTGCCAGGCTTTATAAGTACTTGGCAGTTACTCTTTTCAGCTGAAGTGAAAAGAGATCTTGAGGTAGAGGGCAGAGAGCAGCAGTCTAAGATGAGTAAGTCACCCATTTATCATCAAGACTTTTGAATTTATACAAATAGGTCTTCTTTAGAACAGGTGACAGTCTGTAAAATTAGGAAAGTAATCTTTAGATTTTTCTCTAACATTATTTTATCTACAATGTCCAAATGTTAAATGGGAAAAAGCTACATGTGAAAATAATTAGCCCCCAGACTAAAATTTACGTTATGATAATTCATTTCTTTACAATGCAATTATGAAATGAATTGGAAATGCATTTATAAAATACTGGCTTTAGTTTGAATTTGTGAAACAGAATTTAATGGCTTGAGAACTTACTGGGTTAGGAAATAATAACTTTTTTTTTTAAGATGTGCATTTATTTATTTATGCAGATAAGAGCTGGGTGTAGGTCAGAGGTGTGGGGGGATGAGAGGATTCACCGGAGACAGAGTGGGGAACAGAACAAGCAAATAAACTGAAATACACTGCTGAGGGGTCAGGAGAGGGCAGACACAAGGTGTGGGTCACCTCCCTGACTAGGCTTTCATGGCCTGATAGTGCTGTCTTTAACCCCCTCACCACCAGGGCAGCCCAGAAATCATTACTTTGATTAGCAAACACACTGTCATATTGTTATGGCTATTTTCCCAGAGAAATCAGATAACTCTCAGAGAGGTGGAGAGAGATTTATTTATCAAACCTACAGGCCCAGTGGAATCACTTACAAAAGTCTGAGCCCTGAAGAGCAGAAATGGCAAGGTTTTATACAATTTACATGCAGAAGCTTGTCACCACATCAGCATAGACTTTCTTTATTGTTTCTTCTCCAGCAAGCAGCAGAATCCAAGCAACAGACTCCAAGCAGTAGAACTAGCAACTTCCCGCTTCACTATTCAAAAATCAGAAATGAAAATAGTTTTAAAGCAAAACAAACTTTTGTATTGCTTGTTTTAGTGGTTGTTAACCTTATTTGGGTTAAGAATGTGACTTTCCACTGTGAAATCCTATCTGAATGAATCAGGAGGTTAAAAGAGAGTTTGAGCTCATGTGCAGTCACAAACTGCAGGATCCAACAGGTCTTGCATAGCCAAACAGGAAGTGAGGTTGCTTCTCCAGCCCCGAGAAGGAGAAAGAAGATCCCCTTTCTTCAGTAGCATCACTCCAAAAGCTCTACAAGAGGCAGGTGGCTTTGATTCCGGGCCAGGGCCTTTGTATCTCACCACTAGAATACTTAACAAGTGGCTGAATAAACCCATTTTTTTTTTTTTTTTTGGTGAAATACTATTTGTTATTGGAAGTCAACACATTAATGTTCAGGGCAAGGGGTTAAGTCTCAGCACTATGAAGTGGAGTGTAGACAGAGGTGGGGCGTGTATGTTGGTGAGGTGTGGGCTGTGATGTGGGAGAAAGGGGTGAGAGAATTCACCAGAAACAGAGTGGGGAGTAGAACAGGCAGATCCAACTGACATACACTGGGGGGGGGGGGGGCATGGGGGGGGTAGCAGCAGGTGAGACAGGAGATGTCTGCTGTACCATGTGAATTGAATTCAAGCTGCAGTGGCTGTGGAAAGCTTCAGTGATGTTTTATAAACTCAGTTATTAAGAGTCAGCTCTGAAGAATCTTAAGCTTTGTTTTAAAATGAATTATGAGAAATGTATTCTATATGAGGATTTAAGGGTCTTTAAGCTGACTCAGAAATTAATAGCAAAAAAACTACCTACATTTTTATGTTCATCATGGACAGTTATTTTAAGTTCTTTAACAGTATACAGTAGGTATTTTTAAAATTCTAAAAAAATTTGCAATTATTTTCTTTAAAAAAAAATTATGCAGTTAATTGCTTACCCAGTCTTCCTGCCTAAAACTTGCTTCATTGTGTAAAGAATTAACAGTAATCCTTTGTGTAGCTTTGAACAATTTGATGTTATTATTTTTGTTTGTAAATGTAAGCCAAAAAATACCTAAATACAAGTACTCATTCTAGAGGGTAGATGCCATGGACAAATTTTAGGATAATCATACACACTTTATGCTTGATAAACAAATCTTTTCATTCATCTGCACACTTTCTAGCTTAGTGTTTTGCAGAATATTCATTAGCCGTGTTTTGGAATACATTTCTATTGTTTACAGTAAAAAATTCATTCAAAAAAATCTTGTGTCTCCTCCCCCCCACACACACCCTTTTATTTCCTCTTAAACTTAGTTCCTGGTTTTATTAGCCACTGGCGGGGGTGTGGGGAGTCGGGTGAGGGGGGCAGGCATCTACTTTCTTAGAAACTCCTTCAAGGGCAATCACCTACTTGCTCTCAGGATGGGCAAAGTGTGACAGAAAACAAACAGAAAAAAAAAAACCTCAAACAGAAAAAAAAAAAAAACTCAAAACCAAAAACAATAACAACAACAACAACAAAACCATCCGGGACAGCGTCCTTAGAAGCTAAGGTCACCAGCAGTGACCAGAATGATCTAGGTCTGGCGAGGCGTTGATTAGCTGGAATAATGTATACAGTAAAATGCAGGGTTAAGGGGTAATGCACCCTCGGTTTCGTACGGGTCTTGGGAGTTTGTGGTTTGTCCTAGTGTGTCCCCTGATCCTGCGTGAAGGTGGGGGCAGTTTGGGCGCCTGCTAGATTCCTACGCGATAGTCGCGGGGTTTCCCTACCCCTCCAGCCCCTCCATCTCCCCCACCCCGCCCGCGGCGCCGGGAGCTTATCGCTGCGAGGCAGACAGCGCCACGCCTTCCCTGGGACTGCGCGCAGGCAAAGACCGGGAGGGAGCTTGGGGACGAGGGAGTGGCGGTACTCCAGTGCTCTTCCTTGCCTGCTGCTGGAGGCGTGCGATGAAGCTGGCGTGCGTCTATGTTGTTAGCTCTCGCTGCGTCCTAGAGCTGGGCGCCAGGCTTAGAAGCTCTGCCCCTGACCGTGACATTGCACGTGACGGTGGCCGTGACCCCGGGCCGGCGCCTTCCCAGGCTGGCCTTTGCTCAAGTGAGTGCCCTGAGGCGAGCCCGGGCGCGATGTGTGGGCTGCGGGCTGGGCTGTGGACGTCGGACTGAAAGGTCTTCCCCTGCCGCGGTTGGCTGCGCGCGCGGGGTGTGTCCGGTTCCTTTAGTAGTTATAGACGAGAGTCCTGAGCGCGCAGCAGGAGTCGAGAGCCCCCTGGCCATAGAATTGAGATTTGGGAGCCGCTGGAGGGAGGCAACCTGGAAGGAAGCCAGGGAGGTTTTGGAAACGCTCTTACGATTTAGAAAGCACAGTTCAGATCCTTGCTGTCATTGTGAAGTAGAATCTGCTTCCTCAGGGTGTATTTGGAAGCGACGGCTGACTCATCGCAGCGTTTATATAAAATGATTGTTCGGTTAGGGTTGTGCTTCAGAGCGCACGCATCCTGAGATCGGAGCTCTCTGTCGGAACCGCTACTAAACGTGAGTAAAGGGTGAAAGCCGTTTGAGATATGCGTGGCTTGAAAGGTCAGTGGGTATTGTGAGTACGTCTGGTAGAAAACAGAAAGCTGCTCCACTGAGATGGCTGGGCTTGGTTGAGCCATTCATAGTTTGATTTGAAAGTGACTATGAAATAATAGAAAGTGAAAATTTTCACTTTAGGAAACGCTGTTTGTGCTACAGATTCGGTCTGCTAGTAGGTCTTTGTTTTTTTTTTTTTTCTCAAAAGTATGAGTTGATAGTGGGTGGATAAAAACTTATTGACCATGGCAATTACTCCAAGTGGGAGAAATTTGTTAACATTAGTACTTTTTTTTTTTTTTAAAGATTTATTGATGTACTCATACAGAACTGGGGTACAGGCCAGAGATGCGGTGGGTGAGAGTCTTCACCAGAGACAGAGGGGAGCAGAACAGGCAGATTGAGGAGGTACACGCTGAGGGGAGCCGCGGGTGGGTAAGGAGAGGTCTGTCGCGCCATGTGGATCTCCTTCAGGGCAGGCAGGGATTGAACTCATGTGGAAGTGGCTTTAGCTTCTTAGTGCAGGGCTTTAACCCGTTGCGCCACCAGGAAGGGCCCACATTAGTACTTTTTTTTTAAAAAAAAGATTTATTTATTCATACAGAACTGGGGTAAGGCCAGAGGTGCAGGGGCTGTGAGAGGCTTCACCAGAGACAGAGTGGGGAGCAGAACAGGCAGATTGAAGTACTCTGCTGAGGGGAGCCACGGGTGGGTAAGGAGAGGTCTGTCGCGCCATGTGGATCTCCTTCAGGGCAGGCAGGGATTGAACTCATGTGGAAGTGGCTTTAGATTCTTAGTGCAGTGCTTTAGCCCCTTGCCCCACCAGGAAGGGCCCACATTAGTACTTTTTTTAAAAAAAAGATTTATTTATTCATACTGAACTCGGGTAAGGCCAGAGGTGCAGGGGCTGTGCGAGGATTCACCAGAGACAGAGTGGGGAGCAGAACAGGCAGATTGAGGAGGTACACTGCTGAGGGGAGCAGCATGAGGGTCAGGAGAGGTCAGGTGGATCACCTCCGAGGCAGGTGGGTATTGAACTCATGCTGAAGAGGCTTTAAATTCTTAGTGCTGTGCTTTAACTGGCTGTGTCACCAGGGAGGGACCAACATTAGCATTTTTAATGGGGTTAACTAATGTAGTTTTTATGCAGAGCTTTGGATGATTTGTTAAAGTGTTAACTGAGCATCCTTTCTTTGGAAAGGAAAGTTGACTTTTAATTATTAACCTGAAAACACTTATCACTCTCACAATGGTTATTTAAAAATAATACTGGAAAAGTTAGAGCTGTGTAGAAAATTAAGACCCCCTCAAAGATCAGATTGTAAATCTAGTGAACCGTTAAAAAATATAATATGGGGCTCTCCCATATGGCGCAGCTGGTTAAAGCACAGCACTGGGAAGCTTAAGTCACTTCAGCATTAGTTCGATGCCAGCCTGCCCTGGAGGAGATCCACATGGCAGCAGACCTCTCCTGGCCCACCCGCTGCTCCCCTCAGCAGTGTACTTCGTGGATCTGCCTGTTCTGCTCCCCACTGTCTCTGATGAATCCTCTCACCACCCCTGCACCTCTGGCCTGTACACCAGTTCTGTATGAATAAATAAATCTTTTTTAAAAAAATGGAAAAAAAAATAGGTAATGTCGACTGGTTTTATTTTTCTGCCTAATAGTAGAAATATAAAGTTCATTCTACTTTCAGGGAAAAAAAAATGATTCTTTATAGACACGAATGTTTATTGGTTATTGTTCCAGATGCTAGGCAGGAGTTCCCATAGGGAAAGCATTCTTTCTCCATCAGGTTGACATTAAAACACACATACAACCGACATTTATTTCTGTATTTATAAGTTTTCTTAAATTATTTGAGGTGAGGATAAGCATTTTATTTCTTTAAGATTTATTTTATTTATTTATGCATATAAGAACTGGGATGTAGGCCAACAGTATGGGGGTGGGGGGCGGTGAGATGATTCGCCAGAGACAGAGTGGGGAGCAGAACAGGTGGATCTACTGAAAAACACTGCTGAGAGGTTTGCTGTGCCATGTCAGCTTGCTCCTTAGCCGGGATTGAACTCATGCTGCAGCGGCTACAGATATTCTGCAGTGGCTGCGGATAGCTTCATAGTGCTTAATCCCTTGTGCCACGGGGTGGGGGGGGGGTGCCTGAGGATAAGTATTATAGATGGACAATAAAATGAAACAAAGTAAAATGTCTGGGAGTATGTTAGAATGTACTACCACTGGGACCCTATGCAAATTAAGTTACATTCTAGAGACCACCATCAACAGCAGCAAACTGTAAGTCACACATAAAAGGGAGAACACAGCAGCTCCTTCGAGAAGACTTTCTTGACCTTTACTTTTGAGGAAATTATCTTGATTCATAGGAAAATTCAGAAATAACTGAAGAATGGCAGTGGGAGCACATCGCAAAGTATATGCAAGAGTGTGCTTGCTGTACTTGTAATTTTCCTTGCCCTAAAGTTTTAGGAGAAACATTTGTTCAGTGCTAAGATACGCGCTTTTTGATGTTTGGAGCCTCTTGTGGCACAGGTTGAGGTTTATAAAAGAATGGCACACTTGGTGTTTTCCAATAAGTATCTCTGTCAAGTTTTTGATGGAAGTTTGACAGCAGTAATTTATATTGAGTGATGAGGCATTATGTTCTTATATGCATAAATAAATGAAGCAGAATAACTGCCTTCTTTAGTGCTGTTACAGATTTGGATTGAGATCTTTTAGTAAATATTGAAGAACTGGAATGATCATCCTCTGAGGGATATGAGATCTATAGGTCTACAGGAAGCTAAAGTTTATCTTTTAAAAAATAAGTTCCCAGCTCACTGCAGAATGTGAACTAATGATAGAGTGTCTAGGTGAGCTTAGAGTCACAGTTCCCCCCTCAACTCATAACAACTTTATGAGACATAGTTCACATACCATATACTTCACCTGTTTTAAAGTGCGCAATTTGTGCTTCCATCATCCTCCACACCTAAAATCCTTTCCATAGTCACTCTCCCTTCATGAAGTCTTCTTTCCCATAGTTTTTGATGCAGGTATTTTAATTCACTAGGAAATTTTCAAAAAGTGGGCATCAAATATTCAGATAATGGAGCAAGGAGCTAATAGTGTATTTACTGGTTGTATAAACTGGCTTTGTGTAGAGAAAGCAAATTGTTGCTTCCGTTCTGGTTTTGTTTTTGGCTAGGAGGGTGGAATAAAGTCTTGCCAGGCTTAGATACCCTGTTGAACTGTTTCTTGCGTTTTGCTCATCACTAGTGCAATTTCTTTGGGCTTACAATTGAAATATTCAGGTTACTTTTTAGTCATTAGAGTAGGCTTGTAGGAAACTTGTTCTCAGACTCTGGTAGCATTAGGCAGCTCTCTTGTTTCACCAGCATTAAGTTATTCAAGTTATCTAGAAAGGTAAAAATGGAAGTTTCTAGAAAGCAAAAAGTCCTGTGATCTCCCTCTGAAGAGGATAAAGTGTCTGAGAGCTACTTCACACAGGTCAGTCCCTTTGTCTTCCTGTCCTGCATGTTCTGACCCTGGCCTCCTCTGTACCCTGGAGTGGAGGAAAGGTGAAGAAAGGAAAGAGGTTAAAACATGGATTTTATCCCTATCCCTCAAATATCACATACTAACTTGGAATATCTTAAGACAGGATCAGTAGACCCTCAGAATAATAAATTAGTCACAATGGGAGAGAGTTACTGAATGCTTACCTTTACAAATATTTTTTTTTTTTTTTAAAGATTTACTTATTTATTCATACAGAACTGGGGTATAGGCCAGAGGCTCAGGGACGGTGAGAGGCTTCACCAGAGACAGAGTGGGGAGCAGAACAGGCAGATCTACGAAGTACACTGCTGAGGGGAGCAGCGGG
>NW_004567113.1:8998314-8998891 GCF_000260355.1 Condylura cristata
GGAGAGGTCTGCTGCACCATATGAAGGTCAGCTCCCTGGCCTGGGATGGGACTCAGGTTTAGTGGTGACAGCGCTGAGACTTAATCCCTAGGTCACTAGGGAAACCCATATTGAAACTTTATTGACATGTGCCATGATTTACTCTCCTTTTTATTTAACCTGGTAATTTGTTTTGTTTTTCTTACATACTCATAGTGCAGCTCCTTATAAAATTGTGTTGAGACAGGAAAAGAGTGTATGACTTCTCAGGGATAGCGAAGTCCCATCCTACCTTGGGTCTAACAACTTTGTCATTCCTTCATTTTCTGCCTTTGATGAAGTCACTTCATCTCTTTGGATTGCAAAGGTATCATTGCTAAGCTTAAAAATCCAAACCCCAGGCCCTCCCTGGTGGCGCAGCGGGTTAAAGCACAGCATCGAGAATCTTAAGCCACTTCCGCATGAGTTCGATTCCCGCCTGCCCCGGGAGGGGACCACATGGCGTGGCAGACCTCTCCTGACCGGCCCGCTGCTCCCCTCAGCAGTGCACTTCGTCGATCTGCCTGTTCTGCTCCCCATTCTGTCTCTGGTGAATCCT
>NW_004567113.1:8999071-9008257 GCF_000260355.1 Condylura cristata
CGCCTGCTGTTCCCCTCAGCAGTGTACTTCGTAGATCTGCCTGTTCTGCTCCCCGCTCTGTCTCTGGTGAATCTTCTCACCCTCTGCATCTCTGGCTTGTACTCCAGTTCTGTATGAATAGATAAATAAATCTTTAAAAAAAAAAATCCAAGCCCCGTTCCTCACCCAGCAGGCAAGTTTGGGATAAAGGGAGTAGATGAACTGCCTTGGGAACCTGACATTAAGCTGATGATCCTTGAACCATTTTTATGTTAATTCAGATCTCAGTCAGGACTCACCTAAGACTAGTCACCCTACCTAGTCTCTGATGTGAGGAGTGTAAATAGAACCCAGGGTCTCTCACTCTGAGCAGCAGATCTCTCCTGCCTTGCCCAGAGTTTCTCTTAGTGTTGTATTTCAGTAAATCCACCTATTCTGTTCTCCATTTCTCCATTATGTCTCTGGTGAATTCTTTTTCTACCCCGGGCCGCTGGCCTACGCCTGATACTCCCACAACATGGATCACAATGTCTTTGTGGGATTGGACAACATTTGAGTTTGAGTGAAGAAAGCTGTACTTTATTAAGGCTCCGGAAATGAAGCATGGATCAGAGTGCCAGGACAGTAGTACAGTGCCTTAGGGGGTTACCTACAGCCCTAGGGGGATAGCTAAAGGCTAACTACCATTAATAAGAATAAATACTGTTTAAGCTACTTAATTATATGAGTTCTATACCAATGCATCATCACCCTGGAGTGGAAAGACCTGGGACCTGCTATGTCAATAACTAGCTCATAGCCACTCAGTAAATGGGGAAAACATTGCCCAAGTTGTACAGGTCAGTGAGACCATAACTTAAAATTGTCCTGACACTGTGCAACATTTAGAAACCCAGAGAGGCAGAGGGGATAAGAGTGGGGAGCAGAATAGCCAGGTCAACTGAAATACACTGCTGAGAGGAGCAGTGGACGGGTCAGGGAAGGTCTGCTGCACCATGTGGCCAGGGATTGAACTCGTGCTGCAGTGGCTGTGAATAGCATTAGGCTGCTGCACTTTAACCCCTTACACAATCAGGGAAGCCCTCTTCTGCCCATTTTTGACTGGAGTTTTTGCTTTGTTTTTTGTTAAGTCCTGTGAGCTCTCTGCAGTAGATCTCTGAACTCAGTCCCTTATCAGTTGTGTGGAGCAAATATTTTCTCCCAATCAGTAGGGTGTCTCTTTGTTGTGCTTATTATCTCTTTTTATATACAGAAGCTTTTTAGTTTGATGGAGTCCCAGCTGTTTATCTTTTCCTTCATTTTCTTTGCTTTTGGGGATGAGTCCTCAAAGATATTTCTGAGATGTATGTCATTAAACTAGAAGTACATTTAATTGGTTTTCATTTTTCAACAAAATGCAAAATGCTGTTTTCTTCCTCCATAATTTCCACTTAAAAGGAGGTGACCTCGTTTATAGAGAACAGTTTACACAGTGAAATCACTTCTGGGGAATGCTTTCCTCTCTGGGTGAGAGTGACCATTTAAGGTTTTGGTGTTGATCAGATCATTTGCATTTCAGATAAGCAGGAAAGATAAGAAATAACTTAAGGAGGACGGTTTACAAAATGGAAACTTCCTGCCCAACTTCCCTATCACTGAGATGACTTACTTGACTGTAGCACCTACAGTCTAGCCTCTAGGAGGATCTCATAATTCTCATAGCATTTGGATTCTAGGTTTATCAGATACGTAAGAGGAATAAGGAAAAGATGTCTTTGATGTGTTAGCCTATAAAACAATACTTTTCAGAGTACGTACAACTGTGTATGAGTTGTATAGCTGTTGAAGAGGAAGTTAAATCTAACGTGAAACTTCCAGTATTAACAATGAAAAGTATTGGAGCCCTTTTGTTATTTATTTTAATTTTTTATTTTGAAAAAAAAATTAGTTACTGAAAAGTTGCCTCAAAAATGGTATAGGGGATTTCCTCACTGTAATTGTCAAAAATTATAAAAGTTAACTAATATTGGTACAATACTATAGTAAACCAAAGTATCCAGTTTCTCTGTAAACCTTTATTCACTTATTTTGTCATCTAGCACCAGCATTTGCTGTACATTGTGCTTTTGCAGGCCGGGAGAGGCCCACCTCAGAACCCCCAAACCTGCCCTCTCTAAGTATGTTCAGCCCTCTACTGAACATCACTGGAGACAAGACCATCACTGGAAAGGAACTTTATATAGTATACAACAAAGAAAAGGGGAAAAACAGTTTCCAAATCAAGCACCCAAAGTTACCCATCCACTTGTGGGTACATGCCCAGCCAAACAAGGTTGGCCAAAGCAGGCCCACTGAGACCTGAAAGCCCACCACAAGCCTAAAGCACCTGCCAGCGGGCACCCATGCAAAAGGGTCAGAAACAACCAGACAAGTCTGGAAGGAAAAAGGCAAAATCAAAATCAAGATAAATGCTGCCATCGTCAATCTCCCCATGGGGCTCTCACCCACATCTGTTTCAGCCAGTCCAGGGACAAGAATCCAGTGAAATTTCTTCCCATGTCTCTCTGCTCCATGCGCCTCCTGCAGGTCTCCTCATGGCTCCCATCTCTCTTCTTTCCTTCTCTCAGTCTTCTCCAGCTTCCCCTCCTCCACGTTCAGCTCCATCCTCTCTCCATTGGGACAGGGAACCTGAAACCTTCACTTTTCCTAGGGGTCAGTCTGTTACAGTGCTTTATTCTAATGATTATCAACAATTTTACATTTATGAATTGGAATTCTGTAACGAAGAGCTAACTCTTTTACCTGCTTATTTATTCAACTATTTCTAGCAGTATTAATTCCTGGATAGTTATTTTATTATATTCGCTATAACCCAATACTGTCATTGGGAGATCAGGTGCAATTCAGGGTGGTATGATGGTGACCCCAGTGCTGTCATTGAATTTGCTGCTCAAGTTTTTCCAGTTTTGGTCACTAGGAGGTTTTTTAGGGTTCAGCCATGTGACTTTTGGCCATCCTTCCTTTTCTTTTATTAACGCACTTTTTAACTTTCTGCTATCAGAAATTGTCCCGTGTTCATTTTGTGTTAGTCAAGTCTCAACCCTGGAATCAAGCATTTCTTCTCCTTTTTTTTTTTTTTGGTCAAAGATCTAAAGATCTGGGCACTTGCAGTTACTTTGAGCTCTGTTTAGTTGATTTGTGATCTAGCAATATGTCTTTGCTTGTAAGAAGGAGTAATGCCTTAATATTCAGCTAGCATAGAGAACCCTATTGTAGTGGCCAGTTGGGTTCAGTCATTAACTAGAATAAAATCTCAATGAGTATTAGAGATTTGATTTGATCTGATTAGATAATCAAAGTGAGGATTTGAAGCCGGAAGCAATCAGTTTTATTCTATTATGTGAGAACTGTTCCAGCAATCAACAAGTTTTGTTTTATAGAGATAGGACTGGGGAGTCATTAAAGTCCAAAACTATTCTTGAGGCTTAGGAAGAACTTAATTTTAAGGTCCCTAAATTGTTTTGACCTAAAGATACATTGATGTTTTCTTACACAAAAGAAGGCAAGTGCTGGGATTTAATTACCTCCTTGATTTCTTAAGAAGATGGAACTGCAAAAACTGGGTATTTGTTTAATCTTCTTTAATTTTTAGTGGGTGTGAAAAGACTGGTTTACTGGCATGACGTTGGTAGATATCTTGGTAGCCAATTCACAATCTTCAAGTCTATACAGATGACTTTGCTTTCCAGTCTGCTAGGCCCTTACAGGTAAAAAGCAAGCATCAAGTTTTATAAAGGCACTAAAAAAAAGAGCAGGATTTTTTCCTTAGCCTAATAGTTTAGTAGCTTAATTAAACTCTATTCTGAGTAATGGCTGAATGTGTGATGGGGAAGATATGCATAGGTCGTATCTCTGAGAGGTGTGAATGTTTTTGAACACATTATGAAATTCTTAGTCTCCCCAACCCCTACATCTTGGAGAAAATCTTTGAGCCTATATTTACTCATACCCTTTTTATGAACTCAGACAACCTCTTAACTAACACACAAAGAATTTGTGCTACTCCCTCTTTATTTTAGTTATAACAATAGTGTTTATTAAATTCACAGTGATAAAAGACCCAGTTTTATTTCAAATCAATATTTAGATTATGCTAACAACATGTCATGATACATGTATGATGAGCCATTATTTGGTCTGTGATTGTTAGGGATGTCTGAGGAGTATCCAGGGATTCCCAACTTAAATGTGCTCAAGTGTTCTGCCCACCCTGCTCACAGAGATGAAAGAGATTCTCTGTGGGAAATGCCCAGAAAAACTGTGAGTTGGGCATTATATAGGAAGACATGCTTTACCTATTAATGTGTACCTTATCTATTTGGGGGGTAATCTAGACCTTTTTTCTGTAAGTCCTTGATTTTCTATAGAGCCATCAAGGGCCTCCCCAGTGCTGTCCGTGGTGCTGGAAACAAGCGAATTTGTTGAGTGAGGGAGAGAGGGATGAGAAGGGACTTTGGAACCCCAGTGTCACACCTGAGCTCCACCTCTCACTAAGTATATGGCCTTTGCCTACCTTCCCCAAAGCTAAACACTTCAACCAAATGAATAACATGCATTTTCGCACAGTTTCTTTCAATAGAAGGATTTTGTGGTCCTTTACTAAACTACCATTCCCTCTTTTCTTTCACCTGCCTGCTTAGTCTCCTAGGAAGCCACTTCTGAGCATTCCATTTCTTCCAAGTTGGCTCTGAGCCAACTGTGCCTTAATCTCTGCATTATTAAATGACTATGAAGTTATAGGCAAAGTGGCTGGAGAACAATCCTGGCTGCAACAGTGCCTGGTTTTGTAATGGGATAATCATAGTTCAGGTGAGCTCCAGCTGTGTTAATATTGAGTTTGTGGGTGATAACACCCTACTTTTCAAAGAATTCCAAGTTAGATGATTTGTGTTTATGGTCTTTTGAAATTTTATATGTGGTTTAGTAATGCTACTAGAATTTAATTTCTCTTAACACTTGCAGATGCCCGCTAAACATGATTGGTAGTGATTTCTTCTTGTGAATGCTTATAAAAACTTCTATTAAATTATTTTGCAGCAAGGTGATGGCATGTTGTCATTCAATATTTAATCCACCAAAAATGATTGGGAAGAGTTTATTTTAGGAGTTTTGAAAAATAAAAAGTACAATGGGTATTAGCTTCCTGCTTTTACAATAAGGAGTGAAGGCAAATTTTCAACTTTATATTCAAGTGTGGCATTTAAAAATGGCTGACTTGGACCTCCCTGGTGGCGCAGCGGGTTAAAGCACAGCACTGAGAATCTAAAGCTGCTTCCTCATGAGTTCGATTCCCGCCTGCCCTGGAGGTGACCATCTGGCGTGGCAGACCTCTCCTGACCCACCCGCTGCTCCCCTCAGCAGTGTACTTTGTCCATCTGCCTGTTCTGTTCCCCACTCTGTCTCTGGTGAAGCCTCTGCCGCCCCTGGGCCTCTGGCCTGTACCCCAGTTCTGTATGCACAAATAAAATAAAATCTTTAAAAAAAAAAATGGCTGACTTGCAGTAAAGGAGCTGTCTTAAAAATATTTTCTTTTACTTACAACATGTAAAGAGTGGGGGCAAAGAAAAAGAAAGCTCCTGAACTAGGGGATGGGCTGGAAAAATTTTATATGCTAATTTGTTTGGGGAAATGCAACCTGAATACCAACTGTATATTGTTGGGCATCTGAAAGGGTTATGGTTATTTAAATTGTTTACTTTTCTTTCTTTGACCTATTGCTAGTGTTTGAAATTCTGGATGAAGCACTATGAAATTCACTACGAAAATGTCATGAAATTTGTGGTATGTTTTGTTAAAATATGAGTTATGTTTGTAGATCACATTGATTTTCTAGGAATTCACTTTTGGTGGAGCAAAGTGAATGCAACTTAGCAATTGTTCAGAAGATAGATCTTAAAAGTCCTCAAAGCATTGTCTTCATCAGCCACTGCCACATCTGCTCATTTTATAGATTTATTATTCTCAGCCTGAATTACTTAGCTTTCTTATTTTGGAAATGAAAATATAATATATATTTTTGTATTACTTTGGCACTCTGGAATGATTTATTTGATACAGGATATAGCACATATATGTTTCTTTTATAGGGTTATAAAATTGATTGTTTATAAACTAACTCAGGAATGAGGAGAGTATGTTTAATAGACAAATAAACAGCTTAGACCCACATTGTCTGTTGGGGGCAAGAGGAGGGGTGTTGGCTGGAAGTGTGGGGGTGAAAAAATTCACAATACAAGAGTGGAGAACAGAAAGGTGGCTTTATTGAAATACACTGCTAAGAGAAGCATCAGTCAAGACAGGAGAGTCTTCTGCAGAAGGTCTCAAGGCTCTATTTATTCTCCAGGCATCACTGATTGGTTAGGGTAGATGGAGGAGTACCCCAGAGCTCCCAAATTTACATGCTCTAGGTAGATTCTGCCATCCACTGCGTAAAGACAAAGCAAATTCTTTATTGTGACTGATCTTTAATAGGACTAGTGTGCATAGAAAAAGAAGAGAACGATAATAGTTTTCCAGTAAAGCCCCTAAAGTTACCATTCCCTCATGGTAATGCACTCGGCCCAGTGAGGGCCACTGAGACCCAACAACTTGCCACAAATCTTAAGGCACCTTCTGGCAAGGAAGCATAAGAAATTGGCTGGGATGAAAGCAGCAAAGCCAAAGTACAAATCAAGGTAAAGGCTACCATATCAGCCTCTTCACGTGTCTCTCACCAGCGGTCTCCTTCAAGGGCCTTGACATGTCTTGACTCCATGAATCTGTGTCCAGGTCCCCTAAGTCCCTGGCGCAAATCCAGAGTTGAGACGCTTGCAGGACATCACGTGTCTCTCTGCTCCATGTGTCTCCTGTCTTCTTCCCAGTCTCCTAGCTTCCCCCTGCTCAGCCCCACCTTTCACAGGTGGAGAGAGAACAAGGAGCCCTCCTTATTATGGAGCTTTCACCCTTTAATGCAAAGAAGCAGAGGGTACTTTTCACCAGCCTGACTCCAGTTATGTTAAACTGTGAGACATAAAAGAATCACTTTCTTGGGCCTTTAAATAATCTTTTGATACACCAGGAACCAAGTTGTACTTGTCAGCATGAGAGAAATTATCCTGTATCTACTCCTCTGGGATCTTCTAGACAGAGGAGTGGTCAAACAAACATCAGACAGATTCGTAAAAGAGAAAGTCAAGGGAAACTTAATAATAACTCTCCCCAATATACATGGACCAGACCAGTGTGACTGAGTTACTCACTCAGATGGTTACAGACACTACATGGGAAGTTTGGGGAAGAAAGAAGAATGTCCCCTGGGAAGTTTGCCAATTCTTGGATAGACAAGGATAGGCAGATTTAAGTAACATCTTCTCCATTGAAAAGAGATAAGGAGGGCCCTCCCTGGTGGCACATTAAAGCACAGCACAAAGAAGCTTAAACCACCACATGAGTTCAATCCCCGCCTTCCCCAGAGGAGATCCACTTGGCGAGGCAGACCTCTCCTGACCCGCCCGCTGCTCCCCTCAGCAGTGTACTTCGTCGATCTGCCTGTTCTGCTCCCCACTCTGTCTCTGGTGAATCCTCTCACCCTCCACATCTCTGGCCTGTACCCCAGTTCTGTATGAATAAATAATAAAATAAATCTTTAAAAAAAAAAAAGAAAAGAGATAAGGAGATTGTCTTTCCCACACATGCTCTTACAGAGCTTCATAGATACTTTTGTAAAATCAACTTCCTTCTAGCTTTCAGCAGTCCTCTTAGGAGACCAACCTTTTGTCAAAAAGACATATTTTCATGTGGCAGATTTTTCTCCTTCATATTATAAAGCAAGTGGTGTGTAATTTTGGGGAATGAAGAAAGTTACTGATTTTTTTTAAATATATTTATTTATTTATAGATGAACTGTGTATAGATCAGAGGTGTGTGGAGTGAGAGGATTCACCAGAGACAGAGTGGGGAGATGTACTGAGGGGCGCAGTGGATGACACAGCAGAGGTCTGCTACACCGTATGTGAGTTAGCTTCCTGACTGGGATCAAACTCAGACTGTTGTGGTGATATTACTAAGAGTTAACCCTACACCACAAGGGAGGCCTCAGAAAATTATTTATTTTCAACGTTACATGTCTCCAACTGATGGTTCCTAATCTTCATAATTTTAACCACAGCCTAGGGCTCGCTCCTTGAATTTATGGTATAAGAGAGAAATTTTCCTTTACTCTTAGTGTCCATTGTTGGAGGCCTGCAAATTAAAGCCACAAAAGATTGGCAGGAAAAAAGCATTAATCATGTGAGAAGGGAGTTCAGAGAAAAATGTGCATGAAAAGGACCCTTAGAGGTAGGTTTTAAGTGCTTTCTTAGTAGGACAAGGGAAAGGAGAGAAGGTAAAAGAATTACAACATTTTATAACCATTAGGGAAGACTAAAACAGTGTAGTGGAGAAAATGGAAGGGGTGATACAAATTACTGGAGGGGTGTTCTGTGTAGGCAAGAGGGAATGTGAGACCGTGTAAATCAAGGGTCAATCTTCAGGAGAAACAGGCAATTTGTCTCTGATAAATAACAAATGTGAGGGGGCCTCCCTGGTGGAGGTGTTTAAGTCTCAGCACAAACATGCTATCACCGTTGCTGCCTGAGTTCGATCCCTGGCCAGGGAGCTGATCCACATATGGCACAGTAGACCTTCCCTGTCTTGCCTGCTGCTCCCCTCAGCAGTATATTCCAGTAGATCTTCCTGTTGTGCCCCCCACTATGAATCCTTTCACACACACCCCCACCTTGGCCTACCCTCCCGTTCTTCTGCGCATAAAAAAATAAAAATCTTTTTAAAAAATCATCAGTGTGAGCTAGAGAGACAGGAGATATATAAAATTGGAAAGGTAGATGGGGGAGAAAACAAGGTGTTTATCCACCATGCCCACAAAAGGGCGTACATACTGAGGTGATGGGGGGACTCCGCAAGCAGTTCAGGGACCATATATAGATTTTGAAATTCACTGCAACTGCCATGATTTTAAACTTGTATATTGTGCATAACACTGTGCATTCTTTAATGCATCTTGGAAAACTGTATCCTGGGATGCTCACTTGAAGACTTTTTTTTTTATAACAGTTTATTTTTACATCATTTTGTACATTTTTTTTCCCATCTCAATTGTAATCCCCACGGGTTTCCCATCACCAAGTCACC